>NW_028253137.1:0-493484 GCF_964263255.1 Lissotriton vulgaris
AAATGCATCGTCCACCTGATAGAAAAAGCAACCCGAGTGCAGGGAGAAAGAATGATGTTGGCAGGTAGACGCCGAAAAGGCATTTGACCGAGTCCATTGGCCCTATTTAGAACTGGTTATGGCAAAGGTGGGATTGGAGAGAAATTGTTTTTAACTGTTACTGGTCCCCCACTGTAGTAGTTCGGGTGAATGGCTACAGTTCGGCCAGTTTTACTATCGAGAGAGGCACGAGGCAAGGGTGTCCACTCTCGCCCCTTTTATTCGCCCTGTATATGGAGCCACTCGCCCAGAGAATATGTCAAAATCAGCAGCTACAGGAATAATGTTTGGCGGTTTCACACATACCATCAGTCTCTACACAGATGGCATACTGATCTCTTTAGAAAACCCACGAACCGCCCTACCAGCATGTATAGCAGAATTGGACGCCTTCGCCAAAGTGGCCGGGTTCAAAATGAGCACAGACAAGTCGATTGCCTTAGACTTATCGTTGTCTCTCCCCAGAAGAGTTTATTTAAAAGGACTCTTTCCCATCCAGTGGGCATCGGACACAGTCCCATATCTAGGGATCCAATATCCCCTTCACTTAACACTATGGCTGTGGCTAACTACACAACACTCCGTGGGAAGATTCGGGAGGAGATAGACCGGTGGAAGCATTTCCCGCTCTCCTGGTTGGGCAGGATCGCAGCGGTAAAAATTACCATCCTATCCCAAATTCTCTATCTTTTCCGGGCTCTACCGTTGAGACCACCCGCCGGATGGATCCGGAAAACACAAGCCGAACTTGCCCAATTTATCTGGCAAGGCTGGAAACCCAGAATGCGGAGGGCATTGGTCACGCTGGCCCCGGAATCAGCATAAATACTACCAGGCGGCGCAATTGCGCTACCTGGTCGAATGGAGTAAACGGGAGTCGGACAAACACTGGCTCTTCCAGGACCAGGCTGTGGCCGGCCGCCCATTGCAGGAAATCCCCTTTCTCCGGAAGATCCACAGGCCTGCTAACCTCTACGCCTCGTTTATCACAAGGTTTCCCTTAGAAGTGTGGGATGACACTCGTCTTACCCATGACCTTACAACCTTCCCATCCCCACTTAACCCGCTGGTGGATTTAACCCAGACTTTACTCCGGGCGCAGGGAGATCGACTTTCACACATTGGAGGCTGGCAGGTTGCCGATTCTTATATCACATCTAAAGCCAGGAGGGAGTGATCCCCTTCCCACATTTTAAACAAGAGTATGGCTTCCCAGAGATGGAACGGATGCGCTACCTTCAAGTCAGACAGTGGGCACTTCAACCACAGGTGAGTACGAGCGCAGACAGACGGTTCCTGCCGTATGAACGATGGCTTCTATCCCGCACCTCAGACACTAAACTCATATCTGACCTTTACAAGATGCTGCAGACAACACAAACGCATATTTATAATCCAGGCAGGGAGCGATGGGAAAGAGAACTAGGCAGAATCCTTAGTCAAAAAAACCTTGGAGAAGATATCCTATAGAGCACGTCACTCCGCATACCACATGGGGCTCACGGAGACACTCACGAAAATAACAACATACTGGTACTACACCCCAGAACGGTTGCACGAGATGGACCGTAGTAAAGAGAAGTTCTGCTGGCGGGGCTGTGGCCACATTGGTAACCTGGTGCACTTGTTGTGAGACTTTGATCAACTCCGCTCTTACTGGACACAGGTGCTTGATGATGTGGACAAACACTTTCAAACAGAGCTCCCACGCTTTCCAGCGTATGTTTTATTAGGGCTTCCTAACCCACTAACATACCCCTTACGCTCCCGCAGAGGACGCCAAATAGCCATTGCACTCGGTTCCGCGGCGCAAAATATCCCCGCACACTGGCGCACCTCCACTACTCCCTCCATCACTGGCTGGCTGCACAGGTTGTAGCATGTACTAGTCAAGGAGAAGTTATCGCTCAACATGTCTGGGGAAGGAGATAAATATGAGGAGCTCTGCCAACCATTTCGATCACTTCTGATCACGAAATTCAGAGAAATCACTTGTCCTCGATACCTTTGACTGTTGAGGCTCACGGAGCCAAAGGAGACCGACCCTTAGCAGATATAGATGGGGAGGCACAGTGGATGGGGTTGGTGGGGAATGTTGGGGTGGAGATCAGCACTGGACGGGAGGGTGGGGGGTCAGATGGGGGGAGGGGCGGGAGGTTCTTATTGTTGTTGTTTCACCTAATCTCTGCATTTCTGTGGCTATCCTCATTAGGCTGTATTTTGTATGTTGCAACACGCCTATCTTGGGCCCCATCTGCTTTTATGCCACCTATTATTAGCACACGATCAGAATGTGTATGAGGTGAAATTTTTCTTTCTCTGTATCGATTTCAATAAAAAGAGTTAAACCATAAAGTGTGAAAGGTAAAGAAAAGGACTGAGCCACCAGCACAGCAGACTGATGTTGGAATGATGACGTCATGAAAAAGTCCTAGCATCCTGTGCAGATGTAGGGCAGTCATTGGGCTGCGCCCTGTTATTGTAAAACAGGAACATTTGTTGAAAATAACAATAACGAAGGAGTGGTTGCTATTTATTTATATCCAAATATCCTGCTCATGCACATTTTTATTCCCTCTCTGCATGTACTCTGAGGTGGGACAACCTGTCAGAAAATGTGAAGGTTGACCACATATTGGTTACATGTTGTGAGAACTTGGGTTGTTCGATGAAGAGTTGTTGAAGCTCCAATCAAGCAACAACCACAATCCTTGTCAGGATGAACCAAGAAAGTCATTAAATTAAATTGTGCTTATCCCTTGGCAGCCGGGCACAATAGCAGCCAGGCTGTAATGTGTAAAATATTTATGTCTACAAAATTCAAATTGCGGTGGGTGCACAGCCTGTGGTTACAACTGAAAATGTGTCCTTTTCCTGGGTTAACTAATGTTTACGTGGTTTGGTTTGGGTGCTCCTTTGAGTGACACGTCCACCCCTTCGCGTCCATGTGATATTTAAACATATAGCGTGCTGCCAACAATTTGGAAGCCTCCTCATGTAGGGAACACCTTTGGTTCCAATGATAGGACTCCACTCACTTTTGTATCATTAATTTGTTTATTTCATCTTTAGAAAATGATCTTTGTATTTTAATGTCGTTATTTTCACTTCATAATAATACATTTGAATTCTCTCCTCTTTTTATACTTTGCTCCAAAGCATTTCGGGTATAATTACCCTTCATCTGGGAGCTCTGTGAACACAAGGATATAGCATAGGTATATAGCATCACAATATCATCTTATATATACAATTCATCCCTCTGTCATATCGTGCACTTATATCTAGTAAACAGTGTATATTGATTATATAAACAAACACTCGCGGTGTGAGAAAACCTTCACCCAGTGTGTCAAGAGTAAGTGAAAAACGCTTACGTATAGATTGTCGTTTCGTACTTCTGATGCATAATCTGTGAAAAATGTACAGCATGTAAGAGACTGCATACATGTGCGGTTTAGGCTAAAACGTAACACGCACAAGCTGTAAGATATATGAAAAACGCTCTGCGGCGTCCTGCCGACTTACTTGAGAATTCTCTCCAAAGATCCTTAACCGTGGGTTCTGCGAGTCGCCATTATCGCGGCTAGTTCTAACAGTGTAACGGGACACGCCCCTTGATAAGCGCAGATAAAGGACCAAAAACGGTGTCGATCAATAAAGCTAAACGAAGGACTGAGGTTACTAACGCTTTCATGTACCAAAGTCTATCAATAAAATTGAAAAAAAATTGTGCGAAAAAGTGCCGTTCATGTGCTGCTATATCGAACGTAGACGTAATAAAGCATATAACCAACAGACGGACACATCATCCTCAGTAAGTGACACATCAACCAGATTCCAAAAAAGACCGAGTGTTAACATACCAAGCTCTTCCACTAAACCACCAGAGCAATCGGGACAAATTGGATCCCCATTAAACACCACCACTACAACGGTACCTTTTTAAGAGCATGGTCAAGACGAAAGCCCAGACCCAGGAGGGGCAATAACAAAGGAAAAGGAGAAGGACCCACCAAGTCAAAACACCAGAAATACTATTGTTCAGAAAAAGAACAAGAAGAACACTTAGTCATTAACATATCAGACTATAACTTGTTACCACAAGAGATGAAATTATTAGAAAAGGAAACATCGTTCATACCGACAAGCAACACCAATCTATTGGAAATGGAAGTGAACACTTTCAAATTTACCAGAAAATTGAGACTAAGACATTTTTTTGATAACATACTGCCACCTTCCACAGAAACTAAAGTGGATCAACTAATGGGTCCACGACCACAAAGTAATTACCAAGCACCTGTAAGCCACAAGCGCATAGACATGTTTGAGAATCTTGTAAAAAAGGATCTGTCAAAACTAAACTATCGTAAGCAACACAAAAGGAATGTGACACAAAAAGATTTGGACACCCTTAAAAGACTGGCTAATAACAAAAGGATAAAGTGTATAAAAGCTGACAAGGGAGGAGCCTTGGTAATTATCAATACAGAGATGTATGAAAAGAAGATGCAGGAACATATCAATGACACTCAAACATACATGAAAGTTGAAGATACCCCACTACCACATTTAGACAAAGGCTGGTAGACATTGTAAACACAGCAGTGGATGAAGGAATCATTAATGACAGAACAAGAAGGTACTTACTTAAAGACAACCCAAAAAGCCCCACTATATATTTGGTACCTAAAATACATAAGAGCGTGGAAGACCCACCATTCAGACCGATTGCGTCCACTAGAGGATCCCTACATGAGACGGTGGGGAAATTTTAGGATAAACACCTGCAGCCTATGGTCAAAACCATGACCAGCTACATAAAAGATACTACAGATTTTTTGTTAAATCTATCATCCATGAAGTTGGACAACACTAAGGAGTTAATATTATGCACGGCGGATGTGTAAGCATTATACACCTCTATCCCACATGCCGGAGGTATAGAAGCGATGGAAGCAGCAATACTGAACTCAAACATTGAACCAGCCATGCAGAAATTCCTGATGGAACTGGTCCTTTACACACTGTATCACAGTTATTTTGAACATGATCAAACATGGTACCAGCAACTATCAGGGACCTCGATGGGTAATTGTGCGGCACCCACATATGCCAATATCTATATGAAACAATATGAGGAAGCCAATATTTATGCAGACCCGGAATGGATGAACAATACTGTAATGATGGTACGTTACAGAGAAGAGGTGTTCATCGTATGGAATAACACCAGAGATAAGTTACAAACAGCTCTAGAAAGATTAAATGAGAAAAATGAACGCATCCAATTCACATGGGACATTCAAGACAAACAGATCACCTTTTTGGATGTACAGATCACATAGACACCGACTGGCATTGAAATGGATTTATTCCGCAAACAAACCGACATAAATAATACCCTTCATTATTCAAGTTTCCACCAACCATCATTGAAAAGGTTTCTACCATACTCACAAATGGTGCGAGCTAAACGAATAGTATCCAACGAAAACCAAGCAATTGTTCTAATTAAACAGATGGGTAATAGATTTGTCAAAAGAGGATAGCCCCAAACTCTAATAGAACAAACTCAGGATCAAGTGATGAAAGTCCCAAGGGAGAATATACTAAAGAAAACAGAGAGACGGGAAGACACCAGGATGGTGCTAGTATCAAAATATTCCACTTTGAGCTTCAACTGCAAAAGGATTATCCTTAGGCATTGGCCTATTCTCACTATGGAACCAGATTTTAACTCAATTTTCAAGGATCCACCCATCTTAACCTACCCGAGAAACAAAAACATGAGAGAAATATTGATGACGGAAACAGTAGAAACACAGGAATACAAAGGCACTCGCCCATGTGCAAATTGCAGCAATTGCAACAATGTGATGAAGGGAAATGTGATAAACCATCCTATGAAAGGATTTGACATCAGGCTGAAAGTCAACGTCACGTGCGACACCATGAATGTTATATATAGGATCAAATGCCCATGTGGCCAAGCATATGTTGGCAAAACCGAGAGGAAAATTAAGACTCGCATCAATGAACATAAGTCCAACATAAGAACAAAGAATGAAAAATCATCTATTGCAGTACATTTTAATGAACATCAACACCACATTTCTCAACTAAAGTTTGTGGTACTGGAGACTGTCACCAAAAAAGAAGGAAGGGACAATACTAAACGCATGCTACAAAGGGAAAATACCTGGATTTACAGGCTTAACTCGATGAAGCAGTTTGGATTGAATGATAGGGTGGAATATGCCTGTTACCTGTAATCATAACCACAATGTTATTAACCCATTAGGGGCATGATGCACCTGTTTATAAATGCGTGGGGGAATTTCACCTAGCTAGGTTTATTCACACGTTCGATATAGCAGCACATGAACGGCACATTTTTGCATGATTTTTTTCGATTTTGTGTTTCATATTGGTAAGTCTAACTTTATTGATAGACTTTGGTACATGAAAGCGCTAGTAACCGCAGTCCTTCGTTTAGCTTTATTGATCGACACCGTTTTTGGTCCGTTATCTACGCTTATCAAGGGGCGTGTCCCGTTACACTGTTAGAACCAGCCGCGATAATGGCGAATCCCAGAACCCATGGTTAAGGATCTTTGGAGAGAAATCTCAAGTAAGTCGGTAGGACGCCGCAGAGCGTTTTTCATATATCTTACAGCTTGTGCGTGTTACGTTTTAGCCTAAACCGCACATGTATGCAGTCTCTTACATGCTGTACATTTTTCACAGATTATGCATCAGAAGTACGAAATGACAATCTATACGTAAGCGTTTTTCACTTACTCTCGACACACTGGGTGAAGGTTTTCTCACACCGCGAGTGTTTGTTTATATAATCAAGATACACTGTTTACTAGATATGAGTGCACGATATGACAGAGGGATGAATTGTATATATAAGATGATATTGTGATGCTATATACCTATGCTATATCCTTGTGTTCACAGAGCTCCCAGATGAAGGGTAATTATACCCGAAATGCTTTGGAGCAAAGTATAAAAAGAGGAGAGAATTCAAATGTATTATTATGAAGTGAAAATAACGACATTAAAATACAAAGATCATTTTCTAAAGATGAAATAAACGAATTAATCATACAAAAGTGAGTGGAGTCCTATCATTGGAACCAAAGGTGTTCCCTACATGAGGAGGCTTCCAAATTGTTGGCAGCACGCTATATGTTAAAATATTTATGTAGCACAAAAACAGTAGTAAAGTGTAAACACAATACAAGAAACATCCCATAGCAATTAAAAAAATAGAGTACATTTAAAACATAAAATGACTCCAGAATGACAAACACCCAATCAGTAGAACTGGAGATATCGAATTTCAAGCTTTTTATTGAAAATAGCACAAAAAAGCAGAAAGCACTGCTCACAGGTATTTGTTTGCACTGGACCAGAGGAAAGACACAAGCTTAGAGTCACCATGAATAGGTGCAGGTCGGATACTGGGGCCAGGTTAGTGCAGCTGAAATGTTATCTTCTCAACTCCTGGTGTGAAGTGTTCCATTTACAATTGAGGTGACCAGGAGGAGGAGACTTTCCATGTGAAGAGAAGGTTGTGGATCGAGGATGGTCGTTGTTGTAGTGGGAAGAGCAAGTCCTTCCTGGAGTTTTGTGTTATTGGCTACTGCAGGCTGATATAGCGTGAAGTGCATGTCTTGTGATGCTGGTCATCATGGATGGTTACTCTCAGCGTGAAGAGCATGCCTCACTGTAGCTTTGGGCTGGCTGTCAAAATGGATGGCGTAGTTTTGGGGTGAATGGGCATATTCGCAGTTGTGAGGAGCCCAAGCATCAGGATATTCACTTTCTTCTTCAGGAGTAGCTCTCACAGATGCCACCCAGGGTCCAGAACTGGTGGGGTAACTCTTGGGGATCAAGACTTACTCCAGCAGAGGCCAGCAGCAGGGTGTAGGAATGTCCTGGCAATCCAGTTGCAGTTTTTTCAGTTGGGCAGTAGCAGTAAGGCATTTGGAAGCTTATTATGTCCCTGTAGCTCATACAGGTGAGCCAACTGATTCTTGAAGTCACTCCGAGTAGACTGGGATCAAGGCAAGGAGGTCCAATCTTCCTTCTTCAGACTGCAAGGCAGTCCTTTAACCAGGAAGGCAGTCCTTTTACAAGCAGGGCAGTCCTTTTGGTGAATCTTACACAGGTCCAGGAGGGTTCTGATGAGTGGTTCTGAAGGTTTTTAAATCTGGTACCAGCCTTTGTGTGTGGAAATTCCCTGACCTACCCCCAACATTGGTTCTAGTCAGTTTTCCTCTTTCTCTGATCCTGGCTCCAAGCTTTTGATGGGGACAAAGGAAAGGGAAGGATTGGAGTCAGGTTCCTTTCTGTGTGCTGCATATAAGATCCTTTGAAATGTAATCAGGGTGGGGTGAAGACATCCTGCCAGGTAGACACTCTCCCAGCCACACCCAGGTCCCATTGTTCACTGACTGGACCCAATAAACATCCTTGATGAGGGTACCAGGTAAAATATACTAGAAAGACCTCCAAAGCTTTGGGAAGGAAAAAGCCAACTTTCTAAAAGTAGTATTCTCAAAATTATAATTGAAAATAGGACTTTACCATTAAAGAGGATTTTCAATTACATTTCATTGAGTGTAAACATAATTTCTGCAGCTGCTCCTTATATGAAGTTACCTCTTACTCAGACCCCCCAGGATATAGCAGCATGGATTAGCAAATTTAGCGGCACAAAAAAGAAAATTTAGCGGCACAAATATGGAAATTTAGCGGCAATTTTGCTGCATTTTTTTTGGCCATTTTTCCTACAACAAACACAGATATCTTTGTTTTTGAGTTATTTAACAACATGAAGCTATGAGACTCTATTGCTGCTGCTTTCTGTCCCAAAGGGAGACAAGAGAAGGCACGAGCGTACAGGAGATGTGCACACGTACGGACAGGAGATGTGCATACCATATGCATGTACATCTCCTGTCCCCGGAGGCTGGCAGCGCCTTCAAACACTTTTATGCAACAAGACTTCATTTTACTACACAAAATGAACCCCTTCTTCTCAGGTTGTACTGCCCATTCGTCTAGGTGATGGAACAGTATTTTTGGATTTCAAGGCTATTTGTGAGTCCCAAATAAGGAATTTTAAGAAATCGCAAATTTTTTAGTGATTTCTTCATGCATAGCATTTTGCTATTCCTTATTAGCGAATCCTTATTTTTCGCTAATACGGAATAGGAAAATGGGTGCTTGATGCATCTGGGGCTTAGTTCTCTCTACCCTTAGATGTCCCTCAAATATGGTGGCAATAATGGATGGTTTTGTGGTGCAACAAAGTTGTATTTAAAAGGAGTACAAACCCTCAGCCACATCAGGAGGCATGCTTTATCAGTGGGTTTGCTGTTGTGTGAGAAAATGTATTAACCTTAGCCATCTCATACTTTTTTATTTATATAAAGTTTTATATAGCGCGGATATGACCGAGGCAGGTATTAAAGCGCTTTACAGATCATCAAGGACAAAAAGAGATAAGTCAGTGGGTCAGTAACAACAACAGTGATAAGCAAGATACTGGAGAAAAGAGGAACAAAGTATTATGACATTGTGTAGGCCAGTTCCTTTCAAAAACGTCACATAACAATTAATCCTATTGGCTAAAGTTCTGTAAGGATGGGTAAAATCCACTTTATTCAGAACCTTCCCCTCTCCGAATTAAAAAGGGTAGGGGGTCATGTATTAGCCCATTTTATGTCATAATGTCAGCGTATTTCTGCACCTTATATTGCAAGGTCCCATTGCATTCTTCAGAGAAAAACAAAAAAAAAGTGTTCTGGTGATTGTTATTCCATTAATTAATCTGGACAACATAACTGTTTAGTAACAAAAATATTTCTCCCATGACTACTCTTCCCTTGTGACTCAGATTGGGTCTGTAGCACCTGTGGAAGGTCGGAAAGAAGCCTAATCATTTTGCTGCATGCCCTTAAACCTTAAAGTACACATTTATTTTTTCTATGTCATTGGACAATATCTTTTAAAAAAGCAGAGCATGTAGGTCCCTTTTGCCTTTTTCCATCTACACTTTTCATCCGTTCCGGGGAAGTAATGCTCTGTTTTAGCTCTAGGAAATAGTACACTTTGCGGTATTATGCATTCTTCATTATCTCAATCCTGTAGCATTGCACTTATGCTTTGAAAGACTGGGAGTGACGATAATGTGTTGGTGCCCTCTTGTATAAGCAAAAAGGAAATAGAAAACACGGGAATATTGTGTGCATTAAGCTATTGTTGTTTTCAGTTTTCTTCTATTTCAAGGTATATTCACACACTGAATTGCAAAGGAGAATGCTTAAAACTATAGCAAATCATTGAGTCCATTCTACTGCCTCTGTGGAATATTGTCCTGAAGCAGTCGCCAGGTGCGAGAGAAACAAATATGCTTCAGCCCCCCTCCCTCCCCCGGAGTGTTTGTCAGCCCGGGCTGAGACAGCCCCGGGCTGGCGGCCGTCTTTTCTTAAGGCAGCTGCAGGGGTGGTGTGGGGGGGGGGGGGATGTCAAGTTCCTACAGCAATAGGCAGAGTGGAGGGACAGGGGGCTCGAAGGGGTGAATCCAAAAAACAGAACAAAGCCTAGTTAACAAGTGAATGGTCTTTTACAGACCTGTTAAGTACTCGGGTGCAGCTGTCTTAAGACAAGACGGCTGCCAGCCCGGGGCTGTCTCAGCCCAGGCTGACAAACACTCCGGGGGAGGGAGGGGGGCTGAAGCCCTTTCAGCCTGCCACTGTGGGTAAAACATGCATGCCTTCAGTGTTTTGGGCGCATTTTTTAAATTTCGCGTGCAGTTTTGTAAAAATTGCGGCATTTTTACAAAACTGCAGATTTCGCGTTTTTTTTGCAAATCGCGAAATCGCGAAATCCTGGAGGGTCTGACTAAATGTAATAAAGTAAGACAGCAACATGGAGTGGGCAGATCAAATGCACACTATGGAGAAAGCAATGGGTGAAGGACACAAGTGTAAGTGCAATATGGATGGACCTGGAAGAAACATACAGATGATTGAGAGCAACAGAGAGTGCAGGGGTAGAGAAGTACAGGAGGGAGATAGCTGGAAAACAAATGCACTCTCAATAATAGTAGTGCTTGAAAAGCAATCAGTGGAAACTTAGAAATCAAACAATTAAAAGAGATGGTAAAGAGGCTATGCTCCATGTGAGGTATGAATACCATATTGACAAGCTAGGACACAAATAAGAAGTAGCCAAATGAGAATGATAGGAAAACCAATCAATGGTAAGCAATGAGTTGACTCCAAGCAAATGTAAGTTCTTGTTTGGCCAACAGTATGTCTCACAACAGACAGTGGATGTACTGTCTAGTAGGCGAGACATAAAAAAAGGCTTAGAATGACCCGAAAACTATTGAATAGTGGCAATGTTACTGCTGCATGCAAAGACATTTACTGGAGTCCCTAATGGACATCGGAAAGAATTCAAAGACAGTCATCCTACACTCCCTTTAAACATATCATTGTTCAGATGAACAATGCGACGCCATTAGCTATCATGGCTGACAAGGCATTATCTGAAGGCGTGCTAATTTCTAAGGCCTTTGAAATGATAGAAAATTCACATTTAAGGAAAACGGTTTTTGCAGTGGGGTGCCCAGCCTTTTTGGTCAACATATTGAATCAATTTGACCAAGGTAAGGTTGAAATGGAAACAGACTCTATATGGAAAATGGCATATGTCAGTAAACAATAATGTAGAACTGTGATGTCCATCCATTTCCAATTTACGTTCATGACTTTTGAGTCTCCCTTATGTCTGTCAGCCCTCCCCAGCGAGCAGGAAATTTGAAAAGTATACTACTCAAACAACATTCTGATTTGTGAAAAAAAGGGTGAGCCTAAAGGGTGACTTTGATGTCTGAGATTTACCTGGAGGACTATCTGACTTTTAATCTGCTTAAAAAAACAGGTGTTCACATTAGTAAAAGTTATGTCTCAAACCTGTTGACCTTGATTTTGGTACCTTTAATAACCTTTCAGAATAGTTTATTTTACTGGTTGTTGGAAGAGCCAGCAATAACACAAAGGGTGTTTTACATTTTCTTGTTTGGTCCTATTTCAACTGAGGAAGCTTGAAAAGTCTTTTTGGTAAAACTGTTCTGAGTTATTCTTATGCTGAGCTTGTTCAGTGTATATTTTCCAAAACAGATCTGACTCCTTTTTGAGTAGCAACATCAAATTCCTAGATGTATTAGTTCTCTAACCATGATAAGCAAACCAAATGCACCCAGCTGAGTGCTTATGTGTGAACGTTCATAATTTGTTTTTGTTTTTTTCGCTTGGCTCCTAATTAATTGGAGCACCACTGTGCTTCTGAATTTAGTGGTTCCAGAACTCTCTTGGATTTCAAGCAGTAAATCTACTCGAAAACTACTGTTCCTCTTTTGACTTTACTTGATCTACTTAACATGTTGCCTTAGACCGCAAGTCAATGCCCGAATATCAGGTTTTGTGCTGTTGAATTCCTTTCTAGTGGTTCCTTTCTTGTGACTGCCGAATCTGAGAATGCGTCCAGATGTTTGACCTCCACCCACCATCATCAGATATAATGGGAAGCTGAAAGTGAATATGTATCCCTGATGATGACTCCACACATGGACACCATTGAGAGACTGAAACATTATCATTTTCACGTAGACACTACTCCAGTTGGTTGTAAGTGAGTTGCTTCCTAGCAAAAATAGCATACTGTTCAAGTGGTGACTGTTAGAAATGGGTGTCTCTAGTTGGCAATGGTTTTCATCTTTGTCCAAGTCAGGCCCTTCTTCCTAGTCAGGGTAAGGGGAATACACTTCTAAAATAACTCCTGCTCACCCCCTTCGCAGCTTGGCACGAACAGACAGGCTTATCTCAGAGGCAGTGTGTAAAGTATTTGTGCCTGCATACAGTAACACAGTGAAGACACTACAAATGGACACCACACCAGTTTAGAAAAATAAGTAAAACTTTATCTAAACCAAAAACAACAAAAGACCACAATACAGTACTGTAAAAATAGATACTTTGCAAGATAACCTTTTAATTGCAAAAATAGCTGAAAAACTCTGACTCGGTATCCCTGTCTGGGGCAACTTTGATGCTGAAAACATTAGAGTCTCACAATTCCCACTGACCGCATCGGTGCATTGTCAGCCAAAGCGAAGACAGACTCGAAAACAGTACCTTTACTCATTGCGGCAGACACAATGGTATGAGCCGGTCAGGGGCACCCATCCCAGTTGCCTTGCAAACCAATAGAAGCGGTACTGGGTGCAGTGCCCTCATGATGTGGTGCAGGCAGCAGCTCAGTGACAATCGTCCAGATAGTGTTGTAGAGTCCAAGGCTTACGGTGCAGGGTGAGGCGGTGCTGGATTTTGTGCTGGCAGATTGTGGTGCAGGTGGCGGAGCTGGTCCATGTACCAGCCGGGCAGCGAAGGTGCCAGTGATGTCCAGGCAGGGTGAGGCGGTGCGGAATGCGCTGCCCACAGGACGCAGTGCGAGCAACAGCTCAGTGTCGGTCATCAATATGGCGTCATGAGGCCAAGGACGCGGTGGGAAGTGTGGTTCCTTCTGCGGGGCCTTCAGGACAGGAAATCCTGCAATGGACTTGGTGCCAGAGTCGGTTGCCCTTGTCTTCTTTGGTGTCTGAAACCAGCGGTTCCAGAGACGGTGCCAAGAAGGACGGTGAGGTCTTTGCTGTTCCTGAGACCTCTTGAAAAGGGGGCAAGCTCCACTTCCAAGCCCTTGGAGACACTTCTCAAGCAGGATACATACACAGTAACTTTCCTTGACAAAAACAGCTACTGCAGGCCAACCCCAGACAGCACACAGCAAGGGGCAGTACTCCTCCTCCAGTTTCTTCCAGCTCTTCTCCTTGGCAGAGGTTCCTCTTGAAGTCAAAAGTAGTCTAAAGTTCTGGGGTCTGGGCCCCAATATGTATACAGCAAAATCCTTTGTTCTCTGGTGGCAGAGAAGCCCTGTGCCCAGCCAAACCCAGTTCTGTCCTCTCTGGTGCAGCTTCCTGGCAGGAGGTGGAGACACCAATATCCAAGGCAGACAAAGCCCATTTCAGAGGTAAAGAAATCTCCTCCCCTACTCTGAATGAAGCCCAGGTCTATTCATCCCAGCCCTGACTCACCCTGGAAAGGCAGGACACAACTCAACCCCCACGTGGCTGTCGGAACAGAATGCACATCCCCAGCCCCTGTGACTCCAAAGCCAGACAGTCAATACACAACCTTAGCAGTGGCACACTGGATGGTTAGGCAAGAAAGTAACTACATTCAAAAAGTGTTTTTTTCAAACCCAGAATGTAAAAATCACCCTCAATTAAAGATGCATCTTAACATTCTGAGTTCAAGCATATCAAACTTTATTTTCCTATCTATCTTGTCCCCTTGGGCAGTAATACTCATAAGATGTTATGAGCAAACTCACCATTCTATCCCATGGGGACAGAAAGCCTTACAATGGTGAAAAACGAAATTGACAGTATTTTACTATCCGAACATAATAAACACACCAGGGCATTTCCTACCTTTCACATACACTGCACCCTGCCCGCGGGATTACCTTGGGCCTACCTTAGGGGTGAATAACTACAAGGAAAAGGAAGGGGAGGGCCTGACAAGTGGGTGCACTTGCCAAGTCGACATGGCAGTACCAAACTGTGCACATATACTGCAGTGGCAGATCTGAGTTACATTTGCAAGCTGTTTAGGTGGGTGGCACAATCAGTGCTGCAGGCTCACTAGCAGAATTTGATTTACAGGCCCTGGGCACACACAGTGCACTGTACTAGGGACTGATTAGTAAATCAAATAAGCCAATTACGGAAGCACCAATCGATAACAATAATTTAAAACGGGAGCACATGCACTTTGGCACTGAACAGCAGTGGCAAAGTGCACTGAGCATCTAGACCAGTAAATTGAAGTCCGACACACAGCAAAAACACAGGAGGCAAAGGCAAAAATAAAGGGGAAACCCACGCCAATGATGCCAGGTCTAACAGTGACTGTTCAACAAACCTTAGCATTGAGCATTTCTAGCCTTCAATTATTTATATCCGCCACACTTTATGTTCACCTAGTTTGAGTACATATTGTGATTGGTCTCTGCCAAATTGTCTTGACACTAGAACAACGTAATTTAATACACAATGTTTGGTTTGCCTAATAATTGACTCATGAGGTTTACTTGTCTGAGTTCTCTTTCTTTCTTATCCTTGGTTTGCTTCAGACAATTGTTAATAAAGGGTCAACACTTGATTTATTTGTGTAACATACGTTTGTCTTAATAGTTCTTTCATATTGACTTCAATTGATTTCTAAATAGTTCAGCTAAGATCACCTTTCTCCTCGATGTACAATACTGGCACAGGCCAGGAAAGCACAAATATAACCAGATAGGACGAGAATGGAAGTGTAGTAAGCCCAGGCCTTCGGGTACAGCAGTTTCTTTCCCTGACCTCAATCATGATCTCTTAATATGATAACTGGGTCAGTAGAGATTTAATAAAGTAAGTGCTAAGTGTGGCAGTCAGGATAATGTTGTGGCAAGCTGATTCCTGCGTACTCGGTATGAAAAAGACTCACATTTATTATACTACAGTTTGTGAAAATGTAGCAACTAATAAGTAACACAATCACCCTTAAAAATCTAATGATAGTAAGAAATATTAGCCTCTCTGAATGGATATTGTTATATTTCTCATTTCTGAGGCATTACTTGGCATCCCTGCATCTCTTTGCATGAGAGGGTTCATCAGTGTTGTAGAGATTTCTGAGCGATTTCTGAACAACTTCATTTCACTGCCTGATCAATGTACGGTAATGTCGCACATTAGGTACATTTAAGAATGTAGGGAAGTCTCTTTAAGAAGGCAAATCAAAATTTCATACTATTTTATTTATATTCTATATACCTATATTCTAAAAAGAAACTGTTGAGATTATTTGAATTATATGAATGATTTGAAATTTGTGGAAAATATATTTCAATTGCCAATTATGTAATTATTTAGTTTTTTATACCTATTGTAATAGTCTCCAAATACAATTAGAATATATATCTATGATTTGCATACATTTAGGGGGCGATTCCGATCCTGGAAAAAAAACGTCCGTACGATTTTCATCCGGAACCATCGCCGTACGATTCATACCCGTCCGTCCGAGTCGCGTAGTACGATCCGTATTCCGTCAATCCGTCCGATTCGTCGCGATTCGTATGTATTTCAAGGCTGAAACAGTGAACCGTACGACCCGACGAGTATGATCCAGACCGGGGTATCAGGACGCGAGTCGTACGGTCTACGTCAGGTAAAGGCGGTTCGTAAGGAAAAACGCACAGTCACATACACACCATACGGCGCGTAACCCCCATGACCGGAGGGGTACGGCGCGTACCCCTGCGATCATGGGGGGTACACGCCATACACCCAGTGTACATGGGGTACGGTGCATACCCCATGTACGCTGGGTGTATGGTGCGTACTGCCCATGATCACAGGGGTACGCGCCGTACCCCTCCGATCATGGGGGGTACGCACCGTACACGGTGGGCGTTCCGTACCTGTTTCGTTGCTAACTCTGCTTTTACAGCTGTTTTCAGCTCCCGTAGTAAAAGGGTCATACAGTGCGTACCCGACACTTATCGTACTTGCTGGGTCGTATAAACCAGCCGCGAACAGTACAGATGTCCCAGACACAGCGGGTTCCGAGCGAGATTCGTACGCAGATTAAAGTCGTACGGTCTCTGTTCGATTCGTACGGAGTCCAGCTCCTGGTACGAATCGTACTTCGGCGTACGTACGGGGGACGTTGCAGGGTACAATTCGTACAGGAAAAACGCTCCGAACGGCTATTCTGAGCGCTTTTTACTGGATTGGAATCGGACCCTTATTGTCAAAATTAGATTTTGTGCGTTTTTAAACCAAAATAATAATGTGAGGCTAAAAGCACTGGCTGAAAAATGGTTTTACTTCATGGACAAGAAGAGGTAACTCTTCTCATCTGATGACAGTTTCCATGAGTGTGACTGAGTATTAATGTTTGTAAAGATCACTAGAGGCCGTTTTAGATTGGCCTATAAATATATATTACCATATTTTATTTGTTATTGGTCAGGAATGGTCTGTGGTTCGCCTGTATTTGCTTAGGTACCACGAGGGCTTAAAAGCAGACCTATTGATACAAGAAAGTGGGTGAGCATGCTAGCATGAATGTGATTCATATATATACACCTTGAGAGATAATATTAAGTACTGGTACAGTGTGCTCTAACCTGCAAATCAAACTGTCTTAATGCTGGGTTTACATTAGCCAGATTAGTTGTGAACAATCTAGTTTGAGTAGAACAGTTTGAGTAGAACAGTTAAATGGTCCTGCACGTAAATGATGAAGGTGCTTAATTAATGTTAAGGGGTGTACCTTGTCTGCCAAAAAACTCCCAGTTTGCAAGCTCTAATTTTAAATCAGGTGAACTGCCAAGTTTCTGACAATTGTGCCTTTGTGGGGTTCATTGGCTAAAACATGTTATAAGCAGGGCAACTGACATACCACCATCAGTGAAAGTACCTCAGACCGTCTTTGCTATTTAGGGCAGATATTCCAATGCACTTTTCAGTGGCGGCGGATACGTTTAGGAGGGAGAGGGGCAGACGGGACACACACGCGCATGCACTCCTACACATACACCCTCACAGCCATGCATTCACACACCTGCTCACACATACACACACACACACACAAACACATCCATTCACAACACTCATTACCAAACATTCATACAAGTATGCTTTCACCAACTAATAACAAAGTGGGCTAGCCGTCGCTTGCACTATTGTTAGAAAAGCCTGGCGGTCCAGAGAAGGAAAGCAAATAACATGCTGGGAGAAAAATTAAGAACAAACACCTGCTTTGGGAGTTTAATTTTTGGAAAACAAAAAAACATTGCAGTGCGGGCGTGCTAAACTTACCACCCACAAGCCAAAACCTCATGCCTTCAGAGGAGCCAAAATATCCCCCAGGAAGGCTGAGAACTCTAAATATGACGTGATGTAAAACTGCTCGCCAAGTACTAAATAGGGACCCTATTGTTGAATGCGTGCTCTGTGGTTAGAGTTTCTGTATTGGTGCACTCATGGGACTTTTTATTTCTCTGTTTGATTTTGTTTACACAATGTTGTATGTGAAATGGATACCAGTGTGTGCACTTTCAAGGCCAAAGCAGCTTAGGAAAACAGTACGTTTAATGACAGAATGGCACTATGTCACATTTAGCTTCGATTTCATTAATTGTATTTTGCTAAAGTATTATCATAATGTTTGGACTCATTTCAGATTTTCCCAAAATTGCAATATCGAACTCGACCTTTTGGTCGTGCTGTTCCTGACACCAGTCAGCTTTAGGTTTAGCATAGGAAAGCTTGGTGCTACCTGAATGCGAAATGCAGGACTCTGCAAGCATCTGATTAGCCTCTAGGGAGCTGTTAAATTCCTTCTTCACGCAGCAACTCATACCACTCCCTACAGTGTGTTCCAAAATGTGAAAAGACAGCACATTTTTTGCTCTCGGCCAGGTTGAAACAAGGTAAAGCTGCGAATTTAATGCAACCACGTTGCTTTTAACAACATGTAAATATCAGAGTCTCATGAACAAAATTGTTCCCTCAAAATGAAAATGACAAACGCAAAAAAACATGTTACTGCTTATAGCAGGTTTCAGTCTCTGCTGTTTCCACTGGGATCACAGAAACACGTCACTTTCAAAATTCATGAATAGAAAGATAACAGAATACATCTGAGATGTGTCCCATTAGACTGCCATATAGTTATGCATAGGGCTTGTGGGAGGCCTATGGGAAAGTAATTGTAGGCAAAGTTTAATTCATGGAGACGGCGTCGAAGCGCCACAAAAAGTGATACATTATCAATAAAACGTTCTTTGATCGAGGCACAGGGCTTTTTCCGAGTGTTTCTAACTACTATAAAGATGTATGGCATCCAGTTCATCCAGTATAGCTTCCACATCTGTAACTTCTGTAAGGTATTCACTTACGATCATCTCCCATCATGTCAGTAAGGATTTGGATACTTACTACTTGGTTCTTTGACATCCTATTTAAGAACTTTTGGAAACATGTCCTTACATAACGCGCATATTCTCAAATTACACTTTTACATGTTAGCATTTTGTCGGAAATTAACTCTTTGCTTCACTGATTTATTAACACTTTATAAAGCATAATGTATTTAAAAAATTGCATAGTTATACCCTGTAGGAAATACCTTTTAGAACCAGCCATATCATGTCACTTTCATGTCGAGGCTGAGTCAGCGCTCATGTGCTGCTCTGCGAGTCTTGTTGCAGTGGAGTATGGAACAGAAGCCCCACCGACTATCTGCCCATATTTTTCAATGGCTTGTGTCTTTGTAGTTCGTAAATGCTGACTTCTGAGTCAGTAATTGGCTTGTTATCCCCTCCTTAGTACGGCCTTGTCTTCATTTGTAACCTCCCATGGCTATGGCCCCTGTACTGTGGTAGTTACACAGTACGCCTTTTTTAGTCAGTAAGCACTACTTTTATTAATGAGTTTCTCTTACTGCAGGCAGCACATGGGTGCCCATGTTCAATAACAACATGGGCCTCCGCTTTCACTTTAACGTGGGCACCCAGCATTATCTCAATCCACCACCCACCCACCGCTACATAATTGCTTAGTCGCTCTCATGTATGTTTCTCACCCCTAACCAAACCAAATGCTCCCCTTCCTCCACCGTCTACATTGCTTCTATCCTTGCTTATTTTGTTTGTTTTTATAAGGAAGCAAAAGCGTGCCTTTCACCTTTGTTTTTGTCTCTATAAACAGCACCCTACTCCAGTGAAAGGCAGTGCTCACCAAATTCTATTTGTTTTTATATGTTATGCTTTCAATAAGCAGCAGGGCACAGTTGGCATGCTGCGTAAGCATGGGCTGAAAATTCGTTCCGCTCGCGGAATTTGCAGATTTTTTGCGATTTCGCGATCCGTGATTCTCGCGAAATCGCGGAAAAATCCGCAAATCAGAGGGACGAATCTTCAGCCAAGCACTTACAGGGTTACAGCAGCAGGTGCAAAAGTTGAAGCTAATTTTTTGTAACCTTTTACAAAAGGGTTACAAAGAAATTAACTTCAACTTGGGCACCTGCTGCTGTAAGCCTGTAAGTGCTTCCTGGCGCCTCGTTGCCTACTTGCAACTAATCTCTGACCCTGCTCTGACCCTTGAAGCAGTAATTGTAGGTGAAGTTTAATTCATGGAGACGGCGTCGAAGCGCCACAAAAAGTGATACATTATCAATAAAATGTTCTTTGATCGAGGCCCCGGGCTTTTTCCGAGTGTTTCTAACTACTATAAAGATGTATGGCATCCAGTTCATCCAGTATAGCTTCCACATCTGTAACTTCTGTAAGGTATTCACTTACGGTCATCACCCATCATGTCAGTAAGGATTTGGATACTTACTGCTTGGTTCTTTGACATCCTATTTAAGAACTTTTGGAAACATGTCCTTACATAAAGCGCATATTCTCAAATTACATTTTTACATGTTAGCATTTTGTCGGAAATTAACTCTTTGCTTCACTGATTTATTAACACTTTATAAAAGCATAATGTATTTAAAAAATTGCATAGTTATACCCTGTAGGAAATACCTTTTAGAACCAGCCATATCATGTCACTTTCATGTCGAGGCTGAGTCAGCGCTCATGTGCTGCTCTGCGAGTCTTGTTGCAGTGGAGTATGGAACAGAAGCCCCACCGACTATCTGCCCATATTTTTCAATGGCTTGTGTCTTTGTTGTTTGTAAATGCTGACTTCTGAGTCAGTAATTGGCTTGTTATCCCCTCCTTAGTACGGCCTTGTCTTCATTTGTAACCTCCCATGGCTATGGCCCCTGTACTCTGGTAGTTACACAGTACGCCTTTTTTAGTCAGTAAGCACTACTTTTATTAATGAGTTTCTCTTACTGCAGGCAGCACATGGGTGCCCATGTTCAATAACAACATGGGCCTCCGCTTTCACTTTAACGTGGGCACCCAGCATTATCTCAATCCACCACCCACCCACCGCTACATAATTGCTTAGTCGCTCTCATGTATGTTTCTCACCCCTAACCAAACCAAAAGCCCCCCTTCCTCCACCGTCTACATTGCTTCTATCCTTGCTTATTTTGTTTGTTTTTATAAGGAAGCAAAAGCATGCCTTTCTCCTTTGTTTTTGTCTCTATAAACAGCACCCTACTCCAGTGAAATGCAGTGCTCACCAAATTCTATTTGTTTTTATATGTTATGCTTTCAATAAGCAGCAGGGCACAGTTGGCATGCTGCGTAAGCATGGACTGAAAATTCGTTCCGCTCGCGGAATTTGCAGATTTTTTGCGATTTCGCGATCTGCGATTCTCGCGAAATCGCGGAAAAATCCGCAAATCAGAGGGATGAATTTTCAGCCAAGCACTTACAGGGTTACAGCAGCAGGTGCAAAAGTTGAAGCAAATTTTTTGTAACCTTTTACAAAAGGGTTACAAAGAAATTAACTTCAACTTGGGCACCTGCTGCTGTAAGCCTGTAAGTGCTTCTTGGCGCCTCGTTGCCTACTTGCAACTAATCTCTGACCCTGCTCTGACCCTTGAAGCAGGGTCAGAGAATAGTTACAAGTAGGCAATGAGGCTAATGTCACAAAAATTAAACCTCAACAGGAAGCATTGACAGATATAAAAACAAGCATTTGCAATGCAAGAGGTCTTGCATTTGGAAAGTTAGAGCTATTGGTCTTGTAAATGATAATTTTTTTTATTTATGTGTTGGTTTTGAAAATAGCTAAATTAATAGCTTTGTCATTTACAATGCCAATAGTTATAACTTCCGCAAATGTGACACCTATAGCATTTGTAATGCAACATGTTTTGTATTTACGTGACTTAGATGTATTGATATTACAAATTACAATGGCTTTTAATTTTTTAAAATAATTAATACTTAAATAAAAGTGATTTTAATTTATAATGGCAATAGCTTAAACTTTTGTAAATAACGTTTGTGAAAATTATGTTCAGTGTATTTTATTGTGACGAAAATCCAAGAACAGAAGTGAAATATTAACACCTTTTTATGACATTTGTAATAAAGCTTGAAACATTGAGAGAACATATTTGAAACAGTTGTTGTTGAATGGTTGCGCGGATTGATGCTGGGGTGGCGCTGAGTGGTGCTGTGGTGGTGCTGAGTGGTGCTGTGGTGATGCTGAGTGATACTGGGATGGTGCTGAGTGATGCTGGAGTGCTGCTGAGTGGTGCTGTAGTGGTGCCGAGTGATGCTGTGGTGGTGCTGAGTGGTGCTGTGGTGGTGCTGAGTGATAATGTGGTGGTGCTGAATGATGCTGTGGTGGTGCTGAGTGATGCTGTGGTGGCGCTGAGTGGTGCTGTGGTGGTGCTGAGTGGTGCTGTGGTGGTGCTGAGTGATGCCGTGGTGGTGCTGAGTGGTGCTGTGGTGGTGCTGAGTGATAATGTAGTGGCGCTGAGTGATGCTGTGGTGGCGCTGAGTGATGCTGTGGTGGTGCTGAGTGGTAATGTGGTGGTGCTAAGTGATGCTGTGGTGGTGCTGAGTGATGCTGTGGTGGTGCTGAGTGATAATGTGGTGGTGCTGAGTGATGCTGTGGTGGCGCTGAGTGGTGCTGTGGTGGTGCTGAGTGATAATGTGGTGGTGCTGAGTAATAATGTGGTGGTGCTGAGTGATGCTGGGGTAGCGCTGAGTGATGATGTGGTGATGCAAAGGGCAGAAAGGCACAAAAAGCAGTCTAACAAAGGGCAGAAGGGCAGAAAAACAAAGGAAAAACGAGTCTAACAGAGGGCAGAAGGGCACAAAAAAACAGTCTAACAGAGGACAGAAGGGCAGAAAAACAAGGGAAATACAAGTCTAACAGAGGGCAGAAGGGCACAAAAAACGAGTCTAACAGGGGGCAGAAAGGCACAAAAACGAGTCTAACAGAGAGCAGAAGGGCACAAAAAACGAGTCTAACAGAGGGCAGAAGGGCACAAAAACAAGGGAATAACAGAGGGCAGAAGGGCACAAAAAATGAGTCTAACACGGGCAGAAGGGCAGAAAAACAAGGGAAAAATTAGTCTAACAGAGGGCAGAAGGGCACAAAAAACGAGTCTAACAGGGGTCAGAAGGGCAGAAAAACAAGGGAAAAATGAGTCTAACAGAGGGCAGAAGGGCAGAAAAACAAGGGAAAAACGAGTCTAGCAGAGGGCAGAAGGGCACAAAAAACGAGTCTAACAGGGGGCAGAATGAATCCCGCCCTGCGTGTTTGTCTACGAAGATGCCACCGTTTTGTACAATACCTCTACTCAACTGGAGTACTTTCTACTGTCTAATCAGTAAGTGCTCCCTCGTTGGCTAAATGTATAGGGGCAGATTTACAATAACTGGCGCATCCCCAGGGATGCGCCAGTTATTGTGCGCCGCAGCTCCGCCCCCCATGGTCCGCCGCATTTACAATGCGGCGCACCATGTGGCAGAAACAGCACAGATGCGTCACGCATTTGTGCCGTAAAAGCAGCGCATTGCTGGAGCCGCGTCACAAGTGCGACGCAGCTCCAGCAATGCTCTGGGGGGCCCTATCTCCCCAATGCTGCGTCAAGCCTTGCGCCTGCTTCAAGCAGGCGCAGGGTTTTGACGCAGCATTGGCCTAAAAGTGACTCAGTGAAATCTTGTAGATTTCACTCAGCCACTTTTAGAAGGCGTTCCTGCGCAGGAATGCCCTCCCTTGCGCCGGAACGCCTCCTGATGGCGCAGGGCTTTAAAACATGATGCATCTCTCAGATGCGTCACACTGTTAATACCTACCACCATGGCGCATTTTTTGTGCTGCCGCTGTGTCACAAAAGTGACGCAACTGCGGCGCAAAAAAGGGTTAACCGCCTGGAAAATCTGCCTCATAGTGCTTTTAGTATGTAGCTGCGTAGAGGGCCAGAAGATGTGTCTCCAGTGACCATGTGTGCCTGTGCCTGTGTTACAGGCACACATGGTCACTGGAGACACATCTTCTGGCCCTTTACGCAGCTGCAGTGTAGTAAAAGCACTATACATTTACCCAATGAGGGAGCACTTACTGGATTAGCCAGTAGAAAGTACTCAAGGGCAAATCTCAAAAAAATCCGCAATTTCGATGGAAAATTTGCGAATTCGAGGATTTGTTTTGCGATTTTGCGGGGAAATCCGCGAATTCGCGGAACGCAAATTCACAAATTTCACCCATGCTTAATGCTGCGGTGCTTACAAATTAATAAAATATTGAAAAAATGAAGTTAGGCGATCCACGACTTTTAAAAAAAAATTGTTATCAGGCAATCCAGTTGGGCAGAAAAACAGAGGCCGGTTTCCGCCTGGTCCTAATATGGAGACTTTATCAGCTCAGCTACGATAATAGAGGTGAGACGCATGCGTGCACCCGAGAGGAGGCTTCTTAGTTCTCACCGCTTAGTCTCCTCCCAGCGCAACTGAGCACAGAGTGGTCTGAACACCGATGGTGTAGACAAAGAAAGATGCACATGGGCAAAACACTGAGAAGGAGCAGTGTGAGGAGTGTTAAGTCATTGATATCAACCAGAATAATATTTACCTCCTGCTGAGAGGACACAGCAAACATCAATTCACTACTGCCTTGTGCCTGGGCATTTAAGGTCCAGCCTGGGCAGGGCATGTAAAGCTATACTTAGGAAACTGGTCTTCTAATTGTTGCATGTAGGCGTTTGTGGCTGTGCTGCCTTTTATTAGTTACATTTGGGCATTTGCTGTTGTATTTTGGCACATGATGGCTATAATTTTGACCTATTGTGGTTTTGTTCCGAATATAGCCATGCTGTGCTAAAGCCATGCAATTGCTTTTGGTATTTCATGATTCCCCCTGGGAGTATCATCTCAAAACCTTATAGTTTTTTAAATTATGTTAATCTTAATTTATTCCAGTTTTTTTCTCCTGCGGTGTCATTTCTATCATTGCATTCTGGTCAAATGTCCCATGGCAGCAAGTAATGTTATCAGAGCCAGAGGTAGTACAGTCTCACTTCCTATGCTGTAATTGGGACTGGGGCATTAGAGTTTGTATTTTATTCCTTAAGCCAACCCTTGGGAATTTTGGGAAATCTACTGCCATGCACTGTGGTGGGAATAGTTGCAGTTAGATCCACTGAAGGTTACATCTGACACAATCCAATATCCCAGGAAGTGATGTCACAAAAGTGCAACTGAATTACATTTTCCCCCGAAGTGCAGGCGCCCATCCTACTTCCTTTAACCCAGCAGCCGCATGGCCAAAGTGGCCCCCGCAAAAATAAAGGTTGTTAGGGTATCCATGAGCCAGTTTTAAAGCACTTCCTATGCTGCACTTTGTTCTATCACGATACCCAGTCACAGGGTGATATTCACGGTGTTATCACCGTTTTGTCACATTTGTGTTGTTTTGTGTATGTGTGTTCTTGATTTGTTTCCCCCCTCCTTATGCTCCGTCCTGAGCGTGGCTACGCCATGGCTTTTTGTAACCAGACCCGATGATGAAGCATGTCACACACATTTGTGTGTGAGTGAGGGCAGTTTTCAAAACATATTAGTTTTGCCATTTTCGTGTCTGTGTTGTATTTCGTTTCTCCCTACCCCTCTATGTGCTTACACCCAGCAGGTTGCCACCACATTTTAATGGCTTGCCTTCAATAAATTGCTACTTCAACAAGCATTAATAAAGCGCTCGTTGACTCAATGCACGCTTTGCATCTTTCAATATATTTATTAAAAAGTGCAGGACCTTGCCAAGGGATTTTGCAATCTGGTAAGGCCAGCATATTTCAAAAACAATTTATCTGCCAAAAAACGTCCACTTTTTAGTACTTTGTACGCATGTGCCACCTGGTTTCCATGCCATCCATGGCACCCACTCGTCTATCACTCCCATTTTCCCCCCATTCAGTACAGCACTTTTTTCCTTTACAGTGAACAGATTCCTTTAGTGGGAGCTCTCAATCACATCTCTAAGAATAAAATGAATGACAGTGTATGAGGCTGAAACTTTTAAATGCAACACAGGTCTGTCCTATTATTAAGTTTTGACAGTGAAGTAATGGCCTCGTCGGTGGCTCAGCTGATTTAAACAGGTTCTTGTTGCCAAGGACAATATTGGTTGCTTCACACACAAACCCTTCTGCTTAAACACTGCTAAAGGATAGAGTCAGGATGTTCACAGCCGAACTCAGGGGCATATTACCAACGCTAAGCGATATTTAACGCTAACGATGCTTAGCAACGAATTTTTTAACGCTAGGCATCGCCGGAAATTATCGCAGAGATAACTTGCTATTAGCAAGGTTTATCTCAGAATGATTAAAATCCTCACGCTAACTGCCAATTGAGAGATTATCGCTGGAAAACCAACGATAATCTCTCAAAGTTTGGCGTTAGCTTGATGATAGGGGCTCACAAACTTAGCCATGATATCCACCTTCCATAGGATATCATGGCTAAGTCAGGAAAATACCAGGGGGCATATTATCAAGGGATTTATCTCCGCTTTTTTGGCTTTAAAAGCCAAGAAAACGGAGATAAAATGATCTCCCTATCAGCAACAGGGTGCTAACATGCAAATTTGCATGTTAGCACCCTTTTTCTCTACGCTTCCCCTTGCATCTCTAATGAGATGCAAAGGGGGCGTTCCAGAGAAAAATAATAGGAGAAATGTTGTTAAGCAGCATTTCTCCTATTATCAAGGATTTCGCTAACCCTGTTAGTAATAAAAAAAAGCAGCGCTAACCGCGGTTAGCACTGCTTTTTTTACACCTGGTATTTTCCTGACTTAGCCATGATATCCTATGGAAGGTGGATATCATGGCTAAATTTGTGAGATTATCGTTGGTTTTCCAGCAATAATCTCTCAATTGGCAGTTAGCGCGAAGATTTTTATCACTTCTGAGATAAACCTTGCTGATAGCAAGTTATCTCTGCGATAATTTCCGGCAATGCTTAGCGTTAAAAAATTTGTTGCTAAGCATCGTTAGCGATAATTATCGCTTAACGTTGGTAATATGCCCCCAGGTGTAAAAAAAGCAGTGCTAACCGCGGTTAGCGCTGCTTTTTTTTATCACTAACAGGGTTAGCGAAATCCTTGATAATAGGAGAAATGTCGCTTAACAACATTTCTCCAATTATTTTTCTCTGGAACGCCCCCTTTGCATCTCATTGGAGATGCAAGGGGAAGCGTAGAGAAAAAGGGTGCTAACATGCGAATTTGTGTGTTAGCACCCTGATGCTGATAGGGAGATAATTTTATCTCCGCTTTCTTGGCTTTTAAAGCCAAAAAAGCGGAGATAAATCCCTTGATAATATGCCCCGTAGCCCTTTGGCCCAGTGGAAGCACTGATGATACCTTTACAGAAGATAGGCTTGAGGTTTTGTGCGCCTTTTACCTCTTGGTTTTTAAATGTGTAAGGAACATAGCTCTGGAAGTTGTTATTTTGGGTTGCTGTGGCCATGGATTTATTTTAGTTTGCTCATTAGAACTGTTTCTATAGTTGTGAACAGAATGCACAATGAGGATTGGTACAATTTTGAACTATAACACAACATTTTATTGTGCAGTATTTTACGCTTAAGTCACATTTTACGTATTTTCTGAGTGCAGACTTTCTAAACCATCATTGTGAAGACAGCATTGTTAATATAAGATAATCTTTTCTTTTCTTGGCTTTGTGTTGATAAGTGGAAGAGAGTTTATTGCTTTCTAGAACGTTATCCACACATAAGTACTCCATCGCGTTTCAGTAGGTGTGTTACAAATTCATACTGCAAGTTATTGTAGTTGTCGGACAATTCATGTATTCCTTCATCCTTATGCAAATGTTGGTTACCTGGCCGCACTCATGTTATGTTGAGCGAGATTTACACAGGATTGCATTGCTATATATATACAGCTTCGGAGCACTGACGGGTTTCTACCTTCATGTCTTGATCTGAAGGTTTCTGTTACTGATTGCGACTTTAGTTGTCCCTCCCAACCCTAGTTTCATTTTGTGCTTCTGTATGAAGTAAGATTCTTATCAGAACTGGTGCTTCAAGAAGTAATACTAGCCACCTAGGACGTTACAAGCAGGGTGGCACTATGTACACCCTAGAAGCATCAAGAATTTTCCAGGAAGCATATTGTTGAAATGTCACTTTACCGGTGTTCCAAAACATTGACTACGGCTCCGCCTTTTCGCACATTATTGCTACTTCTCTCTGTCCTTACTATTGAGGTTATGTGTGTTGATTGAGACAAACATGATGCAGCCCATTTGATCTGCCTTGTGTGCACTCACCTACGCTCCACAATTTTCATTTTAAAGACAGTTTTAGAGACTGGTGTGGTCTCCTTTTTTCTTTTTAGGTAAAGGCTGGGCAGCGCATGTGCTTCTGCGAGGCATACAGTAGTGGAGTATGGCTTTGAAGCCCCGCCCACACTCCACCCATATTTTCATTTGGCTTTTGTCATTGTCCTTCGTAAACGCGGGATTTTGAGTTGTTATTAGGCTTGTTAGTCCCTCCTTGGTACTGCCATGTCTGCATTTGCTACATCCCATAACGACTGGACCTTTTACTGGTGTTCTTACATATTGGCACTAGTAAAAAAACAAATATTTGCAATGCAATGGGCCTCGCATTTGTGAGAGTTTAAGCAATTGCATTGCCAATAGCTTAAACTACCCATAGGGCCCTTTGTCCTTTTCTCTCACCCTGTCCCTCTCGATCACTCTAACTAGCTTTACCCTGGTTCCTGTGGTGTTGGGCCTCAGGCCCACATGGTGTGAACATACTGACACAGACAAAAGGCTGGTATGGTACAGTAACTAGCCCAGGTTACATGCGCCAGGCCCCAGCAATAACATGGTCACCTGACTGGTGACGCCTGTGGTGGGTAGGTGTAGAGTGTCTTACATCAGCAGTGGAACACTAGAATGTATCCAGCAGGAAACTACATCCCTCCCAAACTCTAATGAAAAACAAACGAGATTCCAACCTGTAATAAAAACACATAAATAACACAAAGAACCAAATGAGTCTATACAGGCTGTCAGCAAGGCAGCGCTGGAGCCTCAGATCGCATGGTCGGGATGCCTTCAGTTGCTTTGGCGATGTTCTTTAGATCGGCCTGGTCTCACGGTGTAGAAAGTCTATGTATGAAAGTTCAGTGATAATGCATCTGGAGCTGCGGTGAAATTCACGTTGGATTCAAAGACGATCTCTGTGAGGGAGACCTTCCTGTGGGGGTGACGTGCTCGGTGACCTTCCTTATGCCTCACTGCTGAGCGACATTCGACTTGCCTCTCTCGCATGGACTCCTCTGCCACTGGAGCCTTTTGGATGGCTTTCTTTGTTGACTGTCATGGGACCGCGTGGACCATGCGGGGCTTAGCGTGAGCCGCACAAAAGCGTCACTGAGGAACTGCTAATGGATTCACAGCCAAATCGCTCATGTAGCCTCTGAGGGTGGAGTCGTCGTCTGGGCGTCATCACCATCTGGACTCGGGTTCTGCGCCTTCCTCTGGCGATCCTGTGGGTGACCAGTCTTCTGCCGTGACCTTCGTGTTTCTGACGCCTGGCGTGGAGCTGGGGCTGACAAATCTCTCCTACTCGGACTCCCTTTGCACAGGAACTCCGTTGAGGCCCTTGTCACCTGGACTGCCACGTGACCACGTGGGCTGTGTGGGCCGTCTCGTAGGTCACGCTTAGGGGTTCGCTGCAGAACTCCCAACAGGTCCACGACCAAGTCTTGTGTAGTCCCCAAGGGCGGATTTTCCAAGGGTGTGCTCGACTTTGCCAGGCTGTAGGTTGACTGGGGTGCACAGACTGTTTCTGGGTGATTTGCCTCCTTGTGCTCCGATTGTTCAGGGTGTGTGGATTCACTTGGTGGTGCAATGCTCCTTGGTGATGATGCACCTGGGAGGTGTTAACAAGATGTTAGTTTTCTTCGGTGGGCAGACAGGGGGTGATCTTCTGTCGGTGTGACCTTATGGAGTGAGGAGGACTTGAGGGACTCTGTGGCACTGTTCCATTGTCTGCAGGCAGGTGCACTGCGAGGTGTAGTGTTATCGATACCAAGCAGCCGTTGACAGGTGAGAGGATAGTCAAACTGCAAAACATGGGGCCAGGACGCAGATTGCGCTGCTAGCGGCTTATGGTAGGTCTTCCCACAGAGCTGTCTCCAGTGACGTCTCAGCACCCGGGTGGCTGGCTCATGGGGATGAACACCTTCCTCAGTGCTGGTGCGAGTCCTTGGTCCTGTCACTCTTCTCTGTTCCATCTTGCACGCCTGTTGCGGTTGTCTGCTGTGTGGCGTCACACCACTGCTCCTCCCTCCTTTGCGGAGTGGCATCGTGCAACACTCTTCTACTTCTTCCGACCAGGTTTTTCTTTGGATGTCGCGTCCTGCCACCTGTCTCATGGTGGCGCCACATGGACATGCCACTGGTTGCATCGATCCTGGGACGGTCTTTCCTTTCCTTTTGCCGGACTGTTGCAGGCCTGTCCTGTCCGTCGGACTTGCTTGTGCTTCTTGGGACTTCCATTGGCACCATCCCCTCCTCAGGGATCTCGCGGTGTCTCACTTCTCTTTGCTCGAGGGCGTCTTGCTTGTGCCCCGAGGCTGCGCTGTCGTGGCACCTGCTTCTTTCTTTCTCCTGGTGCACTCGTCCAAACTGATCACTCTGCATACAGGCTCCTTTGTTGCCGTGCGCTGTGACGTCCGATCACGTTTCGCTGTGCTGTCAGATCAACTGTCGCTGTGGCAGCCTGCCACATGGAGTGTGCACCTCCTCTCTTGCCTGTCTTGGGTCTCTGCTGACTCTGTCTTGAGGCAGTGCGAGGGAGAACCCTCTGTGTTGCCTTGGGCCCACTGCGGGGCTTCTCGGAGGCGATGGAGATGTGGATGCTCTCCTTCCTGCATTCAGCAGTGTATCTTCTTTGTGGCTGCTGGGCGGGTCGGCTTCTTCATTGCGACTGTTTGGCCGGTCGGCTGCACTTTTGGTGCGCATCCGACTGCACCCTTCGTTTGCTTCACTAGATGCACTGGCTGCGCATTCTCTTCAGTCTGTCGCTTCCAAGAATGGTGGCAGCTGTTCCTGTGCTGCAGTGGACTTGCTTGATGCTGTGTGCTGCTCTTCACTCTTGGTGCAGTAGAGATGTGGTTGCTCTCTGTACTGTGTTATCTGTGGGCTCTGGGCAGTTCTCAGAGTGGAGGTAGGTTGGGGTGTCTTGGTTCTCATCAGGGGTTCAGTTTCTCCACTTCAGCCTGTTAGACAGTCAGCACGGTGTGTGCTGTGCACACTTCTGATGACCAGTAGCTTCTGGGTTGCAGTCTCAGGGGGCTGTGCCGCGTCCTCTCCACTGGACTCTCAGTAGCTGCACTTTGCTTTTGTGCCATGTCACTGGCTGCAATCCATGCTTCTTGGTGGTTGTCGATCCTTCAAGCGTAGGGCACTGCTGGCTTCTTTCCTTCCAGCACCTGCCCCTCTGACACCTAAGAGCTTTACCTGTGTTGGAGGGCTGACTCCTTGGTCTTTTCTCCAGTGTTGCTGTGGTTCCTGTGGCTGTGCAGGGCATTCCGCTGACCCCGTTAGGTTTTCCTCTTGCTGCGAGCATCGTGCACGCTGCGTGGAGGCGCTGTGTTGTGCACTACCCCTAGGGGCACTGTGGCTACTGTTCAGGGGCTGGGTCGGTGTGCTGCCATTGTGAACCCATGCTGGGGTGATGATACTGGTGGGGGCCATGTGCAGTGTTGGTGGGCCCCAGTCCTCGCAGGATGCTCTCCACTGTCTGGCTCTTCCTTTTAGTGATTGGTACTGCCACATGGATTCCTGTTTTCCTCTTTGCTGAAGTTGTGTCTGTTTTGTTGGCTGGTAGTCAGTGGAGCGGGGTGATTGCGGGTACTGTCTGTCTTTGGCCACCGTGTGGGAGCTGGGAACTCTGCGTGGTTTAGTTTGGGCTAGGGTGAAATGGGCTGCACCCTATGCTCGTGTGCGGTCTTAGGCAGTCCTCGCGACTCATCCTTGTTTCTGGGCCTGGGGTCCACTTGTTTTGGCGGCTCTATGGATGCATGGGCCTAGATCCTCCTGCCATGATAATTTTACCAGTGTTATAACTTTCGCACTGCAGGCTGTTTATTTCTCGTGTGCTTGGTTCAGCGGCTGCAGTACCACTTGAAGCCGATAAGTGGCAGTGTAGTGCTTCGCTGCCCGGCAGACTTACCTGGAGATTGCAGGCTTCTACTCTGACTGGAGACTCGCGAGCTGGCTGTGCTTTCCCCGGGGCATCGTGGAGGCACGTGTCAGGACACAGTTAGCAGTATGAGCGATATGAGGCAAGTTAAGGCAGTTTTCCCTTCCTGCCCTGAAGCTGGGAGCTCTTGCGGGGGAAACGCTGGGTGCGGCTGTCTTTTGCTTTTCTTGCGATTGTGGGCATGTTTAAACTGTGTCTGCGTGTCGGACATGTGCAGAAGTGCTTTTCCCCCTTTTCTGCACTCATATCTGGAGAGTCTGGGTGCCGAATACCGAGCCATAGCTGGGCGGTTCTGCGAACACCCACTGAAGTCACCACTGGGGTTGTTACGGCCACATGGCCGGCAGCACGAGGGAATGCACGTTGCTCGCTGCAGTTGCGAGGGCCTTAACCCACCAGTTTGCCACCTTGCTTTCTTCTACTGCAGGGGGATCTTCTGCGTGGCCGGGGGACTGTTTCTTGTGGGCTACACCTTTCACTGCACTCTCCTTCCCGGAGCTGATCACGACATCAAGAGTTAGCCGCTCATGTCGCAAGTCTCACTGGGGGTATGCCAGCGTGGCTCTCTCTTCATTGAGTGGGCGCACCTCACCCTAGGGACATATGGCGGTAGGATCGGCGTAAAACTCTGTTGTGCCGGAACTGTAATATCGCTCTTCAAGCAATGCAGGCACTTTATGATGGCGGCAGTGCTTCACCCCCTTTTGTTTTTGCCACTTACTTCTTCATGTGCCAGGCGGCTTGTCCTGTGCCTGGCAGCTTGTCACAGTAGGCGGGGTTGCGGAGGCATGAGAGCAGCAGCAGGGCCCTACCGGTCAGCGCAGGTGAGCACCTTGGGTGACTGCTCCTTGGCTCGTGCAGCTTCAGACTCTGTCACGCCGGCAGCCTGTAGTCGGATGCCGACTATTATGTCTTCATGAGGAACAGCTGGCGGCAGCACACGCGGGTCAGACCCGCTCTTCGCCAATGTGGTGTTGGGACTCAGGACCTTATGGTGTGAACATACTGACACAGACACAGGCTAGTATGGTACAGTAACTAGCCCAGGGCACATGCGCCCGGCACCTTTTATTAACAGGATCACTTGACTAGTGACGCCTGTGGTGGGTGGGTGTAGAGTGTCTTACATCAGCAGTGGGACACTAGAATGTATCCAGCCGGATGCTACAGTTCCCACTCTCGCAGCCCTCCTCTCCAACAAAGAGTGCTTCGAGGCACTCACTCTTCTTACTGCATTAATGGCCGGCATTCCTTATTTAGACATGTCATGACTGTCTCTTCTACGTCAAACAAGGCTTTTTTAGGCAACTTATTTAGAAAATGACTGTAGGAGAGTAGGGTCTGCAATCCTATGATCACCCAGATTTTTTGCTTTTGTTTCACTGGTTTACGACTTTCTCTGGCCGTGGGCCTGCCAATCAGACCCACAGCCTGGCTGTTCTCTCTCTAAATTCCGATATGTACCCTAGGTGCATTTACCAATTGGTACTGGGCCACCTTATCAGACCCTGTAACTCAGGGCATAGGTGTACCCAGGGCCGCCATGGGCTGCAGCATGTATTATGCCACCCCTGGCTGGCCTCGTAAATTTGACACAACTGGCTGCACGACAGCTGGGGCGAAGACGTGTAACCACCCTTCGCTTTAGGTATAGTAGCTCTATATCTAACCATACCATGGACACCCGAGTTCCTATCAGTCACTCCTATGGCAGGCCTTAACAATCCTGAAGGCACAGTGCGTGGGCTCGTATGAGCTAGGTTCAGGCCCGAGCCGAGCCCGGCTGCAGCTTGCGGAATCAAGACCCAATAGCTGTTCCATGATAACGCGTACCACATCGGTAACTTCGGTGTCGCGTTATCAAGACATGTCGAGTAAGGTGTCATACGAATCGGGATGTTGCTCTCTCACCAACTCTGGCGACGAGGTTAGCATTCCGCCCTTCTAGAGGGACACGACATGTACGTAACTGTGAACCCCGGTTAAAGTTAACGAAGGCCTCAGCTCCACAAAATGGATGCTGCCACCACAGACACAAGTCTGACCTCCTGCTGCTGGGAGTCCTTCCAGCGAGGAGCACTTGGACAAAGGGTTTCCTGTCAAGGGCGGTGTTCGCACCGCCCCAGACAGGGTTTGTGTATTCTGGGTAGGTAGGGCTTTTTGCGAGAAGGTGACTGCGGAGTGGCACCCCGGTGCTCACTACGCATCTGCCGGTTAGAACCAGTTCCAGGGGCGACAGCCCTGGCCTGGGGAAAGTCCGGCAGGGGAGAGGGGTGTAACTACCCCCCTTCCTGGTCCCACCCTTAGGGCAGGACCTAGTCATGTACCCACCCCTTTCTTTAGGATAAAGGCCGGAGCGGGGACCCTTCCAAATTAGATCATCTTTGAATCAAGAATACTTTCTACGAAAGGACTTCAAGACTCTTCTCAAGATTTCTCCCTTGTGGCTAAGGAGTAGCCACCCCGCATCAGCGGGCACCATCTAAGAACTCTGCGGTTTGCTGTAAGTCCTTCCTCAAGGAATCCGACGGCCCAGCTCGACGAGAACCGGCTTCCCTGGCACCTCTGACCTCTACCCACGTCATCAGCTCAGCTGTGATCTGTGGGTGCGACGAGACCTCGAGGGACCGGCCATCATCAGAACCTGCACGCTCTTAAAAACCAGCACGACCATCGAGGTAACTCTCTGGTGAGTGCTCTGGGGTCCGAGAAGCCCCGACCCTGAGCCGCTCCAGCACCGAAGTGCAGTCTCCCAGCATCTCCACGATCTGCGTGGGGCCCTTCTGCTCGCTGCTCAGCACGTTGTCTGGTCACTAGCCGCTGGCTTGTGCCCTTCTGTGACGACATCCGAGAATCATCACTGCCGGTCTGGTTGCTCCAGACTGGCCCTTGCTTCCATCTTTCCGAGAAGCACCCCGGACCCTCCTGGTCCACTCAAGACGCCGACAGCGACATCCGTCGTGGGACAGCTCGCACCTCCACCGTGGTCGCCGACAACGCCTCCTGGTCCGAGAGACTGCAGAGCCTAGCGTCGCCCACTCACCTGGTCGAGGTGACGGCCAACCGGTGCCTTCCTGGTACCCTCTGACTACTGGCTAGTAGTACGAACTTGGTCCCCTCTGCTTTCAGGTTTCCTCAATCTCCGATCCAGGCTTGGATCTCTACGAACTGTTCAGCACTGGTCGCCGGCCAGCAACTCCTTTTTCTTCCGGCTCCTGGCTCGTCAGCGAAGACCCCGACGCCTGTAAGACTTGTGCAGCCGCAGCCCTCGTGGCTAGGTAACTCGGCATTTCAGTGCCTGCATAGCCTCCTTACTCTAGGGTCCCGAGTCCCTCGCTTCCGACTTGCCTTAACCTTTCCGTGTCCCCGGACACTTGTTTTAAACTGTGCACTTGAAGTATTTACTAAAGAGATTTGGTTTGTGCTTAGTACCCTGTCCTCATAAAGAGTACAGGGCTGTTGTGATTCTTAATAAATATACTGTTTATTTTCATAACACTTGTGTGGTGTCCTTTCACTGGGTGTTCAAGGGGTACATGTGTGGTAAACAGCTGGCTTAACACGCCCTCTCGAGTCTTTAGCCTTAGACTGCTCGTATCCACGCTACTAGGATAGCTGGTCTATAGGTTGACTTACAACCAAACACCATAAGGGTCGTTGGAACGATACATAGCGGTCGCTAGAATAGCGAACGTTGCATATCGGGCCAACTTCTCACATTGGTGAGCAGCGGTTGGGATTTGAGCTTGCTGTTGTTTTACCACACGTATCCTAAGAATATCTTGTTGAAAGATCGCACAAGTACTGTTAGTACATATAACTAAAGCTTAGAATACTCTGAGTTCTACTGAACCAGCTGTTGTAGCTCCTCAAGGCTTAGCACACCTTGGCTACAACTCTTAGCAAGGGTACAGTAGGAAAACACATAGTGTAGGTAGGTGCATCACTTACACCACACTAGAAACAGTATGTCGGGCCAAGGAGGAAACTCTGAGTCTCCCCTTGTGTCAGTTGACCCTCCACAGGTCATCCCTTCAGGATATACTGTGCTGAGCTTCAAGGAGTTAAGACGATTATGTCACTCCCGGAAGATTCAGCAGGGGTCTAACCCCACAACGTCCTTTCTGATGGGTCTCTTGGAGACTTATGATGCCAGAAGAGCTGAGAAACTTCGTAGCTCTTCTAATCCAGAAGGAGACATGCCTCCCCTCGAGGGAACCCGGGACGATCCTGACCTCATTCACCTCGCAACCGAGAACGAGGATGTGGAGGAGGATGAGGATGAGGATCTCTCTGGGGACGAGGCAGATAAGGGACAGGTAGAAGTCGTCAGACTAACACGGTCCAACTTAAGCAGACACGATAGTGGTACGGGGGGAACCCCGGCGCTACTGTCGGTTCCGCTTAACCTGGGGAATGGACGAGCCCGATCTCTGTCAAGAGACTCTGGCAGATCCCTTCATACCAACGGCTCTCACAACTCTTCTCAAAGAGGGATGACGTCCCCTCAGAGGAGAGTGTACGAAGCGAAAGAAAGGGCAGCTAATCTAAGGATCGAAAGGGAAGAACTTGCCCTGGCCAAGGAAAAGCTTGCTTTCGCTAGAGAGCAACAGTTAAGTGGGGCAATCCCCACTGGTGGCAGCAATGTACCTAGTAATAGGGAAAAGAGTTTCGATACGAAACACCTTGGGAAGATAGTGCCCCCCTTTAAACAAGGGGACGACATCCACAAATGGATTACTGCTTTGGAGAGGGCCTGCACTGTGCAAGGCGTTCCCCAGAGTCAGTGGGCAGCTATCTTGTGGCTCTCCTTTGAAGGTAAAGGAAGAGACAAGCTCCTCACCACAAGGGTAGAGGACGCTAATAATTACCAAGTCTTGAAGAATACACTCGTTGAAGGGTTCGGCCTAACCACTGAGCAGTACAGGGTGCTGTTCAGGGATACCCAGAAAACGCAGTCTCAAGATTGGTCTGATTTTGTCGATTGTGCCACTAAGGCTTTTGAGGGCTGGTTGCTGGGCAGTAAGGTTACTGATTACAAGGGATTGTATAATTTGATGATGAGAGAACAAATTTTAAACAATTGTCAGAACCAGTTGTTGCATCAGCATCTTGTCGACTCGGATCTGACCTCTCCCCAAGAATTGGGGCAGAAGGCAGACAAATGGGTTCGTACGAGAGTTAAACAGAACCAGGGCCAGAATCAAGGTGGTCAGAAGAAAGCAGACCAAAAGGGTAAAGATTCTAAAGGGGAACAAAATGACCAGAAGTCTTCGACAGGTCCCCAACAACCCAAAGAGGGTGGGGGTCAGGCTCCCCAAAAGAAGAAAGAAGGCCAATCCAAACGATGGTGCCAGTACTGTAAAAGTAAATCTCACTGGTTTAGTGAGTGCACCAAGAAAGGAGGAGGGCAGACTCCTGCCACTGCAGCCCCTAAGGCACCTGTGCCCCCTAGTACAGTCAGCAGTGGTAGTGCGCCTCCCAAGGGTTTAGTAGGGTTAACCCTGGGTTCTGAGGGGCGTGACAACTTAGTTGGCACGCTCACTCAGGCTGTCCTTGTCAGTACAGGGGACGTGGACGTGTCCCCTGACGTAAGCCCCAATACCTTGGGCAAATACAGACAGACGCCTTTCATAAATGGAAAGATGGCTCAGGCCTATAGGGACACTTGTGCCAGCGTCACCATGGTGACGCCTAACTTTGTGGACCCTGGACAGATCATGCCAGGTACAGAATTCCTGGTGACCAATGCAAGCAATGTCACTACCAATCACAGTATGGCAATTGTAGCTTTCTCCTGGGGAGGGGTAACTGGCCAAAAGAAGGTTGTAGTTAGTCCAGACCTCCCAGTGGATTGTTTGTTGGGCAATGATTTGGAGTCGTCACAATGGTCAGAAGTGGAGCACCGGACTCACATGGAAATGTTAGGTTTGCCAGCACATGTGTTCGCTGTGACTAGGTCGCAGGTCAGGAAATGCCCCACTGAACAGGTGCTGGATCCTGGAACAACGGACCAGACACCTCCCAAGAAAAAGAGCAGTAGGGTTAAGGCTGCGCCTTCCCCCTTGCCCCAGGTCGAGGATCAAGTCTCAGAGGAGGCTGACCTACAGGAATTGAGGGAAACTGAGCCGAGAGAGTTCGAACTTGATCAAGTTGAATTCTTGGGCTCAGGGGGACCCTCAAGGGAAGATCTGGGGAAGGACCAGTTAGACTGCCCTTCTCTTGAACCCCTCAGACAGCAGGCTGCTGCTGAGGCTGCTGGGAACGCCACAGGTACCCACAAGGTATACTGGGAAGATGGACTCCTGTACACTGAGTCAAGAGACCCCAAGCCTGGCATGACCAGGAGGCTGGTTGTACCCTTGTCTCAGCGTGGTTTCCTACTTACCTTGGCCCACGAGATTCCCTTAGCAGGTCACTTGGGCCAGACGAAAAAGTGGGACAGGCTTGTCTCGCACTTTCACTGGCCGCACATGAACGAAGATACCAAGGAGTTTTGCCGCTCCTGTGTCACTTGCCAAGCCAGTGGTAAGTCAGGTGGCACGACGAAGGCCCCCCTAATACCACTGCCTGTGGTGGGGGTACCCTTTGAACGGGTGGGGATCGACATCGTCGGTCCCATGGAACCACCTACAGCATCAGGGCACAAGTTTATACTGGTGGTAGTGGATCATGCCACCAGGTATCCTGAAGCTATTCCCCTTAGGACCACTACAGCACCTGTTGTGGCAAGAGCCCTAGTTGGAGTGTTCTCCAGAGTGGGCTTCCCTAAGGAGGTCGTCTCCGACAGAGGTGCAAACTTTATGTCGAGCTACTTAACTGCTATGTGGAAGGAATGTGGTGTCAACTACAAGTTCACTACACCCTATCATCCACAATGCAATGGGCTTGTTGAGAGATTCAACAGGACCCTAAAAGGGATGATTCATGGACTACCGGAAAAGCTTCGGCGTAGATGGGACGTCCTGATCCCCTGCCTCTTGTTCGCCTACAGAGAAGTCCCACAGAAGGGGGTTGGCTACAGCCCTTTTGAACTTTTGTACGGGCATCCTGTAAGAGGACCCCTGTGTTTGGTGAAGGAAGGATGGGAGAGACCTCTCAAAAAGCCTGCAACCAACATAGTGGACTATGTGCTCGGCCTCCGCTCGCGGATGGCTGAGTACATGGAAAAGGCATCTGAAAACCTTAAGGCCAGCCAAGAACTCCAAAAAGCTTGGCATGACCAAAAGGCTGTCTTGACTGTTTATCAGCCCGGACAGAAGGTGTGGGTGTTGGAGCCAGTGGCCCCAGCAGCACTCAAGGACAAATGGTCCGGGCCCTACACCATCCTGGAGAAAAAGGGAGAGGTCACCTACCTGGTTGACCTGGGAACTCCCCGGAGCCCCCACAGGGTGCTTCATGTCAACAGGCTCAAGGCATATGTCGACAGGAAGGACATGAGTTTGCTCATGGCCCTAGATGAGGGACAGGAGGAGGAGAGTGACCCTCTCCCCGACCTGCTCACTCAGAATCCTGACGATGGATCGGTAGATGGTGTTGTCTTTTGTGGCAGCCTCTCCGAACATCAACAGAGCGACTGTAAACAGGTTCTTCAGTCGTTCAGACATATGTTTTCTCTAACACCCAGCCAGACCGATTGGTGTACCCATGAGGTTGACACTGGGGACAGCTTGCCCGTGAAGAGTAAAATCTACCGGCAGCCTGATCACGTTAGAGACTGCATCAAGGGTGAAGTGCAGAAAATGTTGGAGCTGGGAGTCATTGAACCCTCGGATAGCCCTTGGGCTAGTCCCGTAGTTCTAGTGCCGAAACCTCACACCCAGGGTGGTAAGAGAGAGATGAGGTTCTGCGTAGACTACAGGGGTCTCAATGCAGTCACTAAGACTGACGCCCACCCAATACCAAGGGCAGACGAGCTTATCGATAGATTGGCTTCGGCCAACTACCTAAGTACGTTTGACCTGACAGCTGGGTATTGGCAAATCAGGTTAGCTGAGGACGCCAAGCCTAAAACCGCATTTTCAACCCCTGGTGGGCATTATCAGTTCGTGGTGATGCCCTTTGGTCTGAAAAATGCACCTGCCACCTTCCAACGGTTGGTGAATCAAGTCCTTACTGGGCTGGATGACTTCTGTGCGGCGTATCTTGACGATATCGCTGTCTTTAGCTCCACCTGGGAGGATCACCTGGTCCACCTGCGGAAGACATTGGAGGCGCTGCAAGCAGCAGGCCTCACTATCAAGGCCACCAAGTGCCAGATAGGGCAGACACAGGTTGTATACCTGGGCCACCTTGTAGGTGGAGGTCAGGTTCAGCCACTGGAGAGCAAGATACAGTCGATCAGGGACTGGGCTCCTCCAACCACCCAGACTCAGGTTCGAGCTTTCTTGGGCCTGACTGGATACTACCGGAAGTTTGTCAGGAACTATGGTTCCATCGTGACACCATTAAACGAACTGACAAGTAAGAAAATGCCAAAGAAGGTTCAGTGGACAGCGAGCTGTCAAAAAGCATTCGATGACCTAAAGCAGGCCATGTGCACGGCGCCTATCCTCAAGAGTCCGGACTACTCCAAACCATTCATTGTCCAAACAGATGCTTCTGAGTTGGGTGTGGGAGCTGTTCTTTCTCAACTGAATTTTGATGGTCAAGACCAGCCCATTGCTTTTATAAGCAGACGGCTGACCCCTAGAGAGAAAAATTGGTCAGCTATTGAGAGGGAGGCCTTTGCTGTGGTTTGGGCCCTGAAGAAGCTGAGGCCATACTTGTTTGGCACTCACTTCAAGATTCAGACCGACCATAAGCCCCTCTTGTGGCTAAATCAGATGAAGGGTGAAAACCCCAAACTGCTTAGGTGGTCCATTTCCCTACAGGGGATGGACTTCACAGTGGAACACAGACCTGGTACTGATCATGGCAATGCCGATGGGCTCTCCAGATATTTCCACTTAGAACAAGAAGACTCACCTGGTCAAGGTTAGCTAGTTGTTCCGACGTTTGGGGGGGGGTCAGGTAGGAGAGTAGGGTCTGCAATCCTATGATCACCCAGATTTTTTGCTTTTGTTTCACTGGTTTACGACTTTCTCTGGCCGTGGGCCTGCCAATCAGACCCACAGCCTGGCTGTTCTCTCTCTAAATTCCGATATGTACCCTAGGTGCATTTACCAATTGGTACTGGGCCACCTTATCAGACCCTGTAACTCAGGGCATAGGTGTACCCAGGGCCGCCATGGGCTGCAGCATGTATTATGCCACCCCTGGCTGGCCTCGTAAATTTGACACAACTGGCTGCACGACAGCTGGGGCGAAGACGTGTAACCACCCTTCGCTTTAGGTATAGTAGCTCTATATCTAACCATACCATGGACACCCGAGTTCCTATCAGTCACTCCTATGGCAGGCCTTAACAATCCTGAAGGCACAGTGCGTGGGCTCGTATGAGCTAGGTTCAGGCCCGAGCCGAGCCCGGCTGCAGGTTGCGGAATCAAGACCCAATAGCTGTTCCATGATAACGCGTACCACATCGGTAACTTCGGTGTCGCGTTATCAAGACATGTCGAGTAAGGTGTCATACGAATCGGGATGTTGCTCTCTCACCAACTCTGGCGACGAGGTTAGCATTCCGCCCTTCTAGAGGGACACGACATGTACGTAACTGTGAACCCCGGTTAAAGTTAACGAAGGCCTCAGCTCCACAAAATGGATGCTGCCACCACAGACACAAGTCTGACCTCCTGCTGCTGGGAGTCCTTCCAGCGAGGAGCACTTGGACAAAGGGTTTCCTGTCAAGGGCGGTGTTCGCACCGTCCCAGACAGGGTTTGTGTATTCTGGGTAGGTAGGGCTTTTTGCGAGAAGGTGACTGCGGAGTGGCACCCCGGTGCTCACTACGCATCTGCCGGTTAGAACCAGTTCCAGGGGCGACAGCCCTGGCCTGGGGAAAGTCCGGCAGGGGAGAGGGGTGTAACTACCCCCCTTCCTGGTCCCACCCTTAGGGCAGGACCTAGTCATGTACCCACCCGTTTCTTTAGGATAAAGGCCGGAGCGGGGACCCTTCCAAATTAGATCATCTTTGAATCAAGAATACTTTCTACGAAAGGACTTCAAGACTCTTCTCAAGATTTCTCCCTTGTGGCTAAGGAGTAGCCACCCCGCATCAGCGGGCACCATCTAAGAACTCTGCGGTTTGCTGTAAGTCCTTCCTCAAGGAATCCGACGGCCCAGCTCGACGAGAACCGGCTTCCCTGGCACCTCTGACCTCTACCCACGTCATCAGCTCAGCTGTGATCTGTGGGTGCGACGAGACCTCGAGGGACCGGCCATCATCAGAACCTGCACGCTCTTAAAAACCAGCACGACCATCGAGGTAACTCTCTGGTGAGTGCTCTGGGGTCCGAGAAGCCCCGACCCTGAGCCGCTCCAGCACCGAAGTGCAGTCTCCCAGCATCTCCACGATCTGCGTGGGGCCCTTCTGCTCGCTGCTCAGCACGTTGTCTGGTCACTAGCCGCTGGCTTGTGCCCTTCTGTGACGACATCCGAGAATCATCACTGCCGGTCTGGTTGCTCCAGACTGGCCCTTGCTTCCATCTTTCCGAGAAGCACCCCGGACCCTCCTGGTCCACTCAAGACGCCGACAGCGACATCCGTCGTGGGACAGCTCGCACCTCCACCGTGGTCGCCGACAACGCCTCCTGGTCCGAGAGACTGCAGAGCCTAGCGTCGCCCACTCACCTGGTCGAGGTGACGGCCAACCGGTGCCTTCCTGGTACCCTCTGACTACTGGCTAGTAGTACGAACTTGGTCCCCTCTGCTTTCAGGTTTCCTCAATCTCCGATCCAGGCTTGGATCTCTACGAACTGTTCAGCACTGGTCGCCGGCCAGCAACTCCTTTTTCTTCCGGCTCCTGGCTCGTCAGCGAAGACCCCGACGCCTGTAAGACTTGTGCAGCCGCAGCCCTCGTGGCTAGGTAACTCGGCATTTCAGTGCCTGCATAGCCTCCTTACTCTAGGGTCCCGAGTCCCTCGCTTCCGACTTGCCTTAACCTTTCCGTGTCCCCGGACACTTGTTTTAAACTGTGCACTTGAAGTATTTACTAAAGAGATTTGGTTTGTGCTTAGTACCCTGTCCTCATAAAGAGTACAGGGCTGTTGTGATTCTTAATAAATATACTGTTTATTTTCATAACACTTGTGTGGTGTCCTTTCACTGGGTGTTCAAGGGGTACATGTGTGGTAAACAGCTGGCTTAACACGCCCTCTCGAGTCTTTAGCCTTAGACTGCTCGTATCCACGCTACTAGGATAGCTGGTCTATAGGTTGACTTACAACCAAACACCATAAGGGTCGTTGGAACGATACATAGCGGTCGCTAGAATAGCGAACGTTGCATATCGGGCCAACTTCTCACAATGACCACAAAATAAACTACAATGCCACAAAAAATAAAATATTCGAAGGAAGAAGAGGATTGACAAAACCAACTGGATTAGATCTGTTCGCCTGTTGCAAGGAATCTGTGGTTTATATGAGCCCACTCTTTAAAAACCTTGACACATTTTAATTATACCCCATTACTATAAAGAACGCCTAGATCATTAAAAGAAAAAAAAACACACATAAGAATGAAAGCAAACTGGTGACTTAAAATGTTAACTTCAAACCGAGGTGTACCTTAAGAAGAGAGCAGATTAGAAATGTCGCCATTTGAGGCAAACCAGACACAAGCTCATTTCAAAGTATATCATCGAACACACTTTTTTAGACCAGCCGCAAAAAAAAGTATATATATATATACAAATATATATATATATATATATATATATATATATATATATACCTACTGGCGGTCGCCAGTAGGTATATATAGTTAGGATTTTTTCCCTATGGGATTTCTGAAAATTCTATGTCTAATAACTTTGGCGTTTGTGGACGGAATTGGCTGAAATTTTCAGGAAAATGGCACATTTTGTTTCTGAGCAGCTCCTGGAAATTTGGGGGGGGGTTCGTCAAGGGGGGGCCGAGAAAAAAGGGGGGTCCCAAAACGCGTTTTTCCCATGTTAATTTCCATAGGGCGGTTGGACTCACTTTTAGCCCGAACGGCTGAATGGATTTGCACAAAACTTGGCAAAATTGTAGGGACTGTTAGCCCGATGTGCCTTTGCTAGGTCTCAATATATGTGCTTCAGTGGATTTTGAGAAATGAACGTTTAAATCAAGATATATATCTGTAACAGCGCTCCGGGCAGCGATCCGGTTAGCGAACTTTTCGCGTATCGGAACTTTGCGATGCGAAGCTGATTGGCCCTCCGGTGTCTGTCAACATTCTAAACAGTCCGGAGCGGCCGCCATCTTGTCTCTCGGTAGGATCGAGAGACAAGAGGAGGCCAAAACAAAGGGGGAAATTACCATAAGGGGGCATAGTAGATCCTCGTTGACCCTCTAGGTTTTATGTGGAGGTTTTAAAAGGGCCCAGGCGTGATAAGCGCCAAGTTCGCGAACCGGATAGCGTTCTGGGCAGCGTACTATAAGGATAAAAGAATGATAGACTTTTCTAATACTGTATGTTAATTATATGTTGTTTTTGTTCAGTTTTTTTTTATTTATTTATTTTTTTTGATTATAAAAAAATTTATGGGTCAGAATTTTCATAGTTCATTAAAACTTCCAGCATTACATCATCTGGAATCTCCTCAAACATGCATGTTTCTATGTCTTGTAAGCTTTCAATAAATTGTTCATCAAAAGATTCATCCATAAAATCTTCATCCATATTTTCTTCAGGTAAAATGTCTTCTGTTGTAATGTCGAAGGAAACATTGATTTTTTCGTGCTCCCCTTCCATTTTTTTGCTGTAAATTGCATAAAAAAAATTATTATATTAGAAGAGTTAGGGCACTGTTGGGTTTAAGTTCAGACATGTAGTTCTGTTTTTTTAACAGTGAAGTTAAAGTGAGTAAATTCATAATTATAGCAGAGAAGTGTAAGTCAATCAATAAATATAACAGAGGAGCTTATCTGTATCTATAACTATAGCAGGGGGACAGTAAATAATTATCAAAAAACGTTTTTACAAATTAATTTAAAGTGCCACTTACAAATTATCAATTTACTTTACAGGGAGGTGAAAAGGCTCTTGAAATGTAGTTCAGGAAGTAGCAGTGAAAATGGCTGTGTTTCCTTCTCTTCCTTTATATATATTCAGGTATATAACCAATCAAATGTCAGGTAATAAAAATTGAAAATGAAAGTAAAATTTTCATTGGTTGTCAATTCCAATACTTTAGATGTGTTTTGTGAAGTAATTTACCTCAGGGTATTTAGATAGGTCTACAGACAAAAATGGCTAAATGAAATTTCAATCAAATTTGTGAGAATGAAAGGGATTGTTATGTAGTATGAGCTAATCTATATTTGGTGAGAGTGTCTCTAGTCGTTTTTCTGTAAATTACTTTCCCACCTTTTTTTAGGACCGCTTTCTGGAAAGCGGCCCGGTTAGCGAACCTTAAGCGTCACGGGAGTCCACCATTTTGTGTTTCGGTCGGTTTAAGATACAAGATGGAGGGCAAATAATGTTTAGAATGGGTAGAAGGGGTCATGGTAGACTTATCTTGACCCCCTAGGTTTTCCGAGGGTGGCTGAGGAGGCTTATATGTGCGGAAAAAAAACATTTTTAAAAAAAATTCCGCGAGGTTAGCTTTCGGTTAGCGAACCGGGTAGCGCTCCGGGGAGCGTAATTTGTGGAAAATTAGTGAAAAAAGTTAGAAAAAAATAATAATTGTGAGTGATCAGATGAAGGGTAGCTCTGAGAAGAGCTTTTGGGTTTATGGTACATTTAGGTACTTATAAGTAGGTACCAATGCACAGTCTTAAATTCAGAATGAAAATTCTGTTGCCCTCATCTGAGAAGTGAACTCCATCTCCTCTGTAGATATCTTGCATGTAGTAACGCAAGTTATTGTTGTACAAGGAGCCCATTCCATGGTCTCTCATGAAAGCTGAAACAGATTTGTTTACATGCTTCCTCGCTTTCTCAATTTGTGGACAAAATTGGTTGGACCACCTCTATTTCTGTCTTTGGCATATATTGGAATATACCAAGGCAGTTTGAGGAAAAAGTGCCATTAATTGTTCAAAGGTGTCCTTTAAAAGCATTTCCAGACCTACCCCAGTCAAAGTGCCCAAATCATTACCTCCAAAGTGCACTATTAACAGGTCAGCTTGCCAGAGTGCTAAACATTCTAGCAATTTTATTTGAAAGGGGAGGTAGTTCTGAAAAGAACTTTTTTTTATGTTTTTGTTGTTTTTTTTTTTTTTTGTTTTTCTGAACATTTTTTGTTTTTTTTGTATTTTTGCACAGTTTTATATTTTTTTTGTTTTTGATGGAGGGGAAACAACAAAAAACAGGCATTGAAAAAGGCTCAACAGGAGCAAAAAAAAAATTACTGTTTGGGTGGGTTAGGGCAATTGTGATTCTCGTAAGCAATGTTCATTAAGTTTACGCTCATGTTCCCACATGAAAGCAATGCCCCACAATACAAGCAGGTTAGCTTCATGTGTTTGAAGTTCTTTTGAATATTTGGCACGGTTTCCTGTGCCTCTCCTCCAGTCAGAGAGATATGCAAGGTTGACCTGGCCACAGGAGTTGTTGAGGGATTATCCTGCAGGTCACGCAACTCTGCACGGCTGTAGTTGAGAGGATGCCACCTGGTCATATGGCGATGCATGGTATAGTTTCCCATGCTATATTTTTTTTCAGTGCCTCTTGATAGCCTTTTTTTACAGATAAGACAGGTGGCATATTTTGCGTTGACTTTCTTCTCCCCTCGAGGGATTGAAAAAAACTGCCAGATAAAACTAGTTTTCCGACGGGAAACACGGGGCAACTCCTGTATGAACTCTTGTTCTTCTCTCTCCTCTTCTTCAAGTTCATCCTCTTCCTCCTCCTCTGTGTTGGCAATGAACCGAGATGATGGTCCTCTCTTCTCATGAGGAGGTGAAGGTGGTGGTGGGGGTGCACCAGCTGAAGCAAGTACAGAAGCCATTGCTCAATTATAGTTAATTGGTCTTTCTCTCACCAAGATGAAAGTCAGAGTGAGGAAAGAAGGAGGGGTTTTCATCATTTGGAAAAAGCAAAAGTTCTGAACCAATGAAAAGTGTTATTTTTAGGTCACATGACCTAGTCATACATCATTTGGAAACCAAAAGTGAAATGAACCAATGAAAAGTTTCATAAACAAGTCACATGACCTGTTCCGCGGTGTGCGCCGCGTCCCGCATCGTTTCCGGTTCGCGGTCCGGAGCACTTTCTGGAGCGCTAACGCGGCGCGTCATAAGACGCATTACGCGTCAACGCAATACGTCGCGCTTCCGCGACGCGTCACAGTTCCGCTAACGAAACGTTTACCGGTTCGCGTACTAGATCGCGGCATCAAGATAAGCTAACGGAAAGCTTCCCGGTTCGCTTACCGGAAACTAAGAAAATTTTTTTTTTTAAAAAATTATCAATAAACATCTAAAATATATTTTGGGTTTTAAAGAAGAATACATTTTACAGCTACAGATGTTAGCTTTTAAAAAACCAATGAAATTCACAGAAAAAACCATAGGTTATAGACCATATATAGTTAGGAATTTGCATTTACAAAACCTTGAAAATTCAATGAAAAAACCATTGGTTATAGAACATATATAGTTAGGAATTTGCATTTACAAAACCTTATTTTACTCGCATAAAACCATTGAAATTCCATATATAGTTAGATGTGCTAACTATATATCGCGCACCGGCAATCCACTGCTGATGATGTCACATATTACATCATTCATGACATGGTTAGTGACATCACTGATGACATCACTGATGACATCTCAAATGACATCACTGATAAAATCACTGATAACATCTCATTTGACATGACTGATCACATCACTGATGATATCATTCATGTGATAATACCATGAACCTCTTCAGACTCTAATATAACCTTAGATACAATCAGTGTAAACAGACAGTCACAGACTGTCACTCATCCATGGAGTTACTCACACACCTAGTCAGTTATGCCAAAAATCAATCACACCTCCATTTTCTCAACTATACAGTTATACACACCTTACTTATTCAAACATATACTAACACATATTTACTTTACTCTCTTATACAATCCCTGATACATATTCACAATGATCCATACAGCCACTCACACATTCACTGGCTCTTATGCACAGTTATTTATAGATGTCAACTCTCACATGTACTGTGTTTTACATATGTACTTACTTTGACATGTAGCACTGAGATATCCATTCACTCACTAATACACTCATGCACAGTCAACCGCCCATACAGCTGTTTCCACATACACTTTTGAACCCATACATATAGTGAATCAACTACTCACACATCTATGTACAGAGTCACACACCTCCCAGCCACCCATACACACACACTCAGTTTCCCATACAAATACTTTGACAACCAATGAATAACCCATACAGTTACTCATATAGCTACTGATCAACATATGCAGCAGTTTGTAGAACAACAGATATAATGATGCACAAATTAAAACAGTTTAGTCACTAACCCATGCACTCAGTGAGACACATTTAATCACTCACTCATACAGTCAGTCATGCACCTACTAAATCCTTCATCCAGACACTTATACATCCACTCATTCTTCAATATGTAAGACATATTTTAACTTTACAGAAACATACAGTCACTGGATGTTGTCATCAGTGATGTCATCAGTGATGTCATTTGAGATGTCATCAGTGATGTCATCAGTGATGTCACTAACCATGTCTTGAATGATGTAATATGTGACATCATCAGCAGTGGATTGCGGGTGCGCGATATATAGTTAGCACATCTAACTATATATGGAATTTCAATGGTTTTATGCGAGTAAAATAAGGTTTTGTAAATGCAAATTCCTAACTATATATGTTCTATAACCAATGGTTTTTTCATTGAATTTTCAAGGTTTTGTAAATGCAAATTCCTAACTATATATGGTCTATAACCTATGGTTTTTTCTGATAATATATAGATATATATTACCCAACCTTGTCTTGAATTTTTCAATGCCTTTCGAAAAAAGACCAGCGCAGACCCAGGTTCAGTGCAATCAGTTTATTTCGCCAAGGCGAATATATATATATATACACTTAAAAAACCATAGGTTTCTGGCCTTATATAGTTAGGAATTAGCATTTTAAAAACCATTGAAATTTTTCCTATATATTTTGTTGTACTAACTATATTTCGCGCACCCGCAATCCACTGCTGATGATGTCACATATTACATCATTCATGACATGGTCAGTGACATCACTGATAACATCACTGTTGACATCTCAAATGACATCACTGATGACATCTCATTTAACATCACTGATGACATCATCCAGTGACTGTGTGTTTCTGTAAAGTTTAAATATGTTTTACGTATTGAAGAATGAGTGGATGTATAAGTGTCTGGATGAAGGATTTAGTAGGTGCGTGACTGACTGTATGAGTGAGTGATTAAATGTGTCTTACTAAATGCATGGGTTAGTGACTAAACTGTCTGAATGTGTGCATCAGTATGTCTTTTGTTGTGTAAGCCGCTGCATGTGTTGATCAGTAGCTATATGAGTGGCTATATGGGTTATTGATTGGTTGCCCAAGTATTTGAATGGGAGACTGAGTGTGTGTATGGGTGGCTGGGAGGTGTGTGACTCTGTGCATAGATGTGTGAGCAGTTGATTCACTAGGTGTATGAGTTCAAGAGTGCATGTTGAAACAGCTATATGGGCGGTTGACCGTGTGCATGGGTGTGTTGGTGAGTGAATGGATATCTCAGTGCTACATGTCCAAGTAAGTACATATGTAAAACACAGTGCATGTGAGAGTTGGCATATATAAATGACTATACATGAGAGCCAGTGAATGTGCGAGTGGCTGTATAGATCATTGTGTACTTGCATCAGTGATTGTATAATTGAGTAAGTATGTGTTAGTATATGTTTGAATAATTAAGGTGTTGTATGTATAACTGTATAGTTGAGGAAATGGAAGTGTGATTGATTCTTTGCATGACTGACTAGGTGTGTGAGTAACTCCATGGATGAGTGGCAGTGTGTGTGTGTCTGTATAGGTGTATGAGTGCATATGATAGTGTTGTATTGATGAGTGACTGTATGTATAAGTGATTCTATGGGTGAATGAGTGAATGTGTGTGTAGACGTAGGAATCAGTGAGTGTGTATGTAGTAACTGGTATTGGTGTGTCAATGGTTTCAAGACTGGTAGTCTGTATTTAACAGTGGGTGTATCAAAGGGTATATTAGAGTGTGAGGAGGTGCATCGTATTATCACATGAATGATATCATCAGTGATGTGATAAGTGATGTCAAATGAGATGTCATCAGTGATGTCATTTGAGATGTCATCAGTGATGTCACTGACCATGTCATGAATGATGTAATATGTGACATCATCAGCAGTGGATTGCGGGTGCGCAAAAAATAGTTAGTACAACTAACTATATAGGAGCAATTTCAATGGTTTTTTAAATGCTAATTCCTAACTATATAAGGCCTGAAACCTATGGTTTTTTAAGTGAATTTGCAAGGTTTTTAAAATGCTAATTCCTAACTATATAAGGCCTGAAACCTATGGTTTTTTAAGTGAATTTGCAAGGTTTTTTAAATGCTAATTACTAACTATATAAGACCTGAAACCTTTGATTTTTTTAAGTGAATTTGCAAGGTTTTTTAAATGCTAATTGCTAACTATATAAGGCTTGAAACCTATGTTTTTATTCAGTGAATTTGCAAGGTTTTTTAAATGCTAATTCCTAACTAAATCAGGCATGAAACCTATATTTTTTTTCAATAAATTTCAAAGGTTTTGTAAATGCTAATTCTATTAGCGTATAACGTTTATATATGTTATTATCCTTCTGGGACCACCTGAGCAGCCATCTTGTTTCTCAGGAGAAGTGAGGCACAAGAGAGCACAAAACAAGAGTGGAAAACGCAAAAAGGGGGAAGGGTTGAGACCCCCAGGCCCCCTAGCCCTTCTCAGGAGGTCCCAGAAGGACCACCAAGTGCAAAAAAACATTTGTTTTCAAAATCGTGGGGTACTCGCAAGGTATGCGTACCGTACGCGTACCCCGCGATTTTTTCGATTTTTTTTTTTTGCCCTTGGGGGTCCTTTTGGGACCCCAAAGGGTAATTCCATTCAGCCGTTTGGGCTGTAGCCGTGTCTAAAGGTCCCTATGGACATTAACATGGGGAAAACACGTTTTGGAACCCCCTTTCGGCCCCCGCTTGACAAATCCCCCTGAAACTTTCAGGGAAGGAGCGAAGCGGAGCTGGCCAAAATTCTGGAAAATTGCTCACAGATTCCTCAATCGGCGCCAAAGTTATTTTCAATAGAATGTTGAGCGCTTGTAGATATATAATTTGCTCAAATTCAATTTCTCAACAACTACTGGAGGGATTTTCACCAAATATAGAAAAGGCACTACTGCATACCTGATTTTTGAAAAGGGGGTGGTGATGGACAGAGTTTCTGAATGATGCAGAATACTCTTACCCAGTCAAGAGATCAGGGCTTGATCCATCACCGTTTTTTAGCTCACTGCAGCATCCCAGCTCAGAACCTGGCTACATGCAAATTAGTCTGTTCCTGTCCCAGTGCATGATGGGAACAGGGCAAACCAAACTAACAAGCCAACTCTTATATTGGGAAGGAAACAAGCTTCCGGGGACCGGTTTCTGTCATTTCAGCCGTCGTCGGCCCGGCTTGCTTGAATCCTGATGGTGCAATGAGCAAGGGACTCACGTCTGAGTATACCCTCCCACACATAGTGTGGACAAAATCGATTTTGGAAAAGGGGGTGGTGATGGACAGAGTTTCTGAATGATGCAGAATACTCTTACCCAGTCAAGAGATCAGGGCTTGATCCATCACCATTTTTTAGCTCACTGCACCATCCCAGCTCAGAACCTGGCTACATGCAAATTAGTCTGTTCCTGTCCCAGTGCATGATGGGAACAGGGCAAACCAAACTACCAAGCCAATTCTTATACTGGGAAGGAAACAAGCTTCCGGGGACCGGTTTCTGGCATTTCAGCCATCGTCGGCCCGGCTTGCTTGAATCCTGATGGTCCAATGAGCAAGGGACTCACGTCTGAGTATACCCTCCCACACATAGTGTGAACAAAATCGATTTTGGAAAAGGGGTTGGTGATGGACAGAGTTTCTGAATGATGCAGAATACTCTTACCCAATCAAGAGATCAGGGCTTGACCCATCACCGTTTTTTAGCTCACTGCACCATCCCAGCTCAGAACCTGGCTACATGCAAATTAGTCTGTTCCTGTCCCAGTGCATGATGGGAACAGGGCAAACCAAACTACCAAGCCAATTCTTATACTGGGAAGGAAACAAGCTTCCCAGGACCGGTTTCTGTCATTTCAGCCGTCGTCGGCCCGGCTTGCTTGAATCCTGATGGTGCAATGAGCAAGGGACTCATGTCTGAGTATACCCTCCCACACATAGTGTGGCCAAAATTGACTGCATACCTGTCCCTACCATTTTGCCAAGTTTGGTGTAATTCAGTTCAGCCGTTCGGGCTGTAGTCGTGTCTAAAGGTCCCATAGAAAATGCCATTTTAAAAATTTCAAATTCAATTTTCTCAAGAACTGCTGGAGGGATTTTCACCAAATATAGAAAAGGCACTGCTGCATACCTGTCCCTACTATTTTGCCAAATCTGGTGCAATTCCGTTCACCCGTTCGAGCTGTAGCCTTATCAGAATGTCCCTATGGAAATTAACATGGGGAAAACACATTTTGGGACCCCTCTTTTTTCTCGGCCCCCACTTGACGAATGCCCCCGAAACTTTCAGGGAAGGAGCGGAGCGCAGCGTGGCACATTTAAGAAAAATTACAGGTATATCCCTCAATCGGTGCCAAAGTTATTAACAATAGAATGTTCGGAATTTCCTATGGTAACTAGGTCCCAACTATGTATACCTACTGGCTATCGCCTCTGTGGCGTTAACAAGCGCACTGCCTGCTAGCCCCCGTAGTGCTTAATCAATCCAAATTCCAGTGAGCTGCGATGCGTTGTCATTATCACGACAATAAATCCCAAGTAGGTGTGAGAATGTCTCTTTTGTATTTTGTATATTGTATTTTGTACCTCTTGTAATTTGTAATGATGGTTTTGGTTATTTAGTTGCATGACATCGTGTTGCACATACTGTTAATAACCCACTTGGGATATAGATTGGAGCAATGCAATATCACGTTAAGAAATATGTGTCAGACCCCCTTTATTGTTATTCATTTGCCCACTAGGGCGTATTCACCTAAGATAAAGTGGCTCTGTACGAGTTATGATATTCAAAAGGACGCAACTTTATGGATATGTTAACAGTACTGCAGTATTAGAATTTTCTTGTATGATATCACAAGAAGGTATATACTTTTTAACGCTAGATGAGTATATTAGCCTGTCAGAAGACTGTGATTATATATTCACTACCAACATTGATTTTTGTACAGTAACTTTGAGGTTGCGAGATTATGTACATAATGAATATATTTACAGGAGGAATCCAGTAATTAAGTTTTGCAGAGGCCAATCACCCGTATTTACAATTCTAACGTGTGCACTACAAGATGTCTGGCTACTTTCACTGTTTACATACTAGTCCACTTTCTATGTTATTGTCCGAAGAAATCATTTAATTGTCTGTCTGATTCTATGATGAGTTGACCCGTGAGCCAGGCGGAAACGCCGAAACGCATAAGGTGCTTTCTTTTTATTGGATTTATGCAATAAAGAATCGTCTTTTTGCAATTCTTTGGACTGTTGACGTAATTTACTGTAAGGATTGCAGCGTCCATTTTTGCACTGTGGGAAGTATTAGTAACCGGGCTGCCTCTGACCCGGATGTGCACCGCGGAATACGGTGTCCCGGCTTTTCTTCAGAGGGTGAGGAACACTTGTTGCATGCAGCCGGTTGACTGCGACGCTGAGGGAAACTGTAGAAACAGGAGTTGCAGTGTAAACATCTTGGATTTTTGGCTACGCAGTACAGATGTTAAACCCGATCCGAACAAAGCTGTCACATGACCATTGACATTGAGGAGGAACTTAGTTCAGTTTTTTCCAGGGTGAGTGTTTGGGGGTTGTATACATCCGCAATAGTGCGACGCTGCATCCAGTTGATTATAATACTGCCTGGGCATATTTTGTGTTGTCATTGGAAGTTTCCCGCATCGCAGTCATCCACGTGAGCGCCCGCCGTATTGTGGGATGGAGCAGTTCACTAGTGGCTCACAGTTTACGCTGATGGGGTCCTCGGCTGGTGATCACATCTAATTTAGTTGTGCAATACATAGACGAGTGGAGTATAGTAATACCACCTTATACTATCTGCATTAAAATGAAGCCAAGTATAGAACAGGACCCGGAGTCACGTAGAAGACTAAGGGCCAAAACAATGTTTGTGAAGACATCAGAGCATGTACAGTTGCAGGAAAAAACACCAGTACTTACATCCCTGCACCAAAAGTATGTGAAACTGGAAAAATTATTGAGGAAAGAGATCTCAAAATGGTGGGAGGCAATCGCATTGGAAAAATATCAGGAAGAAAAAAGAGTCCCTCAGGGATTCAGAATTTTGATTGCCCCATCGTATGAAGATCCGGATCCTGAGCTGGCCGAGGAGTGGGCGGAAAATTTGATGGACTGCTCAAGTCGTATGTTATCAATATTAATCAAATTTGCATGGAATGGAAGGAATAATTTGATTAAAGCAATTGAAAAATTAAAGAATGAAATTGAAAAGGAAGAGGATGGTGAGATGTTTAAAACTAAAATGGATGACATCAAGAAAAAAAATGATAAACATGAAGAGGAAATTATCGCCAAAAAAGAGAGAAAGTTTCTGAGAGACAAAATAGACTATCAAACAGGAAGAGTCTTTACTTTCAGTGATAAATACGACAATATGAGACGCAAAGGAATGCAAGGAAATCTAGATAATGTACATGGTGCAGGAGGAGCTGACAGTGATGTCAGTGAAAGTGACGTCTCTGAGGATGGTACTTTGCAGGCTGCGAAACCGACCACAAAGGCGACAAATGTTCGGGAGGAGTTTTGTATGATAAATCAGATGCTAAATCTGTCCAACTGGCAAATAGACAGGGGCAGAGGGAGGGGAAAGGGATTTGCTCGGACGAGGCAGAAGAAGAGGAAAAACTACAGGAGATACAACAGCATCCGCAAACAAGTCAGGCGGGGCAGATGGAAAATCAGCAACAACCCCAGTGGGAGTAGAGACAAGGGGACAAAAACGAGGAGGAAAATGATCTCCAGAAATGTGGGAAACCTTTCTAATCGCATTTTAAATGTTGTTGAGAATGAAGTGTTACAGTTTGGACTCTCATTCTACCCCACTAGCATATTCTTTTATCCCCGTGAAAGAATTGATTTATATCAGTTTACGAGAAAACTATGATTACATAAATGGCACAAACTCAAAGTGAAAAATACTATGCATTCCAGGAAAAACAATGCTGGGGTTCCGGCAGTTGAAACTATTAATGAAGTAGAGATTCTCATTGCTTTGAAAGAACTGGAACGGGAAAATATGGATTTATCTCCTATTGATACACAATCTTTGGGTTATAATGTTAATTTAAGTTGTCCTAATAACTTTAAATCAAAATCTACATTCAATCCTGTGTTACCCTCTACTGGTATTGATACATTTGAAATCCTTATGATCAATGTGCATATCAGGAAGTTTTGGTGAGCAAACACAAGAGAAGTCCAAGACCCGGGATAGCTGTGTTTGTAATTGTCTGATTGAATTGTGGGTGTTGTGAAGCTCTATGGGCGATCCACTTGTTGTAGGGAACTTTGTATGAATGACATGCAATGTCGTTGTGGAAAGCCTCAGTTACTGGGGGTTAGACTACCTCAATTGGGTGACCAACACAGGTCAGGGGTCACAGCGGATGTTCTTCTAAAAGTGTTCTGTCGATTTGTTAGCGGACAGACAATTACTTGTTTATGTGACTGTTAGTTATTGTGGCTGTAGTAGGAAGCAGTTACTAGGTTAATAACTTTGGTTATACAGTTATACAGTTAATTGTGTACGAATGTGTGCGCGAGAATGTATGAAGAGAAACTGTGAGCCGCTGCAAGGAGGGAGATGTGATGCTAGTGCGAGCCGCTCGGATTGGTCGGTTGGTGTAACGCAGCGCTGGGATTGGTTGAAGTTCGTCAATAGTTTAAATACTACATTTTGGATTACAATTAATTGATTTTGCAATGTGGTGTTTTAAGGTATTGCACAATATTTGTAGAGGTGACACAGGAGTGGTAACTCGGTTTGGAAAAGAAGCTCCACCAGAAGATACTCCAGCACATTATATGGCAATCAATTTAGGACTTCATACTATATTATGGTTGCAAAACTGGCACAAAGTTACAGAGAAAGAGGGAGAATTGGCTTTTCCTCATTATGGGTCATTTCGGATGGAGGTGTTGTATCAGCTAAGAGGAGTGAAGTCTTCTCTAAAGCCTCCACCCAGATCAACGCAATTTGAGGCTTTAGATGCATGGATGAGAGCAGCAATGGTAAAGAAAAGAGAAGCTACACAGGGAAGGACAAGAAGGGCAACAAAGGCATACGATGCTAGGTGGGATGCACAGTTGAAGAGGTCGAGAGTAGACACCATAGAGGGAGAACGCCTATAACCATTCAGGTTGCTAAATGGAGGGTCTGAAGGACAGAGTAAGACAGAAGAAGACAGCGATACAGATGATCGCTTACTAGGGAGATTGTTAGCAGATTGTCCTCCGCCTAGTGACTCCAGGGCAGAGCAAGGAAGAATGCAGCAGCCTGGGGTAGCAAAAGGAGTAGATCGAACAGGTTCAGAAGAGCAGACAGCAGGAGTACAAGGGTGGTGGCAGTAGGAATCAGAATTCCAGGAGGTTCTGAAGGTCCAGGATATGTGGACACCGAGCACAATGGGAGTGCATGTGCTAGGCAATTGCCAGACTCTCAAACAGTACCTATTACAGTTGGACCTGAGGTTTCACATTATAATCCAAACGAGAGGGTAGACTAAAGACAACCTCAACAGACCAGAGAAAATGAAGAAACTATGACTGGGGGAAGTCTTACCATGAGTAGGACGGATTTGGTTCAGGGGCCAGTGGAAGCTAGCACTCCATTACCAGCTACTGCCGATCCATCAAGGATGGACAGTGGGTCAGAATGAAGACAGACAGGAGCTTTGACCAATTCTAGGTCAGATATCAGAATGTGGGTTCAACAATAGAGGGAGTCAATGCTACCGAGAGAAGAGCGGGAGATGAGACAGGAAGCCCCTAGAGTAATGTTTCCTCCACAAGGGTTGTGTGAGGGAAACCATTAGAGAAGTTGAAGTTGTGAGAGAGAAAGTCGTCCAGTGTTGATAATGGAGGAAGGTGTAAGTCCAAGAAGGGCACACAGTTGTGGCATGGAAGAATTCGGAAGTGAGCAGAGTCAGAGAATGATACAAGTGGCAATAAAAGCACCATTGTTAGATGTGGTCAGATTGAAAATTGAAATAGATGAAGTGATAGAAGGGAATCTGCCATTGGAAAGGATTGAAACATATGATCCCAGTGAATTGTTATTTGTGGCTAAGAATGTTACTAAAAAGGTAAAGCAAGCTCATGAAGCATTGGTACCATTAGCAAGACGGTATGAGGTGGATTTGACCAAAACAAAATTGATGCAGGGAAGTTGCAGATTGAATGACACTGATCAGGATTTAGAGGAAAGTCGAACAACAGGATTGAAGGCACAGATTAGAGACTTGATTATAGCAATGCAACCATGGAGAGAATTGGATAAATGGGAAGAGAGATGTGTCAAAAAGAAAAGTGCCAAGAAAGTGATAGGAGATACTCCGCCTCCAGGTGGAGGGATAGGAGCAGCAGGAAATTTCCCTTTAACAAATTGATTGGTTTATTAAGATCTCAAAGGTGTTGTGGATTGATTTGAATACCTTGTTTGATATAGTGGTCCCAGGTGTTTTTTTAACTGCATGTAAAGTTGCCGCTGATTGGCCTACTGCAGAACTAACTAGAGATGCGTTAACAAATGGTCCTTCAGCGGAGGTGATGAAGAAATATGAACAAGTGATTACATGGTTGCAGTCTAAGGTAGCCCCACAAATGGTTGATTGGCTTAAAATTGATCTTACTACCCAAGATCTTAAAGAATCAGTACATGATTATTATGAGAGACTTTTAGTCACCTTCAAACAATACAGTGGATTGGATACTGTTGAGCCAAAAGATATGGGACAGTTTTTATCTAAATTTGTAATAGGCATGAGAACTGATATCAATTTAATGATACAACATCACTTGATATGATGGCAGAACAAGTCTGTTGACGAAATTTTGCGATATGCAAAATACTGCAGTGAACAGGTAGAAGCAGCACAAAAGAAGACAAAGGAAAAGTTGATGTTAGTACAGCTGAGAAATGCCGTACGGCCGGATTGGGGGCAAGGAGTTGGAGGAGTGATATGTTGAGGATGAGGAAGTGGTAGAGGAATGAACCAACAGCAGATTGTGCCACAACCTGGACAGGGTTGAGGAAGGGGTGCAGATGTCGGTAAGGGAGCTGAGTGGGTGGCAAATCAAAAAAGAGTAACAGCTTGTCATTATTGTTACAAAATCAGGCATTGGAAATGCGAGTGTAGATTGAATCCAGCAAATCTATTGCAATATGAAGGAGAGAAACAATTGTCAGAAGGGGTGAATACAGTGACAAGACCTAGATCCATGCATGGAGGTGCTTGAGAGTCCCAAATGTAAATAACACAACCTCCTAGAATTCCCATGAATAATCAGACATATCGGCAGATACCTTACTTTGAGATAAAAGACAGATTAGATCAAACACAAGATCCCTATGAGTGTCAGTGAAGGGAGCAGGGAGAATGCACTTTAGGTGCTGCCCTGGGAAGTGGATCAAAGTAGACCATTTGTAGATGCAAAGGTGAATGGACATCCTGTTACCTTTATGCTAGACACTTGAGCTGCGCGTTCCACAATACGGACAGAAGTTGTCCCGGATTTAACCCCATCCGGAAAATCGATCCAAGTGGTAGGAGTAACTAATTTGAAAAGGACTAACCCATTTACAAATGAATTTCCTGTGAAAATAGCGTGGTATCAGGATAAACATCAATTTGTGGTATGTGATCCCAGCCCAGTCTGTCTATAGGGACAAGACCTTTTATGTAAACTAAACTGTACTATATCATGCACTCCGAGAGGCATAGGGTTGCAAACATGTGATGATGACGCTGATTTTAAAATGGCCAATGTGAGTTTCTGTGCAGAACGATGTGTGGTTCTCACAATAGACGATTTACCATATGATTTGAGAGATTCAGTGTCACTAAAGGTGTGGGATTTCACAGGTGAGGAGATTGGATTAATTCAAGGTGTTGAACCTGTGAATATACAGGTCAAACTCAATACTGAATTTCCACAAATTCCGCAGTATAAATTGACTCCAGAAACTATGGCTGTAATACGACCCGTAATTGGATCTATGATTGCACAAGGCATTCTGAAAGAGATAAGATAAAGTCCCTGTAATTCACCTATAATGGGACTACAAAAGCCTAGCGGCAAGTACAGAATTGTGCAGGATTTGCGCAGGGTTAATGCAATTGTGATCCCATGTTGTCATGTGGTACCGAATCCAGCTGTTATACTATTTCAGATACCATGTGAAGCCTAATGGTTCATGGTCATTGATTTGTGTCAAGCATTTTTCTCCATACCATTGCACAAAGATAGCCAATATATTTTTGCTTTTTGGATAGACAACATGGTGCAGGATCCCACAGGGGTATACAGAAATCCCCTCTATCTTTAGCCAATGTTTGAAAAAGAAAGCTTGAAGGATTGGTAATGCCTCAAAACTCAGCCCTGGTTTAATACATTGATGATCTGTTGGTCGCATCAGACAGAGGATACAGTGGCTTTGCCTAATCATTTGCAGAGAATGGACACACAGTGTCCCCAAATAAGCTCCAATATTGTCAGACAGAAGACAGAAGTGCAGTATCTAGGACATCGAATTGAGAAGGGAAAACAAAGGATGTCACCAGATCGCATAGAAACGATTCTGCAAATGGGAACTCCGAAAACAAAAAAAGAAGTCTGCATGTTTTTGAGAATGGTCGGCTATTGTCAACAATGGATCCCAAACTTTTCCTTGCAAGCAAAGTCACTTTTGAGATTGACTCAAAAAGACATTAGTGATCCGGTACCATGGGATGATGATAGTTTGAGTGCCTTCCATGAGCTCAGAGAGAGAGCTTATGTCGTGCTCCAGCACTGGGAATGCCTGATTACAATAAAGCGTTTTCGCTCTTTTGCTACGAGAAAGAAGGATATGGATTAGCGGTCCTCGTACAGACACATTGAGGTGCGCGCAGACCAGTGGCTTACTTATCAGCTACACTAGATCCTGTAGCTTCTGCGTTGCCCAGATATTTCAAATCTGTTGCTCCAACAGGTGCCAGCATTCAGAGATGTGAAAGCATAGTAATGGGTCACCCACTTGTGGTATATGTGCCCCATTCAGTAGAATTGCTAATGACAAGGACAAAGACGCAGCACCTCACAAATAATAGGCTTACAAAATATGAACAAGTCATATTGGCTGCTGAAAATGTTACCTTAACGCATTGTACTACTCTGAACAGTGCTACATTGTTGCCTGTTCCACAAGAGGAAGGAGAAGATTGTGAAAAGCATGACTGTCTGGATGTTACTGAACTATCTACCAAACCGAGACCTGATATTGTTGATGAACCGCTGCTTGAATCTGATTTTATCCTTTTCGTTGATGGTTCATGCTTAAGAGACAATGAAGGGTATTTGAGAGCAGCTTTTGCTGTATGTACTATTTTGGGAGTAGTCCACGTTTAACCAAAGTATATTCTGCTCAGGTGGCTGAAATTGTTGCCCTGACACGTGCCTGTTCCATTGCAGATGGGGTTTGAGAGACCACTTATATGGATAGTCAATATGGGTTTTGAGTGGTTTATGACTTCGGCCAGTTATGGTCCCAGAGGTGATTCTTAACGTCATCAGGATCCCCTATACATAACGGTGAATATATACGTCATTTATTGGAAGCCTTACAGAAACCAAAAGCTATAGCAGTTGTTAAATGTACAGCCCATGGAAAAGGAGAAGATGTTGTCACCAAGGGTAATAACAATGCTGATGAAGTAGTTTGTTTTTGTGCACAACATGTTTGTATTTTCAATGGAGGATATGTAGGAGAAAGTGGAGAAGAGACCGAGCTCAACATGATATTAGCTGTGGCCGATACATGGGATGAGGTGAAGCCACTGCAGGATGAGGTCCCAGAGGAGGAAGGGGCATCATGGGTTAGAGCAGGCTAGAGAGATGATGGCATCTGGGTATCAACAGATGAAAGGGCAGTGTTACCTAACTGTTTATTGAGCCCAATGGCAAGGCAAATTCACGGAGCAGTTCATCTTGGAAGAGATGCCACGGTGCGAGTGTTTAGGCGAACATGGTTCAACCCATGATTTTGTATGCATGCTGAAGCAGTTTGTCACAGGTGTATCATGTGCCAACAAATGAATGTGGGAAAGAGACTGTAGTTGCAATGAGTCACATCGGAGGTTCAGGAGGTCCTTGCAATAGAATACAGTTGGATTTCATTGAGATGCCAAGATGCAATCGGTTGAGATATGTCTTGTTGGTGGCCTGTATCTTTTTACGTTGGGTTGAGGCGTATCCAACTAGGCAATGTGACAGTCTCACAGTGGCAAACTGCTCTTAAGGGACCTAATACCGTGGTTTAGAATTTTGACCTCGGTGGAGATATATAGAGGAACATACTTCCATAGCAAGCTCATGAAATTATTATGTGCAGCCTTACAAATCGACCAAAGAGTGCATTGCAGCTACAGGCCAGAGGCTTCTAGTCTAGTGGAACAAGTAAATGGCACAATAAAAATGAGGGTGTCAAAGGTGTTTTTGTCAACTTCATTGAAATGGCCTGATGCGCTCCCCTTAGTTCTCATGACTCTGCGTAGTACAACCAATGGGAGAACAGGGCTCTCTCCCCAAGAAATATTGATGGGAAGAGCTATGTGACTGCCTATGGTGCCAGCTACATGATGAGGAACAAGAGAGTATGGAGGGATGAATCTCACACTTATTTGCAACCAGAGCACAATTAATTACCCTGACGTTATCAATAGATTTTAAACAAACAATTATCAATGATTCAGTTTTACACACATGCCATTGGGCCGGTCTCTGGCCTGCGAATTGATTTCACATAAATTATTAAAAAACACAAACAATGATATATACATAAACTCATAAAAAGACATATAAATATGCGTATATATACACGCTTCTCTAATACCCAAACAATTCAAAGTACTAGTGTTCGCTCATGTATTTGAGTGATACACTAAGAGATAGTCCTACTCGCACATGAGGTATCAAACCTCTCTACCTTTACATTATGTGCATAAACCACATTTTAACATGTTTATATTATTTGGACTACTCAATTCTAGCTGTCGAAGCGGATGCATTTCAGCCATCAATTTCTTCCAGCCTCCTCAGGACAAGGGTACATCAGAATCGAAAATATCAATGGAAGCCTCTAATTACATATATACACACCAAATGACATATCTTTTTCTATCCCATATTTACCCACACAGTGCACCAAGGCAATGACACCACACCCAACATGACCTACCATCACCCAGTGCAAGTAACGGAGAGGGGTAACATCTTATAAACTAATCCCACTCGCCTTAACCACTGGGCCGTTATATACTCCTGCCAACACCACGAGTTGTGCAGGTCCTGTTAAAAACATGCGCCAGGTCTCCACATTACGCCTAAACAGTTACTCAGTCAAACCAAAAAAGACTGTGTGTTATATGGTCCTATCCCTGTATTGATGCTCCCCAAAATGAAGAAATGAGGCAGGGGACCACTTTCCTCTGCCTGAATACCTTGTTACCGTCAACAGCTCTCGGGTTAGATTAGGATCACTCCAGTGAGTATGCATGCCCTCAGCGTTCCGAAATACGCATGGTGGGTAGTGTTGCCTGTATGTATGGAAGCAGAACTATGCAGGAATTATAAAAGGGGTCTTCTTAAATCTGTATTTACTAAAGGTATGCTTCCTTGCTCGAAAGCTTAACTCTAAATTCTCACAACAAGCAATTACCTTATATAGCTACACACCTTCTTTTCATTCCAGGCATTCGTTTCCCATTAGCTGCCAATCGCTGTCCGTCCACCTTAGTCTACAAACACAAAATTACAAAGACCTGGCCAGTTATTGACTATTCTCACTTCTGCTTTCTTCTACACTAATGTTGCCCATATGTTCCTTCTACAATACTCGCTTACCTCCTGTCATATACACCGTGACTTAATCTGCTCTTGGGTATTCCAACTGAAGTCGAAACTATCCACACTGGCCCCTCTTTCAAAGTCCGGTTGGTCTTACGCTTCTTGTGCGCTTCGACATAAGCCCAGAAATGGAAGAAAGACTAACTCGGCATTCTCACTGACTGCGCTCGGGTGAGCCAAACAGCATTGGCGGAAGATATACTACGCGATGACCGTGTGATCATCATGCAAAAAAGTGCATTACACTTAAAACTGTATATAAAAAAAATCTATAGATTTAAAATACTCAATGCCAGTCGTGGTCCAGAGAGGTTATGAAAACTCCATTACATAAATGTTTCATACATACCTGGACTCCCTAAAGACCACTGCATTTACTGAAAAGGTGGAACCTTCCACTCTGCGCACCAATACTGCTAGCAATGTACTGCAAACTCTGTGTGCTGATCACTCTAGACCCAGTGCGCCGCAACATCCTGCTTAGGTTGGGCATATGGACTCTCATCCCATACTATTATTGCACCAATCAGTTGATATACTCATTGGAACACCGTGTATCTGCACGGATGGCCTAAATCTACGGGCGGTTGCTCCGCCGCCTCTTTGTTCTGGCACACTGTGTGTCAAGTAAAGGCTTCCATTCTAGTCACATCTATATACACAATATATAATGTACAATCACACATATTAAATGAGCAACAAATCCAGGTCAACTAGCTCCTTCATATAGTGATAGCTAAACATACACTATTTACATTACATGGTAAGGGGAACGCACCCTATTCCTCTATATATCTTCAAATTAATAACCTAGCTCATGTCTACCAGTCACAATCGGTCACCCTTAAATCAATGCCCATATCTCATCACAATCATTTAGACCCTCAGTGGCTATGTGATAGTTCTCTCTCAACCATGCTTCTGTATGGTTCAACATCATCTCTAGTTGTACCTTGTTGCATGCTTTCACCACTGTGAGTACTGACCAATTCAGATCATTCTCACTGTGCCCACACTCTATATAATGCTGTAGTAGTGGGGCTCCTTGCCTCCTGTATCTTATGCAGGATTTGTGTTGCAAAACTTGCATTTTGACCGCCTCTGTCGTTTGGCCAAAATATGTCTTCCCACATGGACAAATCACTACATATACCACATTTTTGGTGTTACAATTTGACAATGTCTGTAGTGTGCGTTTCTTGTTGTTAATCATCTCAAATTTAGAGTCAGTGGTGTGTTGGCAAGCAATACAGTTATTGCAACGATAATGTCCTACCAGTGCCGGTAGGCCCAATAGACCCCTTACATCTTTTTTAACCGGTGGTTCACTGGCTGCTCTCACTAGGTGATGCCTAAGGTTTTTTCCTTACCTAAATGAAAAAAGCGGTTTGGGTATATTCAAATGTTCGATTAGCCTCCAATTTCGAGAGATGATTTGTTTCACTTTGTTGGCTTTGGGGTTTAAAATGAGGACACATTTCATAAGTTCCATTTCTTCTTTTATCTTAGGTGTTAACAACTTTCCCTTGGTGTATACCAAGCCCTTTTCAGGGCTGCTCTCACCAATTTCTTGGGGTACCCTCTATTGCACAGTTTATGTTGCATGATTTCTGCATTTTTAAAGTAATTAACTGTATTGGAGCAATTACGACGTATTCTTAAAAATTGCCCATAGGGAAAATGTTCCTTGAGACTTCTAGGATGACCTGAAGTATACTCTAATAGCGTGTTTCTGTCCGTGGGTTTCGTATACAAACTCACTTCCAACTTGCCCTCATTATTTAAAATCTATACATCCCAAAAATTAATTTGGACGTTACTTGCGGACTTGGTAAACCTCAAATTAGGGGTACATGCATTCAGCCATATATAGAACTTTTCCAGCTCTGCATGGCTCCCATTCCATATAAAAAAAAATTGTCGATGAAGCGGGCCCATTTATTCATGTTTGATGTAAAAGGTGACACTTTGTGAAAAATATATTGTCTTTCGAAATAATCCATGACAAGGTTGGCTGTTTTTGGGGCGAAACAACACCCATCACTTGTAAGAATAACTAATTTTTAAAGGAAAAAAGTTATTCTTAAGACGGATCTTTGCTAAGTCTAGTAAAAATTCCGTGGGTACCTGATGCGGTCTTACTATCTGATCCAGTACCATAGCCATGACCATCAATGCCTCATCTTGCGCGATATTAGTATATAAACTTCCGATGTCGAAGGAGACCAACAATTGTCGGTCCCCATCGAATACCGAATGTTTAATTTTGAAAATCAAATCCATTGTGTCTCTTACGTACGCCTGGGCCTCACTTACAAATAGTTTTTAGAAAGATGTCGATATATGTCACATTGGGTTCAAGTATAGACCCACATTCAGAAATAATCAGTCTGCCTGGCAGGTTCTGGCAATTTTGATGTACCTTAGGCAGTACGTATATAGTGGGCACTTTTTGTATAGTGAAGTTCAAATAATCATATTCCTTCTTACACAGGTAGCCGGACTCCAAAACCTCCGTGGTCAGATGCAATATCTTTGCCTTCAGCTGTGGTGTGGGGTTATCAGTGATAGCACGATAATGTGCAGGATTATTCAACTGTTCCATAATCTCTTAGTAATACTCTTCACTGTCCCACAGTACAATTTCTCCTCCCTTGCCGGCAGGTTTAATTACTATCAAGGGATTACTCGCTAAATGTTTTAATGCTGTAAGTTCGTTTTTGGCAAAGTTGGGCTCAAAGGACAGATGTGTCACATTCAATGTATCTATTTCTCTCCAACATTTGATTTTCAAACAATAGGATCTCATCAGGCATGGAGGTGCTATCTGGACAGAAAAATGATTTCTTCTTAAGACCACTAATTTTTCTTTCTTGTCTCACACTCTGATTTGCAAAGAAGGTTTTCAACCTGATCTTACTTAAAAATCGAAGGACTTCAGTTTTGGTGTCCACCAGGTCCTAAACATCCAATGGAACAAATGACAGGCCTTTTCGTAAAATCTTTGTTTCCAATATGGTTAGAGGATGTTTAGACAAATTATAAATTGGCATTAATTCATAGTTGGTCCAGTCATTTGGTTGTGAGTTGTAATCTACCGCTTGTACACTCTCTGCCGTGTTCTCTTATGGTGCCAGCTACAGCATTGATAAACATCATAGATGATTTAGTTATGGATAATTGTAAATGACTGGCTGATGCGGTTAATTCTGTGTCACACCAGGTTGAGGCTGCGATTGCATCCACCTCGAGTGACATGCTGCATGATCTAAGCCCTGGTGACTGGGTCGTTGTTTGAAAGCATGTGAGGAAAAGCTGCCTTGATGTCTGTTGGCGAGGACCATATCAGGTGACTCTAGTCACAAGTACAGCAGGGTAAAGTGTGGAGGATTGCCAAATTGGATCCACGTTTCCCATACCCGCAGAGTCCTAGAACCTGTGGATCAAACAACTCCTCTTGTTCAGAGAAGTGCAATCGAGAGTGCAATAGAAACAGAAAGAACAAGCTCAATCTTGAGAACTCTTAATGAAGCGGAACAACTAGCCGAGCAAGAAATAATAAATGAAACGACTTCCAAAGTAAACACAGACTCAGAGATGGATGATATCGTAGAAGTGAAATTTGAACCAGAGCAGGGTGAACCATATGGTGCAGAAGGAACAGATTAGGAGGAAGAACGGAGAGCAGATGTGGCAACAGCAAAGTAGCCAACAAAGAAAGTAAGGTTGAACCTAAGGCTTACATCTGAAAAAGATCTGGCTCCGATTCCTGAAACGTCTGAATCCGATCAAAGTGAAACTGAAGAAAGACCAGATGGTCTGAGACGATCCAGAAGGGAGAGTGTACCATCTCGAAAGTACGCATCTCCTGAGTGGACCTACCTGGCTGCAGATGTAGAGACCTGGAGGATCTGGGAGACTGGGGACAGGCGTGGTGAGTCATGGAGAGAACACCCTGACAAATGATCTTCAATTAATAGTCCCTGGAATCAATGCATTCGGAATCCTGGCCATGAAAGTTCCTGATCCACCAAGGCTGAGTGGGGTGCGTTTTTTGATCCTCAACCAAGTTAATTTTCCTACTTTTGGTCGACAGCCAACTGCACAAGAAATGGGAGCAATTCATGTTGAAATATTGCAACTTGTTCTTGCTATGCTTGGATCAAACATCGTAAATGACGAAGACTGAGCTGTAAACATAACTTTTCTTAGCCTTAGAAAGAAGATAACCTAGCCCCAAGAGGAAGAAGATTTAAAATTAGCGATTGTTCTATAGAGAGAAGAATTGTGAGTAAGGGCTGACTACATCTCTTCAATAGGTTTAGTACTGTTGAATCAAACATTAAGTAAAGAATCGTATGGAGAAAGGACACTGTAAACAATTGGATTGAACAAAGTAAATTAACCAGAGACTTTATTAAAAACAATTAAGTTTAATCAAGACGAGAGTCAAGATGGAGTCTGAGACATCAGGACGTAAACGAAAGTGCATAATTGGTGCCCTTATAGTAGTGGTCCTTATTGTCATAACTGCGATGATTGTTACATCGCTGGTGGGGTCTCCAAAACTGAAAAGAATGACATGACACCTACCCCATCTACTGCAGACGTAGGTGAGGGTGCATCTTCCAAAGATAGGGATAGGATTTGGGAAACTAGGCAGATGCTACACGTAGATTTGTCAAAAGGAGATTTTACCCTGAATGCATATGCTTGTTTATTGTATGAGTATGTAGACACGATGGGAGTGAAAGATTGTTATGTGTGCATGCAATTACCCTCAGTAGAAGAGGGCATCCAATATCATCACTTACCTTTGACCTATGGAATCACATGTAGTGTGCTGCTAAGCATATTTTACAGTAAGGCCCACTTTGAGTACTACTTCTCCAATTATGATGTGGAACTCTCGGAAGTTCTAGTTCTAAGGTACATGACTAAGTATGATTACTATAAGGAGGTAGAGAGGATGTCCATGTATTTCATGCCTACCATTACATTAGATACTTCAGTTGCTCACAGGCACAACTTAACCTGCATGCTAACTGATGTTGAAAAGAAATTGGGGGATCAGATATAAGATCGACATAGGCAGACCTTATTTAGACCAGACCCAAAGCATACCGTTATCCCATGGACACCGGAAGAAATAGATCGTAAGGCAAAGGGAAGATCTAGATTTTCAGCAAAAGGGCAAGTTATGTATTAGACACCCGTCAACTTATTATAACAAAATATTTGTAGGTGAGAGTGAGTGTGGTCATATTTTCTTAATTGAGGAAGCAATAAGGAAAGCATTACTGGATAATCGGACCATAGTCCCAAACTTATATTTTGCATGTGGGAAAGTGCTTATGTGAAATTACCCAAAAATTGGTATAGCACCTGATATTCAGCAGTGGTATTTCCCAAAATCTGACATGTAGAGAATCACCGGCCCTTAGAAGGAAAAGGCATTCACAGAGGAAAATGTGGTTGTTAGATTTGAGGTCTCTAGTTGGCACAGTAGGTACGTGTGACAAATAGGGACCCTTGCCTCTAGTCAGGATAAGGGGGTACACTCCTAAAATAACCCCTGCTCACCCCCTTGGTAGATTGGCATGAGCAGACAGGCTTATCTCAGAGGCAGTGTGTAAATCATTTGTGACCACAATACATAATCAAGTGACAGCACTACAGATGGACACCACACAGGTTTTATATCAAAAAGAAGTATTCTTTATATAGACTTATCACAAGACCACAAACAACAAAAATCCACAATACTGTAATTAAAATGGTAGTTTTAGCTTAGTTCTGTTCAGTCCTTAAAATGCGACGCTTTAAGTCAATGTACCTTACGATGCGTTACGCTTCCACAACAAAAGTGTTGCAGCGATGGAAATACCCCAAAGTTCCAGTGCAAAGAAATAAAGACGTGAAAATCTTTCAGATGCGGCACGATTCTCCGATGATACGAGAAGTCTTGATTCAATGCGTCAGCTGCAGCAGCGACACCCTTGTTCCGCGATGCGACGACAACAGCTTTGGCGGCGACACTCTTCGCCGACGTTGCGAGACGCTTCTGCACAATGCAACAACTGCAGTGGAAACACCCTTATTCCATGATGCGACAACAGCAGCTCCTACCGCAGCATGCTTCTCTGCGGATGTGAGGCACTTTTCTTGATGCGGTGCAGCACGACAGCTACAGCGGCGACATTTAAGATGCGACGGCAGCAGCAGCGACAGCGACCCGCTTCTTCCTCTTGAGTCGTGCTTCTCGCTCCTTGCACTCCAGCTTATGGATAGTCCCTCCTCAGTTTCTTCTGGTTCCTCTCCTCAGCAAAGGTTTCTTCTTATTTGTCCAAAAGTGATCTAAATTCTTGGGATCAGGGTCCCAATACTCATACCCCAAAATCCTTTGTTCTCTGAGGGCAGAGTGGCCTTTGCCCAGTCCAAACCAGTTATGGAGCACTCTGTTTACATGACTCCTTCTTTCCTTTCACAGTGCAGGACAGAAACATCAGATGCCCCACAGGAGGTGGAGCCAGCATTGTGGAGGAAAGGCACAGCCATGGAGCACTCTGTTTACATGACTCCTTCTCTCCTTTCACAGTGCAGGGCAGAGACATGAGACACCACAGGAGGTGGAGCCAGCATTGTGGAGGGAAGGCACAGCCCTGGAGCACGTTGTTGACATGACTTCTTTTCTCCTTTCACAGTGCAGGGCAGAGACATCAGACATACCAAGGGGGGGTGGAGCCGGCATTGTGAAAAGCAGGTACAGCCCTATTCAGGTCCCAGGTGCAACTCCTCCCACCCATCCAGATCGCTCTATTCACCACTGGGCTGACTCACCCTGTCTCCTGGAATCCCCAGCTCTGTCACTCAAACACTAGACATGGAATACACAACCTAGCAGAGGGAGGCTTGGATAGTTAGACAAGAAAATACCTACTTTCTAAAAGTGGTATTTTCAAACACAGAATGTTAAAATCAACTTTACTAAAAGATGTATTTTATCAATCTGAGTTCAGGCATACTAAACTCGAATTTCTACCATGTTCTCTGAGTCAGTTAGGCTTATAAGATGTAATCATCTTAATGCCCATTCTGGCCTATGGAGAACAGGTGGCCTTGCAATAGTAAAAAACAAAGATGGCTGTAATTCACTATTAGGACATGCCACACACACCAGGGCATGTCCTACCTTATACTTACAACGCACCCTGCCCTTGGGCCTACCATAGGTGTGTCTGATATGATGAAAAGGGAAGGTTCAGGTACTGGCAAGTGGGTACACTTACCAAGTCAACATGGCAGTACCAGACTGCACACCTGCTCTGCAATGACAAACCTGAGACAGACTTTTACAGGCTGCTACTGTGGGTGGCACAATCAGTGTTGCAAGCCCACTAGCAGCATTTGGTTTACAAGCCCTGGGAACACTCAGTGCACTGTACAAGGGTCTGACAAGTAAACCAAATCAGCCAATCATGGAGTCACTAAACCATACATCAATTTATAATAGGGAGAGCATATGCACTTTAGCACTGATCAGCAGTGGTAAAGTGCCCAGAGTCATAAAACCAACAAAAACAGGTCAGACAAAATACAGGAGGAAGACAAAAAGTTCAGGGATGACCCTGCAAAAAATGGCCAAGTCCAACAGTGGTGTAAGCGCTGGAGAAGTTGTTGGTGATATATTTGGAGCCATGATACTGAGTGTGGGTGAAATTTTGAATGAAGCGAAAATTAGAAAATTGGCAACAATAGTTGATAAACTCCCTGTGAATATGGCCCAAATCTTATTACTTGTTGATGGGGAGATTGTCTCGATAAGGGCTATGGTTCTTCAAAATCGACTTGCTTTAGACGTCTCCCTAGCAAAAGCTGGAGTAGTCTGTAAATTATTGAAAGCCCAACAATGTTTCACGTATATTCCAGACAATAGTCGGGATATAAACAAATATATCAGCAACATTTCAGATATACATCAAGATTTGTGTGACTTGGCTGCAGATGGCCTATGGCAAAAAAAATTCAAGGGCTTTGGGAAGATTGGAAGCTGGTTTGGAAGCATGGGACAAGTGATAGTGGGATACATCTTGAAACCCATCATAATAGTAGTCATTTGTATCATTGTGCTATTGGGAGCCATTAAGGCTTACAAATGGCAAAAGGCACGTCATGATGAAAACTCCTTAGGGAAATGAGAGCAGCAGTTAGAACGACTGCAGGACAGTCATTATCTGCATCTTAAGGGGTTAGAGAAATTCAGACAGGGACGGCAGGATACAACTTCTGCTTAGGCCGATCTCTTCTGCGCAGAAAGATCTGTTAGAAAGTAAGATGTTGGTATTATGACACTAGTCATAAGAGGGGGGAACTGATAGAGCGCATATCGCACTCTAAAATTTAGGGGTGCATTATGCTTATGGTTCAAACACACCCGCATATGTTTTCAGTATCTCAATGTATTATGTTTATAAAATTCATTTATTCTACACATTAAACAAGAAATGTAATGTGCACTTTACATAGAATTTGCATATATTAGAAGACACCATTATTTTTGTATACACAGGTTCAAAGAGACATTATATTCATATTAATGTAATCATGTATGTTAAAGTTGCCTGCACTGTAGGCCCAAATTTAGTAGTTGTTTATGGTTTCAAAAAGCATTAGGTACTGTAGAAATAAAAATGTATCTTTGTATGTGCCAGAACAGTATGCTCCTATCCCACTGTAGGTATAAGGAATTTACCATCATTATTTTAGTTTACACTCCAAGGTCAAAAAAAGCGAGATATATTTAATTAAAGAAGTCATGGAAAACCACTGCAGTCCTGGAGAAAGGAAATATTTTGTTATGTGATACAGTTAGAAGGGGGATGAATGTATCCGTTTTGTATTCTGCGCAGGGACAGAAAATCAGACTTCTAGGGTTTCGGAGGAGAAGGAGCATCTTAAGATGGAGCTCCATACCTTTAAACTATTTTGACCCATTTGACGTGAGTACTTATAAGGAAGTCTTTACCTGCTGACACATTTAAGAAATGAGACAGGGAAACCAGCCAGAAACATCATTGAGGAGAGTAGTGTAGGGAAAGATATTTCATGCTTTCCCTCCTAATGAAAAAGGATTTGGATTCCGCCTCCATCTTGGGTTGTGTACTAATCTTGGAGTTTATTACCTCGTGTCTCAATTATATGCGTAGATTTGGCTCTGTATTAATTTTCCTGTACTTATATTCACTGATTTTGCGGTGTGTATACATTCAGCTATTTTTGGCCTTACAATACAAATCCATAAACTAGAATTCTGAGTCTGTGGTCTTTAAATATGACTACATTTTAAGTATAATCTTGACATGTTTACTCCCCTCAATAACTTTCAGCAGGCAAATAAAAGACCATCAGTGCTGAGTTTGGAAGGTAAGGCAAGGTCCAAAGTGGACTCTATCACTATAAAAAGTGATAGTTTTTAAACATGAACTTACAACCATACCACTCCCTGCTCCCACCCCACTCGTTGACAGTGCCACTTGGGAACTAAGAGAGAAGTTAGTAGTCATGTGGCTCACATTCTTTTAGATAGAGCAACATTGCAAGCAATTTACATAAGACACACAATAGGTTTTTGCACAGCTCATATTCTGAACTCGTGTATTTGAAGGTGATTTCATGTGTGTTAATGAAGTAAAAGGAAGATCAGTGAATAAAATATTTTCCTAGGATCACAAAATTAGTTTAAGCGGGAAGCCAGGGTTAATTCCTGGTTTTCTGCTTTCACTTTGTACAAATCAGTCACTAAATGGGTATCTATTTGTCTCTCCCTTGTCCCTCAAATGTTAATGCTTTGATTTTAACTCTTTGTTAATCAAGAGCATGGGTGGCAGATGGAAGCCACATGAAAATGTTGTTCATTTTAGTCTTTTATACAACACAACACAACACATACTTCCAATCGACACCACAACATTCCACATCATGCTACAAAATTCAATGGCACACCGCATACGTAAACTTTACTGCATAACATGCCACAACACACAATTCCATTCCAAATTACATTCCCTGATACACAATGCCACTACACAACATTCCAGTACACTTAATACCACATCATTACTATCCACATAATTCCACTTCACACTTTGCCATAATATTCCACTGCACAAAGCCACTCCACATGACACAATTCAACTATACACAATTCCACAACTGACTATTCCAATCCAACCCACATATTAACACTCCACAACACATACATTCACTTAAAAAATAAAACGTATATGTAAAAGACATTGTAATTTACAATGCCAATAGCTCTAACTCACAATTGCAAGACGTATTTGCATTACAATTGCTTGTTCCCTTTGTGCCTTGGTATTTGCCTCTTTTTTTTGTTTTTTTTTTGGGTGAGATTTTGTGTTCACCAATACCTAGGGAGCTTCCCTATATCTGACACTTTCCATAGATACTCTTAGTGTTCCCATAGATTTCGAATAATCAACATTGTTTCCCAAAACAAGTAACCTCCGGGATAGCTCTCGCCCCTCCAATGCAAACCCTGATTGGTGGCAGCAGAATATTGTTTTGTGGAGGCTCAGTGTGTGCCCCAGGCAGTTGGCCAATGTCATCCCCATGCTAAATTAAATGAATGTGTTTGGGAATGTAAGGCATATTGCTGCTTATTTTAATTCTACATAATAGACCCAGTGCACGGAAACTAATGTAGCTGTAGGAATGACTGACTCTTGTAATACTCCTGGCTTACACATGAATGTCAGCAGTAGTACAAGGGTAACTCATAGCAAATCTTTGTCAATTGGGTCCATGGTTCACAAACATTATGCATTGCTATTACACAAGTAACTTTTCACTAATATTAGGGTGTATGACTTATGATATTGCAGTTCACAGTCCTTATTGGTACACCTGCTTTTAGTACAAACGTTCATCGAACAGTGTGAATGGTGTTTAAAAGGCTGAAAACTGCTAAACACAGAGATGAATCCCACCCCCTGCTTCTTTGTTAAATGGAATTCACACAGTATCCCACCAGAGAAGCACTGGGGCCCTTTCACACAGGCAGAGGCCCCTGACATCTCAGGCTCCTTCCTCTTTAAGGAAGGCACTCTGATCCTGTCTTATTTAGGTGGACCTTTGAAACTGTGGAACACAATAGAGTTCTCAAATAGCCTGGTTTTAACACCATAAACTAAAGGTGCCCATCACCTCATGGATCATGTTCTGGACTTCAATCTGCATGAATCCCTTGCTGCACAACTGTATTCAGGGTGTGGAGCCGGCATCCTGCGACTTGGAGAGTGCTCAGCCGAAGCTGTGCTTGCCTGCCCTACTGCCACTGCTGCGGTTCCTTTTAAGAAGATCAAGTTCAAATGCGATTTTCAAGTCATAACTGGCAACAAACATGTGATTACTATTGGTCTGAGTTCATCCTACATTGGCCTCCATAGGACGCAAGGTAATAACTTTTGAAAATATAATTGCCGAAGGTCACAAGCAGATCTCTAAAGAGTTTATACAAGTCAGGAATAATCTTTCCATTGTTGAATAGGTGGCACAAAGGGCTTGACTGGCCGAAGCGGGCCTCGGGTATTTTCCTTGGAGGCTGGAAGGGTGAGGAAAGGCTTCTGTAAGGAATTGTTAACATTAATTGTCTACATGTCCCACTTTTAAATGTGACACAGCCTACATTGTGGGATGCAGGGCCTCCATAAGGGAGACTTACCAGTGTTTAAAAGTCAGATTTCTACCCATATAAAAGAGTTATTTTACTGCAGCAGTCATCCTAAAATGCTACACCTGAAACCAGGGTTTTCGAGTCACACTAATAGATGGCCCAATAAGTGCTGCAGGCCACAGGGGAGATTAACTTACCATGTCATGGGTTCTACACCACATTCTATAGCTTTATAGGAGTGATAAATAAGGCACAAAGGGATTAGTCAAAGTTTACATGTTTTAGGGTGGGAGCACCCACACTGAGCACTGGCCAACAGAGCCCAAGTATGCAGATTTTAAACCCTAGCAATAATATTCAGCAAAAACATGGGGCTGACCATGCAGAAAGGCATATTTTCTCACAAGAATAATATTTGCTATTTTGTACTACAGCTGTGACAAAACACAGATTGGTAACCAGTGAGAATCTGTTCCTTATCATGGAAACCATTCAATTGAGTTTCTGCTTTTCTCATTTTGAAAGCATGTGAAATTCTATGCTATCTTAAAGTTACAAAATTAGATGTTCAAGTCAAGCTTAGGTTATTTACTGAGTCAGGAAAAACATCCTTGAGACAAAGATAGATTCATTATCACAACCTAAAAGAATTCAAATATATGGAAAATATCTTTAATATTGTGTGAAGCTGAGCGGTCTAGGTAGTCGTTTATTGGGGTAATTTTTTAAAATGACATAGAGTTCTCCATTGATGATGGGAAAGAAAGTATCCAAATTATTTGAAGTGTTTGGTGAAAGAGAGCTGCACATGGAGATTTCAGGTCCAAATTTAACTCTCTTATTACGTAAAACATAAACTCACATTTTACTGTGGAAGATGCAAACAAGAAAATACAATCCTTCAAATTGGTGAGGGGGTTTTTACTGAATAACTGGGATTTCTAAGATATAAAGCTTTATAAACCAAGCAGAACAATTTAGATTTATTTTTTCTGGACCAGGAAGCCAATGTCAATCTCTTAAAATTGGCATTAGGGGGCTGAATTTCAAGTTTCAGTGACAAGTCTGAGACATGATTAAATAGGAGAGAGGGGTTTGTGTGGCACTTGCTAAAATGGCATTTCCAAAGTCTAGTCTTGAGGTAATTAGAGCTTGAATAGAAGTTTTAGTTGGTCAGGAAAGATAAGATACTTGATTTCTTTGCAGTGTACAAGGTAATTTAAAAGATGTGTGCATTCAAAAACTAAATTAAGTTAGTCTCTCTGGAGATTTAAATAGATATGATAATAACCCCATGATTAATAGATATTCATTCAGTTTCATGACTGGGAAAGCGTTTGTTGTGATAAAGGAAGCATATGATTTGTTGGGCTTTGAAACCTCAACCCTAGCTTCTACTTAAAAAATCAACTGATGTAATGACTGGACCATCTATTATAGAGACCGTTGCTATATAAGAGGATATTGTGGTGAAATATTGCTGGTTAATATTTGAGCACAGTTCTACTAGGGCCTTTTTCTGTGATAAAAAATAAAATATTGGATCAATATTAATGATTAAATTATTTAACATATTGTGTCCTGTAGTGGTTGCAGAAACATTTAGGATGATTTTTATTGTTTGAACTGAGTTTTGATTATGAAAAAGATAAATTCATGTAAATCATTTTCCTTTTTCCTGGAAGTTGTGATTGCCTAAGGTCAGTGATTTAAATAAAAAAAAATGTAAAAGCATTACAAATCTAGATGATAGATCAAGACTATTTCTCTTGGTCAGGGCAGTGGATTCTCTGGGAACTTGATTTATTTCCTGTATTGTGGTATTGCTTATTTTTGTTTCTGACGACAAAGAGCTGTATGTCAAAATGTCAGGCAGAGAAGCAGTTGATACAACTGGGTCACAATATCTTCTAGTTGCCCTGAAACATGTGAAATGGGGTTTCTTGCGCCGTCTCTAAAATTGAAGAGAGGCACACAGCTATAACTTGCCCTCGAAAGTTTGGTCAGTTAAAGAAAGAAATTGTCTTGAGTCAAGAACTAACACGATGGAATAATTCTGGGATTTCACATTTCCAAAAATTAGCCTGCACAGAAACTCCCCACAAAGAATCATCCTGCAGTTAACCATAGAACATTAATTATTTTGTGGTAGAGAAACATGATTTGTAAATAGGACCTATGAACTCGAATGCATAATTCTTTCCACCTCAGTCTTCTCCATAGATATAGTTTACATAAAGAGATTGGTGTTCTGCTCTAGATGCCAAATTGCAATTATATTTCAGTTATGTTTGTTATTGAAAAATATTTTTATTGGCACGCTACTTAAATCCAATTGGGATATGCTAGTCTTAAATTGTAGTAAAGAGTTAAACTGCTGTGACTCAAACAATTAAATCTACACAGTTGGACAGCACATTCTCCAATGTGGATGGAAGAGTGAGGAGTGTCTTTTAAGGCGGACCTTTTTTTAAAATAATTGAGAAAGAGTAAAAGTTTGATTGCAATTAGTTATAGCAGCTAGTTTAGGAAGACCTGATTCAAATACTTCTGACGTATAAACAGCCTAAGATCATTGTTTTCTTCACAGCTAAAATGTGCAATTTCTTTCATCAGTTTTATATAGAGAGAACAGAGGGAATTAGTGCACAAGACTATATAACATCTTTTTCCGTTATATTGTTAGACACGGGGAGGTTAAATAGTTTGTCTCAAATCAACAGATGTTGAGGCAAAGCCAACATTCGAACATCATGCCTTGCTCCAAAGTCGTAACCTCTTTTCTGAATTAATCTTTGGAGGAAATAGGAAGGGTAGCCCTGAACAAAACTCAGAAACCCTTTAATAGTTACTGTTCATAGTAAATTAGAACACAGACTGTCCACATGGAGGGTGCCTATTGTCTCCATACCTTTTTCAAAAAGTCTACCCATGCAAGGGATGATGATGGATACAGCATCCTCAAGAATATTGACCATTTAAAACATATTTGACTTAATAAAGGGTCAACATATTCTAATGGTGTCTTTGTGTATCTTTGAGACTTAAGTCATGTGGGAAATCGATGGAGTGGGTAATTAAGAATCAGGAGCTCTTTCTTAGTATCTTAGGATGCAGTTGTTGTCTAAGGCCAGTGACAATAACAATAAAAGAATGTATCTCATTGGTGAAATTACATGTAATTTTCTGGGACTGGTCTTCATTATTCAACAAGCATCACACATGTATAGTTTGGGTGACAATAGGAACTATATCTTCACCTTGGTAAGTAGGCTTTAGAGTAAGTTGATCACTCTTGCCAAGGTCATTAGGTGCTGCCAGGGCGAGATTGGAAACCCAAAGCAGTCCTGGCAAGTTTTTCAGACCCGCCTCCCCAACCAGCCCTACGAGGAGGGGCTGAGGGCAGGAGGGTGGCTGTTGCAGGTGTGAAGCACTGCCACTTTTGTTACTATGGGCGATAATGCAGCACTGCTGCAAAACCGCCCCCCACTGCTATTGGTTCTGCTAGAAAATAATGAAACCACAATTTTAGTAGTTCAACGGTTAAGTCTGAGTTTTATTACAAAGGCAGGAAAAGTAACTTTTAAAAAGTTACCCTTTATATGCATGAGCTTTTAGCAGGCTAATTTCCAATAGCTCTCCAGCTACTCCCAGTCACTGCTCAGCCTTCAATGGGGTGTGATTGAAATGTGAAATTCCTCCCTGGAGAACATAAGAGGCTGACTTGAAGGTACAAAGATGACTCCTCTCAGCTCAATAGACCAAGCAGAGTGGGGGCTGTGCCCCTGTTTTTCTCACTCCAGTGCCAAATTCTGCATGACAGGTCTGTTTGAAGCCCAATTAAAATTGTTGTGCAATTCAAAGGGCACCTACAGAATACCGGGCTAATTCTTGTGTAGCGCCTGTCTGCTTGCTGAAGGACCCTGCTTTTTTCCTACCAGACTTCTGTCCCTGCTTATTTTGGGTAGTGCCCACTTCAAACTGGATATTTTGTTAGTTTAGTATGGCCAAATACCTTTGCAGTCTTGGCCTGATACTCTGCATATTGGTCCTGTTTGCCGTTAAGCGTACAGGAACTACCTCAAAAGTAGTTACAGGTAGGTGACCCCTGCAAAACCGCAACATCACTCAGCCTTCCTCAGAACAGTGCTTGTCCTGTGACTGAATACCAGGCAGACTGAACTTGCTGCACTTGGCATCCATGAATTGTGAAAATAAGATTACAAGGTAAGGATCCCTTCCTCTTAAAATCCAAGGACAGGAATATCTCCAAGGATGATATGTCTCATCCTCTCAGTGGCCCAAGGAACATAAAAAAGCTGAAGAGGACATCCCTGTGAAGAATCTCAGCTGGCCAATGGCAACTGGACCTTGACTGGATTTTGCTGTTGCCCTCTGCCTGACACCCTGAGGTCTTTAGAGCCTTAGAAGTGTATTTCCATGGTTGTTTGCCCACCAGAAGAAGTTTAAGAATAATTTCAAAACTTCCCCCTAGAGCGCCACGGCTTCAAGGGGACTGTCCACAAAAAGTATCCAAATGACAGTCCATGGCATTGAATTAAATGTCAGGTTTTTCCAGCATGAAGAAGAGTTTTTTCTCAGAAAAACGAAAGTCAGAACTTAGAACGTTTTTGAACATCCCTAACTCTAGACCCTTGCGGGCCAATCTACTTTGTGTATTCAACCCGTGCACCAGTCTACTGTGACCATTAACTCCTATTGATGCTTTGCACTTTTTGGCACAATTTTCACTCAAATCAATTTAAATTAATGAAACCTTTGACAGAATCTAATAGGACAGTGACTGTATTACTTGTTTTGGAAACCAATCCTCCCCAAATAATAAATCACTTTTGCACACTGATTGCTATCTATTGCATATTGCATGTGCAATGAAGAAAAATCCTACTGACTAATTCTTCTTGATTTGTCAGTGTCCTTTGACTTAGTTGATCATGGCAAACTGATGGGCATTAGTGTCAATGTGTAGCTTTGGTTCGCCTACTTTCTCTCGAGCAAACATGAAGCTGAAAATTTGGAGAAGTTAATGTGGGTAAAATATGTATTTTTTTTATGCTGTTCCCAGGCTCAATTCTAACCTTGTGTTATTGAATCAATCAATCAATCAATCATAGAAATTTGTATAGCGCGCTACTCACCCGTAAGGGTCTCAAGGTGCTGAGGCGGGGGGGGTCGCTACTGCTCGAACAGCCAGGTCTTGTGTAATTTCCTGAAGGAGAGGTGATCCTGGGTCAGCCGTAGGTGAGTGGGGAGGGAGTTCCATGTCTTGGCTGCCAGGTAGGAGAAGGATCTTCCTCCGACGGTGGATTTCCGAATTCTTGGGATGGAGGCGAGGGCGAGGCTGGCGGATCGGAGCTGGCGGGTGGGTGTGTAGAAGGTGAGGCGGCTGTTGAGGTACTTCGGGCCCAAGTCGTGAAGAGCCTTGTGTGCGTGGGTGAGGAGTCTGAACGTGATCCTCTTGTTGACGGGAGCCAGTGCAGGTCTTTCAGGTAGGCGGGGATGTGGCTGCGGCGCGGGATGTCCAGGATGAGTCGTGCTGAGGCGTTCTGGATGCGCTGGTTTCTTTTCTGGAGTTTGGCAGTGGTTCCAGCGTAGAGGGTGTTTCCATAGTCCAGACGGCAGGTGACGAAGGCCTGGGTGACCGTTTTCCTGGTTTTGGTGGGGATCCATCGGAAGATCTTTCGGAGCATGCGCAGGGTGTTGAAGCAGGATGATGAGACTGCGTTCACTTGCTTGGTCATCGCGAGGGAGGAGTCCAGGATGACGCCCAGGTTGCGTGCATGGTCCGTTGGTTTGGGTGCACTGCCCAGGGCAGGCGGCCACCAGGAGTCATCCCAGGTGGAGGGCGATGATCCCAGGATGAGGACTTCCGTCTTGTCTGAGTTCAGTTTCAGGCGAATGTTCTTCATCCACTCGGCGACGTTTTTCATCCCTTCGTGTAGGCTGGTTCTGGCGGTGGCGGGGTCGTTGGTGAGGGAAAGGATCAGCTGGGTGTCGTCGGCGTAGGAGATGATGTTGAGGTTGTGTTTGTGTGCGATGGCTGTGAGAGGGCTCATGTAGACGTTGAAGAGGGTTGGGCTGAGTGAGGATCCGTATGGTACCCCGCAGATGACTTTGGTGGCCTCCGATCTGAGCGGGGGAGGCGGACTCTCTGGGTTCTTCCGGCGAGGAACGAGATGATCCACTCCAGTGCCTTGTCTTGGATTCCGATGTTGCTGAGGCGCTGCACTAGGGTGCGGTGGCAGACAGTGTCGAATGCTGCCGAGAGGTCCAGGAGGATGAGAGCCGCTGTTTCCCCGTTGTTGAGCAGGGATCTGATGTCGTCGGTGGCTGCGATGAGGGCGGTCTCGGTGCTGTGGTTGGCTCTGAAACCGGACTGCGAGGGGTCGAGGAATCCGTTCATCTCGAGGAAGGCGGCAAGCTGTCTGTTGACGGTCTTCTCGATGACTTTGGTGGGAAATGGGAGGAGCGAGATGGGGCGGTAGTACTTGAGGTCGGTGGGGTCCGCTGTTGGTTTCTTCAGGAGGGCGCTGAGCTTGACGTGCTTCCAGATCTCCGGGAAGGTGGCGGTGTTGAAGGAGGTGTTGATGATGTCCCGGAGTTGGGGTGCGATGATGGAGTCGGCCCTGTTGAAGACATAGTGGGGGCAGGGGTCGGTTGGTGATCCGGAATGGATGGTGTTCATCGTGCAGGTGGTGTCTTCGGTGCTGATCGGGGTCCAGGCGCAGAGGGTGGTGGTAGCGGACGTTGGTTCGGTGGTTGGGTGCGTGGTAGGTGCGCCGAAGCTGTTGTGTATATTGGCGATCTTGCGGTGGAAGAACGAGGCGAGTGAGTCGCAGAGGTCTTGCGACGGGGTGATGTCGTTATTTCCGGCGCTGGGGTTGGGGAGCTCTTTGATGATGCTGAAGAGTTCCTTGCTGTTGTGGGCGTTGTTGTCCAGTCGTTCTGTGAATGCTGTCTTCTTGGTGGTGCAGATCAGCTGGTGGTGTTTGCGGGTGGCGTGCTTGAGGGCAGTCATGTTGTCTGTGGTCTGGTCATGACGCCAAGCTTTACCGAGGGTGCGGCATTTCTTCTTGGAGTCCTTGAGTTTGTCAGTGAACCAGGAGGTTTTCTTGCTGCCGGGTCTGCTGGGAGGGTTCTTCAGAGGTGCAAGGTCGTTTGCGCAGTTGGTGAGCCACTGTGTGAGGTTGCTGGCTGCTTTGTTAGGGTCCGTAGTGCTGGCGGAAGGGTATTGGCGGAGGGAGGTGGTGAGCTGCTCTGTGGTGATCTTGCTCCAGCTCCTGCGAGGAATCTGTTGTGGGTGGTAGTGGGTGATTGTTCTTCTGAAGCTGAAGTGGATGCAGCTGTGGTCAGTCCAGTGGAGTCCGGTGGAGTGGCTGAAGGAGATGTGCTTGCTGGAGGAGAAGACGGGGTCAAGCGTGTGGCCGGAGTAGTGGGGGGGTGTTCACCAGTCGCTTGAGTCCGAGGTTGGCGAGGTTGTGCAGCAGGGTGTTGGTGTTGCTGTCCTTGTTGTTCTCCACGTGGAAGTTGAGGTCCCCTAGGAGGATGTAGTCAGCGGAGGGGAGGGCGTGCGGGCTGATGAAGTCTGCGATGTCTTCGCTGAATTGTGTCCGTGGTCCCGGGGGTCTGTTGATGAGGGTGCCTCTGAGGGTGGTCTTGGGATTGGTGTGTATCTGGAAGTGGAGTTGTTCGGCGGCGGTGAAGGTGTGGTCGGGGTTGGTCGTTATGTGAATGGTTTTCTTGTGTACGATGGCGATGCCTCCTCCATTCTGGTTTACACGGTCCTTCCGGGTGATCTTGTATCCATCCGGGTTGGCTATGGCGATGTCAGGCGCTGAGGAAGCGTTCATCCAGGTTTCTGTGAGGAAGGCAATGTCCGGTGATGTAGTGTCGAGCAGGTTCCAGAGTTCGACCGCGTGCCTGTGGACAGAGCGGGTGTTGAGCAAGATGCACTTGAGGTGGTTGCTGCTGGTTCTCAGCTTGTCGGGTGCGGTACAGGTCCAGAGGCATGTGAATTAGCAGGCTTGGTAGGTGAAGGGTCCGTGGGTGCATTTCGGGGTGGCTCGGTAGCAGGCGGCATTCTGGCTGTCGTTGAGTGCGTGGAGGGTGGTGGCGTCGTAGGTCCGTCGGGAGGCTTGGCGTTGACGTGGACCAGGGGTTCTGGCGCTGGGCGCGGTCCAGGCGCGGACGGGCGTAGACGGGCTTGCCTTTGGCGCGCCTACGGCGCACCCGCTGCGCGTTACCGCTGCGCGTACGCGCAGTCTCCATATAGGGCGAAGTGGGAGGGAAGAGCAGCTGGGAGGCGGGAGCGGAGCGGTCAACGGGGACACAGAAATAAAAGGGGCGGGCCACGTGGGAGCAGCGGTGGGAAGCGGGGAGCGAAGGGCGGGTCACAACAGGGGAACAATACCGGCAGAATCGCTGAAAAACACTACTGTGAGACAGGGATGAAATACAAATAAAGGCACAGATGGGGGAGGTAAAAAACAAAGTACAAATGAAGGCGCAGAAGGGGGAAATACAAACGAAATACAATAAGGGACTGATGGGGGCAGCAGGGGAAGGGAGAGCGAGCACCAGCGAGGGGGCGCCTACAGCTGGTGGGCCGTGCGGCGTGGGGGTGTCTTGAGGTCGAGACACACTCACCTGCGCAGCGCGGACTCCATATAAGGCCAATTGGGAGGGAGGAGCAGCTGGGAGGCGGGAGCGGGGCGGCCAACGGGGACACAGAAATAAAAGGGGGCGGGCCGCAAGGGAGCAGCGTCGGGAAGCGGGGAGCAGAGGGGGGGTCACAACAGGGAAACAATACCGGCAGAATCGCTGAGAAACACTACGAATCCAACACTACTGTGAGACAGGGATGAAATACAAATGAAGGCACAGATAGGGGAGGTAAAAAACGAAGTAAAATGAAGGCACAGAAGGGGAAAATACAAACGAAATACAAAGAGGCACAGATGGGGGCAGCAGCGGAAAGGAGAGCAAGCAGCAGCGAGGGGGTGCCTACAACTGGTGGGCCGTACTGCGTGGGGATGTCCTGAGGTCGAGACAGGAGCTGCTGAGTCATCATTCATTAATATAGAGATAACAGAAAATTATATTTAAAAAAAAACATCAGCTGTCAGTTCGGTGAGATTTTCACTCTCTGTTCATGTCTTAAAACACAAATTTCATATCAGATAATTTCTCATTTTTTCTAACTGTGAAATACTAATTAATAACTAACGTGTAAATGACTTGACAACAGGAGACTTTTCACCACCACTTTGAGAAGCAGTAAAAACTTTGGATTTTGCTTTAAACTTTTTCTTCTTTTTTTTTTTTTTCTATCAGTCCATAACATGTATTCTACACTCTCAAAAAATATTCAGGCATCTTATCTTCCCTGACCACATAAAAATTGCTGTTCAAGCTCTACTTCTTTGAAGACTAAACTTTGGAAATGTAATATTAGCAAGTGCCACACAAGCCTCTGTCTCCATTGCCTTGTATTTAGTAGGCAGACTTGTCACCGAAACAAGAAATGCAGCCAGCTAATGCTGATTTTAAGAGATTAACATTGGCTTCCTACTCCAGCAAAAAAGTAATTAAAACTGTAATGTCTTTAAAGCTGTATACTAGTCCAAACCCCGCACCAATACAGAGGCACAGGCGCTTTGATAAGTTGCATCTCTTAACTTGGAAGTTCTCATTCACAGGAAAAAATATTCTCAGGCACACCTCCCCTCTGCATGAATTCTCTGCCCTCTGACATTTAAAATATTCCCTTTGTTACAGCGCTTACAGCAATCAAAAACATTATAAAAGCACACCTTTTTCTATAATTACCCAATAATTATGCTTGCTCAATTATATCTGTTTGATATCAATTTTGGCTGAGCTTTGTTCTATGCAATCAATTCTCATATACCAGTTATACAAGGCGCTATGTGAAACAATTACATAAATATATAGAACGTAAATATATATATTGGATATAGGACTGCTTATCAGTTAACAATATACAAAGTCACTAAGAAGTTACGTAAACATATAGATGAACTAGGCTGGAGGCCATGATCCTTTTCAAAGACAGAGATCCCCAAGTAGTCAATTAAGCTATCACAGTCTAAAATGCAAAGGAATATAAAAGCTTCTTATTGGTCTTCATTATTAGCAATGAGGACGTTTTTTTGGTATCAAGCAGCAAAGATGTTGTACCCCACATGGATCTGAAATCCAAATGAATGCCATGCAGGGTGTGGTTCGGCCCAACATATTTTGAATCTGCTGGCTAACTTCATTTTCTGCATTTTATTGGCAAATGGTGAACATTTAGACAAAGCGTGAGGCTCCCCAGTGCTTTGTTTAAAAGGGGATTTAGAACATGTTATTGACAGAGTTTGAAACAGTGTTGGTTAGAAAGGAAGAATTCACATTCATTCGGAAGAGTGGCGAACGGATTGTTCATTTATGCATCAGGACATGGTTAAAGAAATATTTCCACTGAGATACTGTAGTTTCAGTGAGCAAAACCATGATTCTCCTTCACAAGTCTGTTTCAGAGAAAATAAGTCAACCGAATGAGAATTAAATCATCTGCATTAATAACTTTAACGTCTCCATTAATTTTAGGTACACAAAATGAAAAGAAAACAGTCAAAACAGATGAAATTGAACAAAGACTTGGGGCCCGATGTAGGTAAATCTCACTTACCGGCTCTAGAATACCGAATTTTACCGATTCGGTATTCTAGATTCGGTAAATGAGATATAGGAAAATTTTCGGTAATTTTTACAGAATCGGTATGATTCGGTAATTACTGAATCGGTATTTACCGATTCAGTAATTGCCGTTGATTCCTATGGGCCATGAGGCCCATAGGAATCAATGGCAATTACTGAATCAGTAAATACTGATTCAGTAAAATTACCGAATTGTCAAGGGGGACAGGGTGTCACTTTGACACCCTGTTGCACCCCTGATTCTGGCTTGTGTGCCATGTGACACACATACATGCCCTTAGGGCATGCATGTGTACCACATGGCACAGGTGTACATGCACAGATGTGCATGTACACTGGAATTCGTTATTTACCACGAAATATTATTTTGTGGTAAATAACGAATTCTTAAGGGCCTGTGGCACTGTTTTCAGTGCCACCTACATCTAGATTTACCGATTCGGTAAATTTACCGAATCGGTATTTTACAGAATCAGTAAATTTACCGATTCGGTAAATTTACCGAATCGGTAATATTTAAAGGCCCTACATCTCAAACTCCAAATACCGACCGGTATTTGGCCACCTACATCTGACCCTTGATGTATAACAGTGAAAAACGTTAACTGGTTTTGGACTAAAAGGCAATGGAAAAAGAAAAAGAATAAAAAATGTATGTCTACATAGCTTCTGTAGGTCTGATCATTACTGAGCAGCCTAATGATGTTGGCATTTGAGCACATATATTCAGTTGTATCAGACAGATAAAACAAAGCAATGTAACCAGCATGTTGAAAATGGTAAAAACAATGAACAGTCCAAGCATGGCAGTCTGATTTCTGTATGTAGCTGTACATACTCTGAGAGAATAGTGGGTGTATGCTCTGCCTAATCTCTTAGGTTAGCCTGAGACCCCAAACCTGGATAACTTGATCAGGGAATCGACTTGAAATGGGTAAGGCAATTGTTCTCTGAAAATCAGCGTCAGCAACACTGCATGTTGAACACACCCTTTGCTCCCTAACAATCATTACCAGAGTGCTCCTTTGACCTCTGAAGACCAGTGTTTATATAATACAATACCACTGTGTTAGAGGTACAACTCTGATGCAATGATATTTCTAGGTGTTGGAAGATGTCTCTGAATGGGCAATACAAGCACTAGGATATCTTCCTATATGTTCCTAGTATTGAATGCAGCTATTGATTACATACCGAGAATAGCTTTCTAATAACAAGCAACTTGTAAAGCGACTTCTCAGAGTAAAAATGAAGTCTGCTAAACATGTAAAATATAAAACTAAAATAGAGAACCAAAGTGAGTCCAAGATGGCCTCACAACAAGCATACTTTGCATACCTCAGGCAGTACATTATATCTGCTAACATGTGGGTGTCAGGGCACACATCAGTGCATCCCTGATGCCAATAGGAAACCACACTAATTAGCAGGGGATGGATCCCAAGCACAGTCTGAGCTTCTTATAGGGCTGTACTTTCAATCCTATAAAGAAGACCAACGAGAGCAATTGAGGTGAGTCTTCCCTTCTTCCACTTTTCAAATCTGATATTGCTGCTGTTTTAGGCCCATGTTAAGCACCCAATTCCTGCTCTGTTGCTTCAAAGGAACCTCTGAGTTGCTAGAAAAGGAAGCAAGGTAAGTAAAGCATGTTGTTTCTCTATGCATGTGTGTGTATGTGTTTATGAATGATTGAGAGTAAACAAAAGCGACAGAAGAGTGTTGTGTGTGAGTGTGCTGGATCTTAGAGTGGAATTGAGTGAGAATCTGGTGTCTGGTGTTGAGAGAGTGCATGAATAATCAAAGGTGGGTGTGAGGGAGTGAGCAAAGGATTGCGAGTGTGTTAGAAAGTGTGATTGACGGGAAAAGGGAGTGGAAGTATGCAGGGTTGTAGTTATCAAGAATGAGGAAAGTGTATTTACCCCAAGGGGCAGAGCCAGTGAGCGCAAAGGGTGTATGTGAGTACGTGTGTTTGGAAGTGAGAGTCAGAAACAGTGAGTATCAGTAACTTGTGTGTGAGTAACAATGTGGAGGAGTGAGTATGAGAACAAGTAAATGAGAGTGTAAGTCAGAGTGAGAGAGAGGGAAGTGAATATAAGAGATAGTGAGCATTAGTAGGAGAGTCTCTCTCTCTCTCTCTCTCTCTCTCTCTCTCTATATATATATATATATATGGAGCGCTGAAACATGTTAGGTTTATAAGAGGTGGACACACTGCCACGTGATGCTGACGCAATAAATGTCGGTTTGAGGTGTACACGCAAGCTGTGGGCTCTCTGTTTGTTTGAAACTTAATTACCAGGATCTCCGTTCCTGTTTTTGAGAGCCTGCCCTGCAGCGCCGGAGGCCCCCGGTAAAGCGGAAACTTTTGGAACCTTTAAATGAGGGGGCATGGCGCGCTCTTCTGTGACAACAAGCTTCTAGGATTGCCATGCTGATGTGTCAAACAGAGGAGAAAGGGAGTGATGGAGGCTTGGGCTTCCTTCTTGCAGACTTCGTGCTTTCCCCTCAAACACCTATTTTGCACCATGTGGCAGCGAAGAGCACTACGTTTGCAATGGACATTCTCACAATGCTTTAAATGTGCCAGACTTTGATGCAGTGCAATTACAGCGAAAATTCATATTCTGCCGAAGACTGTGTTTGAATTTATTCATGGTGCATTGTGGGCAGTGTGGTTCTTATCCTTCACCACATGACCAGTTGATTTTAAATTATACTCACCTGTGATCAAGGCGCTGGAGCGCTGAAACATGTTAGGTTTATAAGAGGTGGACACACTGCCACGTGATGCTGACGCAATAAATGTCGGTTTGAGGTGTACACGCAAGCTGTGGGCTCTCTGTTTGTTTGAAACTTAATTACCAGGATCTCCGTTCCTGTTTTTGAGAGCCTGCCCTGCAGCGCCGGAGGCCCCCGGTAAAGCGGAAACTTTTGGAACATATATATATATATATATATATATATATATATATATATGATTGTGAGTCTGTCACCAGCCTTGGCATACTAAATATAATCCTGGGCTTATGGCAGCGCCCAACATGTGGCATATTAGAGATAATTTGTGGCATAAAGAAAGAGCACCCATAGCAAAATGCTGGCTCTGGCATACTAAAAATAGTACTTGGCCTAGGGTCATCTGTAGAATAATGTATTCTTCTGAGGAAGGATAAGATTCCACTAGTAGAAATCTACCAATTCCCCCACCTCAAAATCGGGTGTGGTACTGCAGTGTGGCAGAAGGAGCAGCTGCTGTTTATGGCAGATGCCTTCCCTGCTTTTCCTGGCCTGCATATTTATATAATTACATTTATTTATATTTATAATAACATTTATTGAGCGCACGGCTACCCCCAATGGGGTCGTCCCGGCGCTGTGGACCACAGCAGCAAGAACCTCCAGACTAGTAGCATGAGAAAAACCATGTCTTCAGTTTGCCTCTGAACCGAGATTCAGATTTAAGTAAGCGGAGATTGACTGGAAGAGAGTTCCACAGTTTTAACGTGACCACTGCAAAGGCTCTACCTCCTTTTCTAACCCTCCGAAATCGAGGGGGGAGTAGAAGCCGGAGGTGGTTTGATCTAAGATCGCGAGCCGAGTGGTCTAACCTCAGTCTACGTCTGAGGTACCCTGGACCCCTGCCATTCAGAGCCCTGAAGGCCAGGACCAGGGCCTTGAACTGGATGCGAAAGGATATCGGGAGCCAGTGCAAGTTTCTTAGGTGGGGGGAAATGGAGTGGCGGTAGGGGATTTCGCAGATCAACCTGGCTGCAGCATTCTGAACAATCTGCAACCGTTGAAGAAGATATTCCGGAGAACCCATGTATAGACTATTGGAGTAGTCTAGGTGAGAGGTAATGAGGGCGTGCACTACGGTCTTCAGGGCATACTGCATACTACCCAGTAAATGATTCATAAAGTAGCTAGTGCCCTAAATGTTTCCTGTGGCTTAATTCAGACAAGTCCAAAGAGTTCTTCACTTCCTCCAGTCCTGCACAGCAATAAGTAGCCTAGTTCAGTTTTCTTCAGAAGCATTCCAGCCATCCTTTTGCTGGCTGTACTCCAGGATAGGTCTATGTTCAGTGGAAAAATAGGGCCTCTAGTGGATCCCTTCTTCAATGAAGCTAAATTGTAGAAAGGCTTCTATCATGGTTTAGACAGCAAGCGAATATCACAACCCACCTATATTTTTGCTAATTTGAGCGCTTCATATAAAGCTCTGTACTAGCCATTGTCTTATATGGATCAGTGTGAAAAATGATCTGTCCTCAGCACAGGTTTAAATGCCTCATTATTTCACTTAAACTGGCTCAGGCACACAACGATTCATGAGTCATAAGTGTCAATTCAAAAAGAGGTTACACTATTCTCATTGCAGATTTGACCTTTTTTGGACAAATTACAATTTACATTTCTTTTTGATTATTATTGCTGCTACCTTTTTTTGAGATACCCTGTATTCATCTCTTGAAGCATGTTTGCCGCATCATGACTTTTATTGGTCAGGACAGTTTCAAGGCTGCTTGTGTCCCTGCCAGGCCTTCATGCCAGTCCTATATCAACATGGGCTAAACTGCGAAAATGGCCACACCATCTATGTCAAGCACACATGGCAGGGGACTGTTATCATGCTTTTGGCCGTAGCAGAGGATAAACACCATAGCATGTTCAATGAGGTTGCACATGGCCATCGTTAATCCGTCAAAAAAGATTTCAATAACGTCAGTAGGCGGTCGGTCTGTGAATAGCATGTTTTTTTGCACATTGCAAATTACATATTTTTTTAAAGCAGGCTGGTTTTTAGGATTAATCACTTTTAGAGTGTTTTTACTGTTGTAAGATAAAGTTGTACTGCTGCTCATTATGTAAGGGCACTTGCGACATGGAAGCAGTGTTGATACCTGGGAGGGGAGGAAAAGGAGCCTTGTGGTTCAGACAGCTAGAAACGCCATTTTGTAATTAGTTCATCCTGTAGTGGCTTCCGGGGCTCATGTTTGAAAACAGATATGCTGCACAGATGCACCCAGTGGCATGCCGCCAGCATGCTCATTGCTCCCGTCAGCATCCCAGAAATGTCCAGCACCTGCCACGCTGCTCGGGAGCACTCAGATGGTAAGATGTACATTAGGTATAACAGAGACTTACTTGTGAGCTTTGCTCTGGCTACTAAATGCCAAATGTAGCCATGGGTTCCCTCGTCTAGGTTAAATGTTAGCTACATAGTTAGCGGCTTCCACCTCACTGTTTTGAGTGGAGAGCAAACTTGTTCCTCGAGGGGTAAACTAGGAAAGGTGCTACTCTAGTTCGTGCTACATTGATTAACGCACGTTTGATGCGAAAACACACTAACAATATTTATGATCTTCTAGAGGAAGGTAGTCTTGATTTTTTATGTATAACTGAAACTTGGCTATCTGATGGTTCTAATCCCACTATTGCTAATTCCATTCCGAAGGGCTTTAAAATTTACCGCCTGGAAGACAGGGATTTCGGTCTGGCAGTTATCCTTAGAGAGGATTGGTGCTGCCAAAGCTTAGAGGTGAAGGATCTGTTGGGTGCAGAAGCCATGGGCTTCTGCATTTCTTAATCGCACCAGCACTCAGTAGCTGGAGTTTCAAATTACAGGCTGCCGTGACCGGCTGGCTCTTTTCTGAAATCTATACTACTATTATAAAGAAAGAACTTTGAACCTTTGAGGCGGGTAAACTTGGGAACCACAGCGCCAATCCACACACCTGATAAATCGTTGTAATTGTCAGGGTGTGCAGATGGACATATGCTATATAAACGTAATAAATATACATTATTTAAAAAATTTACCGAAAAAAAAGTAGTCCCTTGGAAGAAGCGCCGGCCGCGACGTGTGTGCCCGACGTGGGGAGCGCGGGGAGGAGTGGCATCCAGGAGCGCGAGGAGGACCGGCGGACATGGCGCAGGGAGGAGCGGTGAGGAGCGGCGGACAGGCGGTGAGGAGCTGCGGACAGGCGGTGAGGAGCGGCGGACAGGCGGGGAGGAGCGGTGAGGTAGGTTATTTAATTATTTATTTAGGTGCGGTGAGCGGCGGAAAAATGAAGCAAAAATGAAAATCGTGAGCAAGAGGAAGCAAACGGAGCATTACAAAAGTGAGCCAAACAGTGCATTACAGGAGGAAAAAGTTACGTGTGCAGGTTACAAAAGCGTACATCGTGAGCAAGAGGAAGCAAACAGAGGATTACAAAAGTGAGCCAAACGGTGCATTACAGGAGGAAAATGTTACGTGTGCAGGTTACAAAAGCGTAGAAAGTAAACATAGAGGTATAAGAGGAAAAGTGACGTGTGCAGGTAGCAAGAGGAAGCAAACGGAGCATTAAAAAAGTGAGCCAAACGGTGCATTACCGGAGGAAAAAGTTACGTGTGCAGGTTACAAAAGCGTACAAAGTACACATAGAGGTATAATACTGCAGTATATGGAGGAAGGCTCCAGGGGACCCACGGACAACGTCGGGGCGGGCGGGGGCCCTGAAGCCTAATCGCTCCCGGACGTCGGGACGGGCTGCTAGTAATAAAAATAAACTAATTCGACTATTGATGGGTCAAAAACCAAAGCATACAAAACTTTAAGTGTGATACCACAGAGCTAAGTATGGCGTACCTGTGTATGTATGTGTGTGTATATATATATATGTGGTGTGCCTAATTGCTCCCGGACAACGTTGGGACGGGCTGCTAGTTGTTGAATAAAGCTATTACCCATGTTACTCTAAGATACTCACATGTTCTGCTTTTAGGTGATTTTAACTTACACCTGGACAATTTAACTGACACCAAGGCTTTAGATGTTAAAGAAATAATGAACTTGCATGCCTTAAATCAATATGTTGTGAAACTGGCTCATCAAGGTGGTCATAGACTGGATCAAGTCTGCTCCAATGTTATACAAATAGAGCATGCGCAGTCCCTGATTTGGTCGGATCACTATTGAATTAGATTTGCCTGGCAGCTTCTAGTACAATTAAACCAGGCAGGTTTCCCATAGCAGGAAAGCTTTTAATAAAATAGATCCATTGACATTTGTGAATATTCTAAAAAAACATATTCCGGGCTTGTCAGGTATTGTTGAAGAAGATGTCACTAGGGGGCATGTAATCAAGGACGGTGTACAAAATTATCGCCGGTTTAGCGCCAAAAAAGTGCAGCTAAAGCTGCGATTATGGGCTTGATAATATACCCTTGATAATTCCAATAGAAGTCCATGTTCTTATGTGAACATGGGCTTCTATTGGAAGTTTCCAGGGCATAATATCAAGCCCTTTATCGCTGCTTTAGCTGCAGTTTTCTGCCGCTAAACCGGCGATAATTTTAAAGCAGACCTTGATAATATGCCCTTAATATGATAACTGGATTGGAAATGCTACAGCAGAGCTAGCACCAAATTCTCCCGAGCAGAGTAAATAGAAGAATGCCTTTAAGCCCATGGTTCTCAGTCTCCCTTAAAACAGAAAAAAATGTTGTAAGGTGCTAAAAAGAAAATGGAGAAAGTAATACAATCTATTGGATAACGTGAAATATATAAACTAGCACTAAACGACTATTATGCCTCAATAACCACATCTAAACAAGCCTACTATGAGGAGCGGATTTAAAAAGCAGGAAATAGGTCAAAAGAAATGTTTTCAATAGTTAAAAATCTTATGGCCCCATCAGTATGTGTCAATTCCTATTTGGTCTCCTCCGAGTGGTGTGAAAAGCTTGCTAGGTTTTTTAATGCTAAGATTTTAAGCATTCAAGCCAGTTTCTCATTAGGTCAAATGCCTGTTGTAGATTCCTTTATAAAACAACAAACCAGTATGTGCTCCTTTTCTAAGATAAAGCTGAGCACTTTTGAGACTATTTTGTTGGATTACTCTCTGCGGGCTCTGAAGACCACTAAATCTGGCTCTCTTACAGATCTGGGCCCCCCTAAATTACTGGCATCAAGGGCTGACATTATGCATCCGGTGGCTAATTTAACCTTAAATACATAAATAAGGACAGCTTCAGTCCCTAGCGTGTGGAAGCAGGCATTGATTCTTCTACTTATAAAAAAGCCCGGAGCAGATCTTGCCATTACGACTAATAACGTGCCTATTTCCCTGTTACCTGTCCTATCTAAAATCTTGGAGAAACAAGTGAATATACAGCTGTCCAGCTTTTTTTAAGCAAATAACTTGCTTCACCCTAGTCAGTTAGGCTTTAGAGCCCGATATAATACAGAAACAGAGCTGGTGGAGGCATCAGAATATATTAGAGTAACCCGGGGTGCAGGGAAGTGGCTGTATTGATTATGCTTGACCTATCGGCAGCATTCGATACAGTACCCCACACAATGTTGTTAGATAGTCTTCAGGCTATTGGAGTTTCAGGTCAGGCTCTGGACTGGCTAATGTCATTCTTAGCAAACAGAAGCAGACAAGTTTGGATTCCTCCATCCTCCGCCACTCCACATGAGGTATTTCTGGGAGTCCCTCAGGGCTCTGCCCTAAGCCCTACACCTTTCAATTTATATCTTATCCCTCTGGTTCAACTAGCAAAAGAAATGGAAGCGAAATTGATCTCATATGCAGATGAGACCGAATTGCTTTTCTCTTGGGACAAGGGAGCTGAGCTGAAAGGCACAAAGATTAAATCTTGCCTACCTGCAGTTTTTCATTGGTAGCAACGGCTTAACTCAAATGCAATGAGGAGAAAACAAAAATTCTCTTTTTGAAGAAGATTCCACCAGATATCTGGCTACCCTTTTGGTCAGACTACGCATCCTCTTGAGGACCCCAAAAAGATACAATTCAAAACCCGGGTGTTAAATTTTATTACAGGCGGTCCTTTAGGCCTCAAGTAAAACATTTGGCAGGCACCTGTTATGTGATTATGAGGTCCTATGGACTTCTGCCTCTTCTATCCATTTCAGCAAAGAAAATGGTCATCCAGGCACTGATAACATCCATAATCAATTAAGGTAGTGCATTTTACTTACTTACTAGGGTACCTAATGGACGAACTCCAAGCCATTCAGAATGCGGTGGCTTGGCTCTTGCTATATGTACCTATGCGAACACATGTTAAGCCACATCTGAGTGCATTTTATTGGCTGCCCATTAGGAAAAGAATCAAAATTAAGGTTCTTGTATTGGTACATGATGCTTTATATCAAACGGGCCCTCCTACCTCAGAACCAAAACCAGATTCAGCTTTCATAACCCTACAAGACAGCTGAGATCGAACAATAAATCTCTGACAGAGATACCAAGGATTCCGCAAGAAAGAGTAGGAGGAAGATCTTCAGGGTACCTGGGGTCAACAGCATGGAATAAGTTACCTGTGGAGCTGTGGATCATACGTGATATAGCAATGTTTAAGAAGAAACTTAAAGCCTGGTTTTTGTGCATGAATAAGTCTTTTTATTTCTGACTTTGCTGCTATTGTGCCGGGACACTTTTTGGAGTAACTGTGCACGATATAAATTGCATATCATATCAAATACTTTTGTTAGAGTGCCAAGAGCAGTATTTGGAAGACATGTCTAGACTCGGTGTTAAAGTAAAGACCCTCCTGTAAAATGCAAGTAGGACCCGTAAATTACAAAAAAAGTAGTTTGCCATTCAGGCATCATTGCTGACATGTTAGAAATATGAATAGCAGCATCTCTATCTGTGGTGCTCATTCCAACTGTCTTTTCTCCAAGTTATAGTCTTTCTCTCTTCTACACACACACACAAACAAACCCACACACATACAAACATGCACACTGACCACACCCATTCACAGACATCTGACAGCTAGGCCAAGCAGGGAAAAGAGAGGCAGGAATTACACTACAACATCCAGCAGTGCACAACTGATCTCTCTGTAAAGCAAGCCAGAGTAGGTTCAATTCAATGCCCTTGAACTGATTATCTAAATATTTGATTGATAAGCCTCAAAGAAAGGCACAAATGAAGAATTCCCCTTTCCTGTAAGTTACGGAAAAAGACTATAAAGAGTAGAATTGAAAACACCTCGATAGTCATCACAGGATTTACTGTCTGGGTAGAGGAGGACAGAAGATAAAGACTTAATGTGCTCAACCAGGACATTCCTTAAACCTTGAGGCATCTCTTCACAAACAAATATGAAGCTCACCTTCTTAAAGCAGTTCTGTCTGAGCATTTTGTAGCCTCACCAAGCTTAAAATGTAACCTAATAAGAGATGTTGACGGTGCAAGATTCATTGCAAAGTAATTTCAGAATCTGCAGGCATTGTTTTCACAAAGGTTTTGTTAACCTAGTTCACCATCAAGGAGCTTTTGTTCACCAGTGTACCATTCCTGGTAATTCCCTGTATCATTTCCTTGACCAATCATGTTACACCTTCTCCCCATTTTCTACAGGGGTTTTGGTAACAGTGGTAAGAATACAGGAGACTAGAGTGAACCTGAATAAAATATGCCTCCCTTAAAGAAAGACTGGGCCCCCATCAAAAAGGTATTTCTAGTTCATTCCTCCTATGATAACGTCTCCTTTTGAGCTTAAACACACGTGTAGTGCAGTGTAGTGCAGTGGCAGCTGGCACAGATCGGGGGCGCTGAGCCAGAGGGTGGGAAGGAGGGCGTAAAGAAAGAAACTTAACTCACCTTCTAGCCGCGTCTCTCCTTCTTCAACTCTCCACGTCTCTCCCGGCTGGACCAGGAAGCACCCAGGCTCCCCAGATCCAATCACAACCGTGCAATGCAGCATTATGATTGTCTGAGTGCCATGGTTCGACACTCAGCCAGAGACTGGGAGCCTCGGCAGGGTCTCCTCCAGCCAAGTTATAATGCAGGATGGGTGGAGATTATGCAAAGTGTGCATAACTGCTTGGCCAGCGTGAGATGGCTGGCCAAACATTCATGCACACTCACATCATGCCCACCACTCCTCCCTCTGCTCGGGACTAGAGCAGCCAGCCCCGCCTCACAAGGCTGCTGGAGCAGGGAAAAATAAAATGATAGCAACAACAAGTTATAATTTTATTTTTCCTTTATTTACACTGCTGTTAGCAGTGAGGCGACGCTCCTTCACCTTAGCGGAGGAGCCGCCACTGGTCTAGTGTTCATTCAGTGCTCTGTTGCTTTCGTGCTAAGGTGAAATGCTTAGTAAAATCATATAGGTTACAATGACAATTAATGTGTAGTTGTATATTTAGTGAAAGCAATTTGGTTTTAGAAAACATTCAAACATGTTAGCAATGGAAATTAAGCCTGCTTAGGAGATATTAAACTTAACAACACTGATCCATGAATCATACAGAAGCACACTAATTTTTTATCACTAAATTAATCAATAGGGATTAATCACAAACACATGCACTCTTTCTATCAATACTACTTCACCGCAATGACAGACGTGGTATTCTTCTACTACTTTAAATTCCAAGGTGGGCGGTTAAGCTGGAAATGTCCTAAAACTTGCAGCTACATTTTACAAGTGGAAAGGCTGACTTTAAATGATTTAATAAAAGAGAATTGTTGGACCTGGCACTCTCTGAAGGGTCAACCCCATACTTTTTGCCTCCACCCTCCTGTTTTGTGAACTCATTTTTTCAGCTTTTAGGACCATGTGCACTTTACCACTGCTAACCAGTTGTAAGTGCTGGTGCTCTCTCCTTTAAGCATGCTAAAATTGGATTACACCCAATTGGCACATTTAAATTACATGTACGTCCATAATAAAGTGGTCGTACATGTACCCAGAGCCTATAAATTAAATGCTACTAGTGGGTTAGCAGCACTGTTTATGGCACATACTTAAGTAGCCTTTTGAATCTGCATCAGGCATGCCATTGTAGCCTATTTCTGCAGTATAAACTGCAATTTCGACCTGGCAAATAAACATTTGGCCCGGCCTAAACCTTCCATTTCAATACACATACACCACCCCTAGGGTAGGCCGTAAACAGCCCATTGGGCAAGTTGCAGTGTATTTAAAAAGTTGCACATGTACTTTTAAGTTTTGCATGTCATAGTAATGAAAAACTCATCATTGGTTGTGTAATGGCACTCCACTAATGGGCAAAATAGTTAATAACAGTCTGGTATTAATATCAGTAGCTAAAAAAGTTTGCAGTGTCTGTTCGATGTTTAACCCTAATCAACACCCCTCACTTTAATCATTTCTTAACGAGATGCCTTTTCATAGCAATGAAAAAAAAACATGAATCTGATTGCACATTCTGAAGAACAGTAATTAAAATTAAAAGATTGGGTATTATCAAGTCATATTTTAATTAAGATAACATAAAGCATGTTTGTATTCTGCTCATGAAATCCTTCAAAGAAGTACCATACTCATGTATTGCTTTGGTTATATTAATACACCTTTTCAGGGCTGCCTACAAAGAATACTGCAGGTACAGTATTTCCTCATGTTGCACTTACCCACCAGAGAGTGAGACAGTCCAGCCCTAATATTGTTTTTATAGCTCAAACTTTTTTAATCTATGGATACATCAGGATATGTTTTAATCCATCCTGACATAAAGCTTTCCTGAGTTCCTGCAACAGTTTCTAGATAATGAGCTCGGACATAGGACTGACGTTTTCTCGCCTAGATATCCTGTTGTAGAATGCTCTAGAACCGGACCATACAGAATGTGTGTATTACTATTTATTTAGGAGGCCACTAAAAGCACTCTTCCAGTAGACTGCAACAATTTCAGGAGGGAGGATGGATCTATTACCACCTCTTTTCCATTTCAAGGTAATTCTTTATCTCTACACCGCTATTTATTGTACGCACTGCACTCCGCTGCTTAGTAATTTGTGCAGTTTACCAAGAGCATCCCTGAATATTGAGACTCTAACTATAGCAATTTAGCACCTAACCGCATTCGGAAGTAAGGGGCCAATTATGATGACGGTGGGACCACCACTGACAGCCTGTCAGTGGCACTCCCACCACCAAAGGAACCAACGTATCCGCCCGCCATATTTTAATGGCGGGTAGATGGTTGGCGGTTGGCAAAAGTGACCGCCACGCATTCAACGGACACCTTTAGCCCGCCTGTGTGGCGGACGGGGTTGTATTCCCTACCGTGGTAGTGGTGCCTGCCAGGCACTGCCCTAGGGATTACTATGTCCCTTTCTGCCCACCTTTTCATGGCGGTTAACCCGCCATGAAAAGGAGGTGGAAAGGGACTTTGGGCGCCTGTAACCGGGCCTCTTTCTCACCTGGCCCTCCGATATGGGCACTGGGGGCATCCACCTAGGGTGCACCACTACACATCCCTGCACCACGTGGCAGGCACCACATGGTGCCATCGCATGGTGCCTGCCACGTAGTGCAGGGATATGTCAGATGTCCCTATTTTGCATTGCGGCGGGTCCCACTGCCAGCAGCACCCACCCCAATGCAAAGTTTAGGCATTGCGACTGCCATGGTGGTGGTCACATCATAATGCCTATGTCGGGACCCCCGTCAGCCTGTCGGGCTGTCGCGTTTCAGATAGGGTAAGTCCATCCGCCATCCTAATCAGACTCTAAGGGGTGTCCTTAGTAGGCTTAAATTGGCTCCCATTAGGATACTTGTCCCATTCATATTTTGAACTCTCTAGCCCTGGCACTGGGGCCTCTTCTCTGTGACTCCATCAACGCCTCTCTATGGCAACCTTACACTGAACTGATGCAAGGAGGACCCCACGCCTTCACCAGTTCTAAAGAAGGCTGACCTTGATCCAGGTAAAAGATTATAGAAGCATTATTTTTTTTACCTTCCTTCACTAAAATTAAGGACAGATATCTGTTCAAGTGTCATACACATATTTCAGAGACCACATGGCTGTTGGCTTGGTCTGAGGTGCCTTTCATGCAAGTCACAGCACAGAGGTTGCACTGGTGGCCTTCCTTCATTTTCTCTGTGATACCAGAGACACTAATCTCCCAGCAGACATATTGTCGACTGATCTGTGCAAAGCATTCAATACAGTCAATCTTGCAACCCTTATCCACTACCCCACTGGCCTTAAGATGCTTTCCCATCTTGTTGTACCTTATGTCCCATCCAGCTCTCAGGGATCTGGATGGTTATCTTGGCTAGAGCTCCCACATCACAGGAAGCTTGGATGTGCTGGAGTTAGTCTTTCAGGTTCTGGGGGCCATACGCACAGGAATTCTCTTCCATTCGACCTTCGGTGGACTTAATTATTCGCCTTTTTTTCTAGAACATATTTATTCTGTTAAATGAAGCCCCACACTATTAAGGAGTGGATCATATTACCATACCTCTTTTTTCTACACATAAGTATTTAACTGCACAAATTCCTTCATTTTAAACCTCATTTGTTGTCTTGAGGATGTTCTTTCTACTGAAGTGCATTGTACACATTTCTTGCATTAATCATGAAGTCTTACCCTCTTGGATAAGACTGCCTTTATTGTATTCTTTGGTTTTGAAGGGCTGATCATCGCCATTGTGTTATAGGTTTTGCACCAGTAAAGCTGGGGAAACAGGTTTCATCCAATAACAATGTTAACCAAGCAGGAACAATTAAAAGATATTTTCAAAACTTGGCTTTTAGTAATCTGTAGTATGTGGGTAGATATATTGTATGTGTATATTGTAACACATTTTCGCAATAGTTTGGAGAGCTGTGTTTGTTCTCCTTGTCCTTTGAGTGCCAGAGGTGATTGCAGCAATATTTCCAGTTCTGGTGTGTTAAGAGAAATTGATACTATTATCACCAGTGGTGCTGGTGAAAGCAGACAACTAAGGAGTAGTTGTAGAATTTGGACCGCTCCTTTTCACTCTGGAAATTTTGTGTATTATTGATGTGTTTTTTGATTATAAGAAGGGGTCAATCAATCAATCAATCAAAGCATTTGTATAGCACGCTACTCACTCGGAGGGTCTCAAGGCGCTTGGGGGAGGGGGGTCCGCTACTGCTCGAACAGCCAGGTCTTGAGTTGCTTCCTGAAGGTGAGGTGGTCTTGGGTCAGGCGGAGGTGGATGGAGAGGGAGTTCCACATCTTGGCCGCCAGGTAGGAGAAGGATCTTCCTCAGGTTGTGGCTCTTCGGATGCGGGGGACGGCGGCGAGGGCGTGGTTGGTCGATCGAAGCTGGCGGGTGGGAGTGTAGAAGGTGAGACAGTCGTTGAGGTATCTTGGGCCTTGGTTGTGGAGAGCCTTGTGTGCATGGGTGAGGAGTCGGAACATGATTCTCTTGCTGACGGGGAGCCAGTGCAGGTTTCTCAGGTGTACAGAGATGTGGCTGTGTCGGGGAATGTCCAGGATGAGTCGTGCAGAGGTGTTCTGAATGCGCTGGAGTCTTTTCTGGAGCTTTGCTGTGGTTCCGGCGTAGAGGGAGTTGCCGTAGTCCAGTCGGCTGGTGACGAGTGCCTGGGTGACCCTCTTCCTGGTTTCGGTGGGGTTCCACCGAAAGATCTTACGTAGCATGCGCAGAATGTTGAAGCATGACGAGGAAACAGCGTTGACTTGTCTGGTCATGGAGAGGGAGGAGTCCAGGATGAAGACCAGGTTGCGTGCGTGGTCTGTTGGTTTGGGTGCGCTGCCCAGGGCAGGGGGCCACCAGGAGTCGTCCCAGGCGGAGGGTGAAGATCCCAGCATGAGGACTTCCGTCTTATCTGAGCTCAGTTTCAGGCGGCTGTTCATCATCCACTCGGCTACGTCTTTCATCCCTTCGTGTAGGTTGGTTCTGGCGGTGGCGGGGTCATTGGTGAGGGAGAGGATCAGCTGGGTGTCATCGGCGTAGGAGATGATGTTGAGGTTGTGTTGGCATGCGATGGCCGCAATAATAATAATAATAAAACCATTTGTAAAGTGCCTGGTTACTCAAAAACAGTGTTTCCCCGCGCTGAATACTGCAAAGAAGCTCAAAGGAAGGAACACGGGTAAGCCAAACAAGGGCAGGAGAAGGGATAGGGATTAAGTGCGTGGGAAAAGAAAAGTTTTAAGTTTTCCCCGAAACCTGATTTCAGAGGGTTCCATGCGGAGTTCGAGCGGGAGCTCGTTCCAACACTTGGCAGCCAGGTATCTGAATGAACAGCCACCCATCCTGGCTCTGATTATTTTAGGGATTTTGAACAACATTGTTCCAGAAGATCTCAGATTCCTGGTGGGGCTATGTATTGTGAGAAGGCATTGTAGATATCCTGGACCAGTGCCATGGGCGATATGGTGGGCAAAACATAAGTACTTAAATTTAATTCGTTCCTTGATGGGGAGCCAGTGGAGTTTGGACAAGGCAGATTTCCCTGATGCTCTGCGAGGAAGTTTGGGCACAAGGCGCGCAGCGGCATTCTGAGCACAATGGAGTTGGTGAAGTCCTTTTTTGCTCAAACCTAGTAGCAGGGCGTTCCCATAGTCCAGATGGGGGGTTACTAGGGCATGGACAATTGTCTTCCTGTAATCCATGGGAAGGAGGTCTAATACCTTCCGTAGAACTTTCAGTACGCTGAAGCACCTAGTTGTGACTTTGCTGACATGAGGCATGTATGAAAGGTTTGAGTCAAGTATTATGCCCAAGTTACGCACCGAAATGACAGGACAGGGCAGACTGCCTAATTCCGCAGGCCACCACATGTGAGACCATGCAGAAGATGATTTTCCTACCACCACCAGCTCGGTTTTGTCCCCATTAAGGCGGAGGTAATTGCTGTTCATCCAAGCTGCCACGGAAGAAAGACAGTTGGAGAAAATGGTGGCATCTTCTTTGTGGTCGGGCGTGAGCTTGAACATCAATTGGGTGTCATCAGCGTAGCTGACAATGCCCACCCCATAAGTCTCAACTATGCGAGCCAGGGGTTCCATATAGATATTAAACAATGTAGGGCTCAGACTCGAGCCCTGAGGAACCCCATGGCTCGCCTTCCTGAGAGAGGATTTAAAGGGGGGGAGGTGCATCTGAAAGCTCCTGCAAGGGGGCTCATGTAGATGTTGAACAGTGTGGAGCTGAGTGATGATCCTTGTGGTACGCCGCAGATGACTTTGGTGGCCTCTGATCTGAACGGAGGGAGGCGGACTCTCTGTGTTCTTCCGGCGAGGAAGGAGATGATCCATTCCAGTGCCTTCTCCTGGATTCCGATGTTGTTGAGGTGCTGTACTAGGGTGAGGTGGTAGACGTGTCGAACGCCGCGGAGTGGTCCAGGAGGATGAAGGCCGCTGTTTCCCCGTTGTCGAGCAGGGTTCGGATGTCGTCGGTGGCTGCGATAAGGGCGGTCTCGTGCTGTGGTTGGCTCGGAAGCCGGACTGCGAGTGGTCGAGGGATCCGTTTGTCTCGAGGAAGGCGGCAAGCTGTCTGTTGACGGTCTTCTCAATGACTTTGGCAGGAAAAGGAAGAAGCGAGATGGGGCGGTAGTTTTTGAGGTCGGTGGGTCAGCTGATGGTTTCTTCAGTAGGGCGCTGAGTTTGGCATGCTTCCAGCTCTCCGGGAAGGTGGCGGTGTCAAAGGAGGCGTTGATGATGTCCCTGAGATTGGGTGCGATGACGGAGTCGGCCTTGTTGAAGACGTGGTGAGGGCATGGGTCGGTAGGGGATCCGGAGTGGATGGAGTTCATCGTGCGGATGGTGTCCTCGGTGTTGATCGGGGTCCAGGAGCGGAGGGTGGTGGTGGGGGGCGTTGGTACGGTCGTAGGGTGCGTCGGCTGTGTGCTGAAACTGTTGTGTATGTCTGCGATCTTGCTGTGGAAGAACGAGGCGAGCGAGTTGCAGAGGTCTTGAGAGGGAGTGATGTCGTTGTTTCCGGCGCTAGGATTCGAGAGCTCTTTGACGATGTTGAAGAGTTCCTTGCTGTTGTGGGCGTTGTTGTCCAGTCGTTCCTTGAATGCGGTTTTCTTGGTGGTGTGGATCAGTTGGTGATGTTTTCGAGTGGCGAGCTTGAGGGTGGTCATGTTGTCTGTAGTTGGGTCTCTGCGCCAGGCTTTCTCCAGGGTCCGGCAGTTCTTCTTGGAGCTCTTGAGTTCGTCGGTGAACCAGGATGCTTTCTTGGAGCCGGGTCTTCAGCGGATCGAGGTCGTCTGCGCAGTTGCTAATCCACCTTGTGAGGTTGTTGGCGGCTTGGTTGGGGTACGCTGAGCTGGTGGGAGGGTTCTGGCTCAGGGATGTGGCGAGCTGGTCGGCTGTGATCTTGTTCCACCTTCTGCGGGGGACCTGTTGCGGGTGGTGGTGGAGCGTGGTCCTTCTGAAGCTGAAGTGGACGCAGCTGGGGTCTGTCCAGTAGAGTCCGGTGGCATGGCTGAAGGAGATGTCCTTTCTGGAGGAGAAGACGGGGTCAAGCGTGTGGCCGGCGTAGTGGGTGGGGGTGGTCACCAGTTGCTTGAGTCTGAGGTTGGCGAGGTTGTCCAGCAGGGTGGTGGTGTTGCGGTCATTGTTGGTCTCCAGGTGGAAGTTGAGGTCCCCAAGGAGGATGTAGTCAGCGGAGGGGAGGGCGTGTGGGCTGATGAAGTCGACGATGTATTCGCTGAATTGTGTGCGGGCCCTGGGGGTCTGTAGATGAGGGTGCCTCTGAGGGTAGTCTTGGGGGCGGTGTGGATCTGGAAGTGCAGGTGTTCGGCCGCAGTGGTTTGTAGAATGTGGGTAGGTATATTGTTTGTGTATATTGTATTTACAAGCCCTTTAGTTTTGTGCTCTCAGAATGTGTTAGGTTAGAATGTATTGGGTCAATGTTATGGAGGTTTTAGATTCTTGAAGTACTTTACTCATTGACTGTTCTGCGGCCTGTGGGAGCTGTACTTCAATATCCTCTTCTTCAAGCAACAAGGAGTCTCATCCTTATTTACTTCAAGAAGCTTACTACATAATCCTTTTGAAAGTTTCCACCAGTCCAATGAGAATGAATGGAAGTGCATTATTCAATGGGAGCTGAGTAGATGCCGCTAAAATAAAACAAGATGGCAAATTAAGGGAAATGCTAAGAAATGATCTAAAGACACAGATTTCTGACGTTATGGCCTGTGACAGGTATGCCATATGTTTAAATAATTTCACACCAGATGTTTAAGCTTCTCAAGCAAACCAGACTCACTCTCTGCGTCCTTCAACCAAACTAACACGAGGATCTGCAGTCTCATTCCAAATGTGTTTAAGACTAACAAAATGAACGGAAACTGAAGGTATTGAAAATATATTTATTGTGTATAAATCTATAACGTATTTCGCAGAAACATATACAGATTCTTATTTGTGTAGTTCATTTTGATTCGTACTAAAGGGTTTAGAAAACATCACGCTTTCTGTCAGCCTAAACATGTAGTTCAAGGATTAGAGAATAAAAGAGCATGGTTATTGTTTGCAAACTTGCTGGATTAAATATTGCGCAGTGGTAGGGTTAAATTTCCAAATAAAAATAATGAAGGTAAAATAATAACTAATAATTTTCAAATAACAAGAAATAATAATCTTTGAAAACAAATTCGGACACAGGTATGGGTTAACATCGAAAGTAACTACAAGTAATATCTAGGTCCAGATTTTTAAATACTTTGCCCCAGGTTTGCATTACTCTCTGAATGCAGACCCGGTGCAAAGTGTTGGGTTGCTATTTATAAACCAACGTAAATCACAATTTGTGTTGACTTGTAACTCAAAGTAAGGCTGCGCTGCCGTGTGTTACATTGGGTCATGTAAGAATTCCATGGAAGCTGCATGGGCGTTTCTGTGCATCCACCCATTGCTTTTGATGCAAAACCATCTCAACAAATAATGGCAGCTATGGATTTGTGACACAATCCTGTGCCTCTCTGAGAGTGAGATAACCAAGAGAAAAGTTTTTATTTATCCACTTTTTGCCTCTTTGAATGTGTGCTGCATTGTACGGCACACACACAAAGAGGAAATTGCCTTTCAGAATGTTTTTTGTACTTCCAACACAAAACCATGCTGCCCACAACGCTCGGTGTATGTTTCTGCGTTGGTGTGTGGCAGCATTGAATTCACCAGAGCAGGGAGAGAACAGAACAGTGCCTCTTCTTTGCAGACAAGGCATGATTCTGCTCTCACGCATTCAGTGAAGCAGTGCAGCAACTTCAGTTGCTATGTTTGATTTATTTAATAATTAATGGGCTCACAATGGGTGTACCTTGATGTAGTCTCCAGAATGTCTTTATGTTTCATGCCATACATCGGAGGACATTAAGGGAGAGTACAGCTATAGGGTCAGAGATTGCTGTGGGTTAGTCTTTAAAAGGCAGACAGTTTGCTCCTGGCTCTAGTGAATATTTGTTTCTAGAGAAAAAGGATTTTTAAATGTAATCTTTATTGTTTCAGTTCTTCCTTTGTCATTCCATTCCCTACCTCAACACGCGTGCCAGTTTGCATGACACTTACCAAGTTGTCCATTCTAAAAAAAAAGCTACAAGAAGTAGATTGTCCATTGCATAAGTCAACCCTGTTAAAGTAAAAAAGGAAGGTCTTTCCCTCAGACCTTCCTGTGAAATTTATAAGCTTCAGCAGAGATTGAGTAAATAGAAACACTGACACGAGGTTGGGTTACTAAAGACTGGTGAAAAATAGAGCATCACAATAATAAAAAGTACCACGCATTTCCTTCTCACCTCCTTCCTCATCTCAGTCGTTTCTTCATGATGATATTAAAAAGTGGATTTTTTTCATATACCCCTGACAAAAGAATCAACAGGTCATAACCAAAGAAATATGCTTGAGAATATATTTCATACTTGGTGGGAGTAACCAGGACTACACTAGAAAGATTGTGAAGAGAAGGGGAGATGAAGTAGAGGGATTTATCATAACATTTAGTTCTGTGGTGAAATGACTCCCGGATTTGTTTCCAGAAACCTTGTCGTCAACCAGGAATTTGAGTACAAATCTGTACATGCAAAAGCATGCAATTCACTTATTGAGAAATCCCAATAACAGACTGGTGTAACTCTTTGCTATGAGACAAAATGTTGAGTTGGAAGTATGGACTTGAAGACATATCGAGTAAAAAATATCATGACATGGAAATAGCATCCTTAAGAATATCATTGTCAAGAATATTGGTTTTAATGTAAGCAATATCGATTTTTTAAATATTTAAGTCCTCAATATTGATTACATTAATATAGTTGTTTAATTTATCGTTTTTTTTAAAATTGTTATGTTTTTTAGTATATCTTTCAAATGTATGAAATGTAATTTATGTATAATTATTGTTTATGTTTCTTAATATATTTGTAAAAATATTAGATTATTAAATTAAATGTAAGATTTTTGTTATTTTTAGTACCATAATGGGTTGTGGGTGTTTAGGGACACAAGTTAGGAAGTACTTCAGTTATAATAAGTTAATGATACTTTTTTAATTTTATATTAATATTGATAAATAATTATGTCAAATATGTAATTGCATTTTTTTATTTAATGTAATGTGTGGGTTGTGGGGTTTATAGGGGTAATGGGTGGAAAGTGTTTTAAGTTTAATTATTTAATAATTAATTGTTAATTAACATTAATTATTTAATTGATAATTAATTATGCTAATTGTTAAAAAAAAGTTACTTTGGTGTGGGTTGTGTGCTTTATAGGGGTATAATTCCTAAAATAAATGTGTATTATGTTAATAGTGTATTATTGTTTTATTAAATTTGAGGACTGTGTTGTATATTTTGTCTGGTACATTGTTGAAAGTAAATTTTATTTAATTAAATAATAATAAATGTTTATGTATTTTTGATTTGCTTGATAAATATGTAAGTTACTAGTGTAAATAATTAGCTTTTTAAAGTTAGGTTTAAGGTGTTGATTCTGAGCTAACTAAAAACAAATTGATAAATAATTATAAAATTAAAAAAAGTTATGGGAAAATTCTTTTTGGATTTACATGTTAATAATGTTTGTAAATATTTATGATATAAATTTAAAATAATGATATGTATTAATTAAAAATAAAAATGAAATATATTTGTTTTTTTATTTTTTATATATATATGTATATATATTGAAAACATGTTTTTAATTATTATTATTTTAGTACAATCCAACAGCACTTTCTCTACTGTTGCACTGATGGGAGTGGGAATAATACAATTCAACTCCTCTGCAATGTAACACTTTGACTACTCTTGCTCTGACTGGAAAGGAAATATAAAATTTTACCCTTCCTCAATCCAACACTTTTCCTACTTTTGCACAAACTAGAGTGGGAATAGTACATTTTATTAGTCCGAAATCCAACACTTTCCCTACTTTTGCACTTATTTGAGTGAGAATAGTACATTTTATCCCCCTGCAACCAACACTTTCCTTGTTGTTGCACTTATTAGAGTGGAAGTGGTCAATTTTATCTCTCTGTAATCTAAAATTTTTCCTAATGTTGTATTACTTGTAGTTCTGTGCAATACAATATTTTATCTATTTTTGCATTTATTATAGTGACAGTAGTACATTTTGCTTTTGTGTGATGTAACAATTTTATATATTATTAGTATAAAATGTGTCTATTATGTATACATTGCAATGGGAATTTTATATGTAATAATTTTAATATTTGATCATTCATGCCATATTGTTTTAATTTATATCACTATGTTTTTTTTTTATTTATAACAATAACATTTATGATTATTGATGTTTTTTATTTGTAAATTGGAAAAAATATATTGCTTACTTGCTAATTTTAATTAAAGTTGTTTTTATTTAAATATTGTATTTCAGTGAAATATATATATTTGTTATATTATTATATTTAATATATAAATTATAATATAAGTTAAGATTATTAGTTGTATAATACTTTTAACTAGGTATCTTAGGTATGTGATACATTTATACATATACATGTGATCAAGGCTTTGGCCGAAACGCGTCGTGGCAAACTGGTGTTTGGGTTCACAATAAATATTTAAACACCAAGAATTGGGTCTCGCATCATCCTTTGGCAGCACATGCTGAGCTGAGTCAAGCTGAGGATGACACATACCATACATATAAATATATATACATATATTACCTACTGGCGGTCGTCAGTAGGTCGTTATAGTTAGGATTATTTTGTATAGGGAATTCGCAACATTCTATTGGGAATAACTTTGGCGCCGGTTAAGGAATCTGCCAGAAATGTTCCTCAAATTTGCCTCGCGGCGCTCCGCTCCTTCCCTGAGAGTTTGGGGGGGGATCCGTCAAGCGGGGGCCGAGATAAAAGGGGGGTGCCAAAACGTGTTTTCCCCATGTTAATTTCCATAGGGCGGTCAAACTCACTTTTAGCCCTAACGGCTGAATGGATTTCCACCAAACTTGAAAAAAATGTAGGGACTGGTAGCCCGATGTGCCTTTGCTATGTCTCAAGATATGTGCTCCAGTGGATTTTGAGTAATTTAGGTTAAAAAAAAATATATATCTATAAGCGTGCCCCGGTACGCGCTCCGGGGCGGTAACCAGCGCGCTAAGCGAGTTCGCGCGCGGAAAGCTGATTGGCTCTTGGGTGTCTGTCAACATTCCAAACAGTCCGGAACGGCCGCCATCTTGTGTCTCGGTAGGATCGATTCGAGACACAAGAGGTGGCAAAAACAAAGGGGGAAAAGACCAAAAGGGGGCAGAGTAGACCCCCCTGACCCCCTAAGTTTGATGTGTGGGCCATAAAAGGGCCCCGCGGGGCATAAAACCCTTTTTTTTTTATTTGCGCGGGGGGAGCGCCCGGTACGCGCACCGGGGAGCGTACCATGGGGAAAAAAGAATGACAGAGTTTTTTAAAAATGTAGCTTTTTTTTATAAATTGGAGGTAGTTCCAAAAAGAACTGTTTTTTTTCTTCTTTTTGTTGTTTTATTTTTTAATTTTTTTTGAACATTTTGTACTTTTTTTGGCTTTTATGAACAATTTTATATATTTTTGGTTATTTTTATGGGGAGAAACAAAAAACAGGGAACTGAAAAAGGCTCAACTGGAGCAAAAAAAAATCAGGAAAAAAGTAAGGTTTTTTGGGGCAATTGTGGTTGTTACCAGCACGGTTGATGAGCTTTATGCTTTGCTCACCATAGGTAATTGTTTTACCACAAAAAATACAACTGATTTTGTATTCCCCAAACTGGGGTTGTATGTTTGGGACCATCTCCCTTGTCTCTGGTCCCGATGGAGCTGGTTGCTTTCTTTTGGAGGTGCTGGGTGAAGATTGGGGAGGGTTTCTGGCCAGTTCTCGGACCTCTACTGCAGCATAGTTGTTAGGATGCCGGCGTTGCATGTGGCGAATCATGGTGTTATTGCCAAAAGAGTATTTCTTGTTATGGTTCCCCCTTGAAAGTTCAGTGCCACAGATTAGGCAAGTAACCCTTGGCACATTCACTTTTTTGAGGTCCTTTGGGATGGAAAAAAAGTCCCAGATAATGTGCTGCTTTGGCCTATATGGGGTATTATCTTCTGCCAGGAACGTCCTCCTCCCCTCCTCCTCCTCCTCCTCCTCCTCTTCTTCATCTCCACCACTGTGGTGTTGTGGTGGTCCTCTTGGTGGTGGTGGTGGTGGTGGTGGCTGAGATGCTCCTGCTGCTGCTGCTACTGAAGCCATTTTTCAGTCCAAAAAGGTACAGAGAGGTCTATCAAAAGGTCTTCTCACTCAAAGTACAAAGTGAGAATGAGGAAAAAAGGTGGGTGCTTTCATCATTAGGAAAATAAACTGTACTGAACCAATGAAAAGTGTTATTTTTAGGTCACATGACCCGACGGGCTTACGCTACGTGCCCCAGGGCGCATCGCGTAAGCGCGTCGGATGCTTACGTTGCACGATCGTATGCGCTCGAGTGCTTCCGGGTGCGTTTACGCCGTGCGTATCATGCGGACGCGGCTACGCGATACTTCACGATGATGTTTTCGTTCGCGGCAATAGCGCTAACGGGACGCTCACCGGGAGCGCTTCAGGGCAAAAAAAAAAACAATGAACAATATACATAAAAAAATAGTATTGCATAAATATACAATATAGAATTCATTATAAAAAATATTACATTTCATACCAATAGAAATTTGCTATTAAAAAACCTTTGAAATTCACAAAAAAAACATAGGTTTCACACCAGTTATAGTTAGGAATTAGCATTTAAAAAACCTATGAAATTCACTAAAAAAACATAGGTTTCACACCAGTTATAGTTAGGAATTAGCATTTAAAAAACCTATTAAATTCACTGAAAAAACCATAGGTTTCACACCAGTTATAGTTAGCTGGAAATTTTACTGACATAAAACCATTGAAATTCCCACGTTATGGTTAGTTGGACTCACTATAACTTGCGCGCCTGCAATGCACTGCTGATGAAGTTACATATTACATCACTCATGACATGGTCAGTGACATCACTTCCCATTCTACCCATTCTATACCTTCTCCCTAAGGTACATAAGTGTGTTCAAAATCCCCCTGGAAGACCGATTATCTCTTCCAGAGGCTGTGTTCTTGAAAACATCTCGAGATACATCGATCATTTCCTTAGAGATTTTGTCATGAGTCTTCCTATGTGTGTAAGAGACACAAAGGATTTCCTTGACAAGGTCAATAAGGTAAAGATTGATAAGGAGTGTCTATTAATAACAATAGATGTTAATGCATTGTACACCATAATTGAACACAATCAGGGGATGGAAGCCTGTGCCAGATTCTTGAAAAAGAGAGACATAATATTTTTAGGGCACACCACCATGGTGCTTGACATGATTAAACACTGCTTAGAAAACAACTTTTTTAGCTTCAATGGGGAGATATTTGTGCAAGCCCATGGTACCGCGATGGGTACTTGCTTTGCGCCGAGTCTGGCGAACCTGTTTATGGGAGCCTGGGAGGCAGACATCCGCAATGATGCTCAATTTACAAAAGACTTTGAGAAAGTCCAATTGTGGCTCCGTTACATAGATGACATTTTTGTCATCTGGAAAGGTAACAAAACAGAAGCCTCTGATTTTATCAGTAGACTGAATGGTAACACACGTAACATCACTCTCACGAGTAATATCAGTGAAATAGAGGTGGAATACCTAGACACCAAAGTCCTGATTAAACAAGATACTATTGAAACTACCTTGTTCCGCAAAAAGACAGCAGGGAACACACTGCTACACGCAGCTAGTAGCCATCCTGATAACTTAAAATGGAGCATCCCCTATGGGGAGTTACTAAGGGCCAAAAGAAACTGCAGTAACAACTCAGATTATCTAGCAGAAGAAAAAGTAATGACACAAAGATTCCTCAACAGAGGATATCCTATGTGGGTGATTAAAAAAGCTAGCAAAAAGGTGAAGGAAATTGAGAGAGAGGATCTACTAAGTGTAAAGCCTACAGCTTCCATCAGAGAAGAAGTTGATTCAGGCACGACAAGAGTAATCCTTACCTATAATGGGAACTCTAAGCAAATCCATGAAAACTTGGCAAAAAACTGGAATTTACTTACATCTGATCCTATTATTGGAGATACTTTACCCAAACGCCCCAGAATAACATACAAAAGAGGACGTACTCTGAGTGACATGCTAGTACATAATGACATAAGCACCAATACTGTCTCTAGAAGCATTAACCTACAGGGCTTCTACCCTTGAGGCCATTGTAAGGCTTGCTCTAATTGCCACATGAAAAAAGAATATTGGTATCCAAGCATTAACAAAATGCAGCAAATCCACAAATTTCTAACGTGTACCACTACGTTTGTTATCTATGCCTTAACCTGTCCTTGTGAACTAATATATATAGGCAGCACGACCCATATGGCTAATAAATGAGTATTAGAACATACCAAAGCGATCAGCAATTTAGATCAACAATACCCGATTGCACGCCATTTTGAAAGTCACCATTTTTCAGACCCCAAAAAACATACCTACTATATCTTAGAACAAGTGAATATTGGCCCGAGAGGTGGGAATCGTCTAACCAAGTTAAGACAAAAAGAATCCAAGTACATAATCAGTTTATGCACTCAGTACCCCAAAGTTCATAATATGGATGAGGAGTATAATGTACACTTACAGGAATAACATGATGATGTTGCATGAAATGTTATACTCTACATTAGAATGATACTTGTGTATAGCTATGTCTTTTGTACAGTTATAAGATTGAACTCAGACACTTATCTTCTCTCTCTCTCTCTTCTCTCCTCCACAGATAGCACAAAGGGAGGGACGTGTTGAAGATAATACGACACACGTACCCTAAACCTTTATACTGTGGTCTTCTCCAATCCATCAGAAACGAAAGTATCACCTTTTAAACTTTTTCTATTTTTCAATTACTTTGTGCACTTTATTAGAATTTACGTATAATTGCGCCTGTTCTGCACACCTATGTAAAGTTGACGAGATACAAGTACATAGATATTACCTGGTTCAATTATATATAGTCCACTATCCAGGACTGAATATTTGAAACATTTGCCCAGAGTTGTTGCAGTATTCTGATAACATGCCCGGTTCTCCTGTTCCGATATAAGGTTATCAATATTAGTCCACTATCCAGGATTGTATTACACATTATTGCTTTACTTAGACCCTAACATGCAATCTAACTCATGCCCAATTTAATGTTCGAGTGCATGTATCCCCATACTCGAGACTATATCTCATTCGCTGGGGTCATGGCAAATGCAAATGTGTATTTGGTATGGTTTCCTTGACGACCGGGCAAATAGCCTTGTGGGGTGGAGCGTAGACACGTGGCAATACCGCGCCACGACCTCCTCCTCCCCGGTTAACAGAATCTGACAGTGCTTTTTGGATTTAGTCAAACATACGAACTCTGGACTTATAGTACAGACTATGTAAATTATAGATTGTATCTATTTGAAACATAAGATTTATACTTACTCACGGACTATATTTATGTTGCATAATTATGTTAAGTAAATAAGACAGAATGAGTGGTACTAATGAACATGTGATAATATAATTACACATGAGACTAATATGATTTGGCATCATGCAGTGTATTATGACTATATGGGTCTAAATATGAATACCATGTAATACTATGTGAATGTTACACCACTTCAAAATGGCGACAGTTTAGTTCACTAGTCCACAGTGATCCTATGTTCATGTCCGTTTTTCGTGTTTACTGACGAATTACAATGTAAACATAAAAGATGTATTCAGATGGGCGCAATTTGTGTGATCAAGCACTCCGTGGAGTGCGAAACGCGTCACGTAAAGATTTATGATGGAATAAATCTTCTTTTTGGACTAAGCTGTGGATTGTGGTCTGTATGCCTTTTGCCCGAGTGCTCGTGAGGAACGCCGTTCTTGCATTCATATTAAATTCCGGCTGCTCCGCCGGCTCGAGCCACCCCTACAGAAGGCGAAGGGTTGCCAGCAGGAGCGTTTTCTAAACCATATATATATATATATATATATATATATATATTATCTGTGTATGGGTGTTTAACTTTTTTAAAGCAAGTTTATTTGTTATATTTGTTACAATATACAGTAAATATATTTTATTTTTTATTAAATTAACGTTAGTATTTAAAATATTTTATTTTTAATATTTTAATCCATCCATATTTAAAAATCAATATTTAATACAATGATATTTTGAGGATATACATTTTTCAATACTTTTGTACTTATCTTTTTAAGTGTAGGTTGTCAATATTTTTCTAGTAGATATTTTTGAGCTGATAATTTTGTAGGTCGATATATTTTGGACCTCAATATTTTGTCAGTGAACCCATTACACTATCCAGCAATAGAACTATATGGAACTAAAGAAGAAAAGATTCTTCTTTGCTTGATGCAAAGAAAAATTGCTATCTGTCTAGCAGATGTCATCTGTGGAGAGATCTGTCCACAGCTCTCCTTGGGATTTCCAGAAGTGGAACTAGCATCTTTCTGAGCCCCTTCCCTACCCAAGGGCACATGACTGGTGACTGCAGATGGTCCTAGAAACATGAGGGAGTTGTGGACACTAAGGGCCAGATTACGATGTCGTTCGAAAACTGTTCTGACTGAATCGGTTTTGGAATCCTTTCCGACTGAATCAGGTTCTGCGAGTCTGACCGACCGATTACGATGCTCCCCAACATTGTTTGCTCTGCCTCGCATTGACTTCAAGGGGTGCCTGTGTTGTGAACGAGAGCACAGACTCACATTGAATAAAGGGGTGGTTGGGGAAAACCTTGCACCATGTGGTGGGCACCCATGGTGACTGCCACATTGTGCATGGTTGAAAAGAGGAGTCCCTTTGTTAAAGATTGCAGGTATTTGTTAGCAGGAGCTGAAAGCCATTTTGTATTTTGGCAGCCATTTTAGGTAGCCACGTGCTCGCCATGTGCTGTTTCCCTCTTCAGAGCCTTGCACATGCTCAGAAGGGCCTAGCTAGTAGAATGCACCTGCTTCTCTCATACGACTGTCAGGCTATTTTTGCTGCTGTATGGACAAGTAACTCTCCTCCCACTTTGTTGAGCAAGCAGATCTTGCATGCCCATATTAGGCATTTTGCATGCTTACATGTGCCAGGACCTCCCCTTGGTCTTATGCTGACTATGTAACCCTAAGAATATATAAGGCCTCTGTTTTCTATACTCCTTAGACTGCCTCATTCATTTGCTAAGGCTTCTATGTGACGTAGTCTCCCTCATTTGAGGTTATTAAAGATGTTACTTTTATATTTCAGCTTCTGTGCCAATTTCTTCTTTGTTGGTTTAAAAGGACCAAGTATCAGTGAGACCCCTGAGAAGGTTTCTATTTTATTCACCTTGGGTGCCACCAAAGGCCCTAACTGGATGCCTCCAGGTGAAGGGGGCCTGCAACAGGGCCACGAAGACAGATTCTGACAGCCATTTCGTGTCCAGCAGACCGAATTGGAACTGCTGTCCGTATCCGTCAGCGTAATCTCTCACTTGGTAAACCATGTCCATAGAGCTGTACAATTCGGCTACAAAATACTCGGGCTGTCTGAATGCCTTTTGGAACCAAATCGGACAGCCCGAATGGTTTCCGGGCATTGTAGTCTGTCATTTGGAAATGTGTGCAATTCGGTCAGAAACAAGGCTTTTGAATCGGATTCTGAGATACTGAATCCTATTCGGAGCCTTTCTGATCAACATCGTAATCAGCCCCCTGGAAAAACAAAATAAGTGAATCAACTACAATATGACATTTCAAATGGCTACCCTGGAAACATAGAACATCGCCCCGGGGTGTTCAAATGATCATATGGACTACAGTGATTGCTACTACAGGGGAAATATCCCTAGAAACGAACTATTATTGGTTATTTTATTGTCAACCAGAATTGAGTTTGTGACCAACATTCCTTCTTTATGACATCCAGTAACCAAGGGCCTCATTACGATGGTGGTCAGACTTTTTTCCGACCGCCAACCTGTCGGGAATGGGACCATCTGACTAGCTGTTGGCATTCCCACCATCGGCATTAGGATATGACCACCTTCAAGGCGGTCATTACATGTATCTTTTGTATTATGGCGTGTGCTATGGGCTGCAGCACATGCTGCAGTACAAAATAAACACATTTTGCATATCCCTGCACTATGTGGCATGCACCATGCGGAGTCCCCCAAGGCCCATAGCGGAGGTCCAGGGGGGAAAGTCTAGCCCGATATGGGCCCCCAAGTCCCTTTCCACCTGCCTTTTCATGGCTAGTTAACTGCATTAAAACAGCCAGTGAAAACTAACATTGGAATCCCTACTGCAGTGCCTGAGCAGGCACTGCCACCAGTTTAGGGATTACAGTTCGTCAAATGGGCCGACGGGCTCCTTGAGCCTATCTAATTAGTGTCTGATAGTCTCTCCAAATGCCCACCATCTGCTTGCCATTGAAATGCAGCGGGTGGACCTCCACAGTCTGATGGCGGTGGGACCGCAAACGACGGCCTGATGGTGGCAGTCCACCGCCATCATAATGAGGCCCCGGGTTCTAGTACTTAGAAAGAATTATTCTCAGGAGCTCTGGGACAAGGTGCCAAGCCTATCTGTAAAAGATCTGACCTGGACAGCTTTTTCATAGTTCTGAAATTTTAACCACAGTGTTTGAGCATAAGGCATGACAGTTCAGCATGCAGTTCTCGAATTACATATATGATGATGAGTACACATTTCTATAGCGCATGGTTACCCTGAGGCATCCCAGCGCTTAAGTGGTCCATTCATCTCCATTAATTTTAGCAGAATAAGAAGGTTTTCAACATTTTTCTAAACCTGAGGTGGTTCTCCTCCAAGCGAATAGCGTCCGGAAGATTATTCCAAAGTTTTGCAGCCTGTAAAGAAAAACGCCTGCCTCCGGTGCAAGTTCTCCTAATCCTGGGGATTACCAGTAAGTTCCTATTACTGGATCTTAGGGTTCTACATGTTTGATAAGGACGGAACAAAGGTACAAGGATGTCTGGTCCAGAATTATACAGGGCTTTATGAGCAATAGTCATTGCTTTGAATTCGATTCGTTGTTGTACAGGCAACCAGTGCAGTTGCTTCAGTGCTGGTTTGGCAGAGGTTCTGCGTGGGATGTCTAATAGCATTCGGGCAGCACAATTTTGGATGGTCTATAGGATCTTGATTGTCCCTTTAGGGGCCCCTAGATAGACTGCGTTGGACTAGTCTAAGCGTGATAAAATCATGGATTGTACTAGGATCCTTCTGGCCTCAAAAGGAAGTAGCACTAACATTTTTCTGAGTGCTCTCATGAGGGCATATCCAGTCCCTGCTACCTTCCGGGCTTGGACCTGAAAGTTAAGGGCTGGGTCCAGCCACACTCCTAGGCTTTTGATTTGCCCTTTAGGGGTCGGAGGCTGCCCCAAGGAGTCCGGCCACCACACATCCACAGAGGTAGGTGGTTTATGTCCTAGCATCATGACCTCTGTTTTAGCTCCATTTAGCTTCAAAAAAGAGTCATTCATCCACTCATGGACTTTGCTAAGACAGGAGGATAGGTTGTTATGAGACGACTCCTGCCCGGACAGGGTGATGATAAGCTGAGTATCATCAGCATAGGTTACCAATTGTACTCCCCAGGGTAGCACCACCTCAGCCAAAGGTCTCATGTAGATATTAAATAGAGTAGGGCTGAGGGATGACCCCTGGGGAACACCGCATTGAAGCTGTATTGGTGGAGAAACTATATCGTCCTCAAACACCGAGAAGGTCCGATTGGACAGGAAGGAACGAAGCCAACTCAGTGCGGTCCAGTGATACCTACATTACTCAATCTCTGAGTAAGAATCGTATGATTAACGGTATCAAAGGCCGCACTGAGGTCTAATAGTAGTATGGCCGCACATTTCCCTTCGTCCAAAATCTTCCTTGTTTCCTCAACTACTGCAACAAGGGCAGTTTCAGTGCCCTGTTTGCATCTGAACCCAGTCTGGGTGTAATGTAGCAGGTTATTATCTTCAATGAAAGTGGATAGAAGAGAATTGACGTGTTTTTCAGCAATCTTGCCAACAGTTGGCAACAAGGAGATGGGACGATAGTTGGCACAATCATCAGGGTTGAGGTTTTTTAGTAACGCTCTTACTCTTGCTTGTTTCCACATAGCTGGAACTACTCCAGCGGCCAAGGATGTATTAATCACATCCTGTATCACAGGGGCCACTGTGCCTGAGACAAGGTTGAGGATGGTTGGTGGAGCTACATCACTTGGTGATCCAGATTTCAGATTCCCCAGAAGCACTTGGGCCTTAGCGCCATCTAGCGGAGAGAATTCTTTAAGCATAGGTAGGTCTTGTGCCAGGGGGGAGGGTGGACCTATGGCAGTCACCTGAAATGATGCATAGATATTTGCTACCTTAGCGGCAAAGAAATTTGCTAAGTCCCTACAGCGCGGGTATGCCAGAGTTGAATCAATAACGAGAGTGGGGGGGTAGCCAAAGATTTAAAAATTTAAAAAATTTCCCTGGAGGAACTGGCAGCTGAAGAGATTTTTTCCTGATAGTAGTTGGACTGGGTCACTTTTATAGCCTGCTTATAATTGCGTAAGGCTAATCTGTAAATATTTTTGCTATCTTCACAGTAATCTTTCCTCCACCTTCTCTCCTTATATTTACATATCTGTTTAAGGGCTCTCAATTCAGGGGTGTACCAAGTTTTTTTATTCGCCCCTTTCCGATGAGAGAGTTCAGTTTTAGGCAAGGTCGACTCAAGAGATTCCTCTAGCCAATGATTGAAATGCGCATTTGCTTCTATTGGGTCATTATTATGCTCTGGCTTGGTTTTCCTAAGTTCATCTATCCATTTGTCCACCGGCAGTTTGGACCAGACCCATCTCATTTTGTTAGAGAAATTGGCCTGTACTGGTTGCTTATGATGGGTCAGGGAAAAGGACAAGAGGGTGTGATCCGACCAAGGAACCATTGTGGAGTTTTCAAACTTCAGTGCGTTCAGATTAGTATAACAATGGTCAAGAGTATGACCTGCTATATGTGTAGGGCCTTGAACAATTTGCTTAAGTTCGATCACCTCTAAAGCTGTAGTCAAACTTTGGCAAGCATGGGTGTCTCCTTCATCTAGGTGTATATTAAAATCTCCGAGCATAGTAAAGTTGGGGGCATTGCAGGAGAGGTTAATGGCACAGCTCACAAGCTCTTCACAAAATTGGCCGAGAGGCCCAGGGGGCCTATACACAAGGAGCCCTGTGCATGTACAGGTCGGGGACAGTGTAATGGAGAAGGATATACTTTCTGAACCTTCTATAGAAACCTTCTCATGTCTGCAGACCGCTGACGTTTTATAGATTATGGCAATCCCTCCACCCCTCCCGTCAGTGCGATCTTGTCTCACAATTGCATAATTAGGAGGCAAGGCTCTTACTATATCTGGATCCGAGCTCTCATTAGTCCATGCCTCCGTAAGGAAGAGCAACTCTAGGTCTCGTTCCTCCAGGAGCAATGAGATTTCCAGCGCATGCTTACGAAGAGATCTACAATTAATTAATGCCAGTGAGTAGGAACCTACATCAAGAGTTACGATATCAGAAGTAAACTTAAAGTTACAACCGTTACAGGAATTATGATCATTGACGTAGGGAGATAATAGGTTACAGGTGGGCTTATGCTCCTTCTTACTAGCAGGAGTTGATCCTTCTCGTAAGTTTTAAAGGTTTATCTTGAATCCTAGATGTTAGGGGACTAGCCCCTAGGCCCGTGCAGGCCCGGACGGGCCCAGACGGGCTTACCTTTGGCGCACCTTCGGCGCGCCGCCGGCTCGCCCGCTGCGCCCGCCCGCTGCGCTGTCGGAAATCAATCTCCATTTATAGGGTGGAGGGGAACAGGAGGTAGGACAACAACTAGTCCGCTCACCTGAATTCCTCCCCAAAATGTCTGCCGGCCCTGTCTCAGGCCGCGTCAGAGCCTTAATCGCTCTGCGCGGGGAGCAGGGCTCGATTCCAGCAAGGACCAGCTAATTTAAAAAAAGTTCCAACACAAATGTAAATGTGGCGCAACAGAAATTCAATAGTTTTAAAATTTTACAGGCAGCCTAAACCCCGGCTTCCGCCTCAGGGGAGATAACAGGGCACACTTAGTCAGTGCCGGCGTGTTCCAGCACGCCTTAAGTACAGTGGGCAGGAGGTAGGACAACAACTAGTCCGCTCACCTGAATTCCTCCCCAAAATGTCTGCCGGCCCTGTCTCAGGCCGCGTCAGAGCCTTAATCGCTCTGCGCGGGGAGCAGGGCTCGATTCCAGCAAGGGGCAGCTAATTTTAAAAAAGTTCCAACACAAATGTAAATGTGGCGCAACAGAAATTCAATAGTTTTAAAATTTTACAGGCAGCCTAAACCCCCGGCTTCCGCCTCAGGGGAGATAACAGGACACACTTAGTCAGTGCCGGCGTGTTCCAGCACGCCTTAAGTACAGTGGGCAGGAGGTAGGACAACAACTAGTCCGCTCACCTGAATTCCTCCCCAAAATGTCTGCCGGCCCTGTCTCAGGCCGCGTCAGAGCCTTATTCGCTCTGCGCGGGGAGCAGGGTTCGATTCCAGCAAGGGGCAGCTAATTTTAAAAAAGTTCCAACACAAATGTAAATGTGGCGCAACAGAAATTCAATAGTTTTAAAATTTTACAGGCAGCCTAAACCCCCGGCTTCCGCCTCAGGGGAGATAACAGGACACACTTAGTCAGTGCCGGCGTGTTCCCGCACGCCTTAAGTACAGTGGGCAGGAGGTAGGACAACAACTAGTCCGCTCACCTGAATTCCTCCCCAAAATGTCTGCCGGCCCTGTCTCAGGCCGCGTCAGAGCCTTAATCGCTCTGCGCGGGGAGCAGGGTTCGATTCCAGCAAGGGGCAGCTAATTTAAAAAAAGTTCTAACACAAATGTAAATGTGGCGCAACAGAAATTCAATAGTTTTCAAATTTTACAGGCAGCCTAAACCCCCAGCTTCCGCCTCAGGGGAGATAACAGGACACACTTAGTGGCTAGAGCATCTAGACTTACCCTACTGAAGATTTTCAACCTTGGAAATGTTTCCCAGTCTAAAAGTAAACCCTTTTTAACTTGTATGAACCTCCAGCGCATTTACACTCCATTGATGGATGGCTGCAAAGGATACCTAGTTCATAATGTATGGCATCCTTTAGAAAAATGTTTGATTTTAATGTTTTCTTTGTTTTCAATGTAAACATGTTTTCCCTTTTAATTAATCTGCCTTGGACATTTGATTTGTTTTCTTTATTGCATTGATGTTTTGGTGCTCTTGAATTGCTATGAGAAATAATTTGCTCATTGAGCCAACATAGATGTCTTTTTGATTTGTGGGAGTTCAGATCACTTCTCACATCATTACTTTGGCTTCTTACTCATAATGTAACAATCAGGCTTCCTACAGTGTGTATGCTGCGAAAGGCAGAAAGGATCACCCCTAATCGTTTTTTAAGCTACTTATGTTCCAGTTGGAGCTGTAATACTATTCTGCTACTCTGAAGTGGAGATGTTTCTTCGACTTAGTTCCAGCTAGGATTAAGTTACATCTTCTAAGCATAACCACCTTTTTTACAATAACTTTACAATACTTTGGGGCAATAGGTGGTTTGTAAGCAACAGTTGTGGAGGTGTCAGATTATTGAGCGGCACACAACCCAAGCAGTGTTAAATGACTTAAACTGATACAAATCAGTAGATAATGTACTTTTCATAAGTAACCAAGACTAACAAAATATCTCTGACTACCAACCTGGCTGAGCCCTCTATAATTTCAACATCTCAGGAAGCTGCTGACATGAACTGAACCAGAAGAGTCACATTCAACCATCAGGTCTGATTAACATTGAAAAGACAGATCTTAGTGATCCTACTGATTTCTTTTCCTTTGATAAAGACCACTCGCTTGATTTTATGTACAGATGTAAAGCAAAGAAGACCAATTTGGTGCGGGTGGCTGCAACTTTTTTTTTCACATTTCTGGATGTTTCTATTCTTTGGTCAATCTTGAATCCAGAGTGTCATAAATATATAGGACTTTTTCATTCCATAACCAGAGGCACCTATGAGTTATCAGTGTTCCTTCAGATACCAAAGCTGTCGAGAAGGAAAAAGCATTATCAAAGCATCTCGAAACTGCTGAATTGACTGATGTTCCCAAAGCTCTTAAAAGTACCTTTGGAAATGATTGTCATAATGACGTGAGAGACAGAGTTCCCGATTTTAGGTCCTCTATTTGAGTGGGCTGTTGTTGTGCTTTTGTGTTTTTGAAGATGAATGATTGTCAGTCAATAAAAATGATGGCCAATAAACATGAGGCAACCTTCAAAAACAAATCTTGGTATGCTGAAGGTTGAGCAATTTGCCATGAGTAATTCTATGATAGATGAAAGTGGAGGCCCCTTAACACAGCTGTTTATTGTCACTAACAACCACGATAGCACAGCTGAAGCCAACAGTTACGGTAGTATGGTGAATTCTTTATACTTTTATTTACTGTTTCTAACCATCTTTGAATTGTTGTAATAAAGATAGATTATCAAATCAGATATAAATTCCTGAAATTGTAAGTTATTTTATGAGTTTCATTGCATTTGCTTTTAGAAAACCAAAGGATCTGTAAAGCATGGCTTCAGTATAAATGTTGCAAAAGCAGAGCAAAAAGGGTCTACTAACCTGTTGTACAGAACAAAAAACAACTACACAAGTACACCACTCAGTGCAGATTAAAAGGTAACAGATTAAATGGATTTTTCCTTCCATATTTTATTGATTAATACCTATCTTTCCACACTAATAAACATATTTGATCATGCTGTAATTGCATTAAGTGGTACAGAAATGGGGCTATACCCAGAGTAGTCACTGGGACCTGGGTTACAAATGGTACAGATACAGGCGGTCCCAGCGTGGAACCGTTGAGGAAAAAAAGAGACAAAATGAAGATTTGAAAAGGAATTAGAGAGAGACATTTGAGATTCAGTGTTAAACATTCACATTGAATCAATAGACCAAGAGGCTTCAAGCGATAAATGTGTGCAAATGATTTGTGTCCTTTTGTGAAACATTAGTGTACTTAGTGTGGTTGAATTTATAAGCCAACACGTATTGCAATTGTTGTAAGAATTGGGTCATATCGACCAGTACCATTTCACTATTTGTTCCTAAAACCCAAACACCCTCCTTGCACTATACCTCTCCCTCCCTGGGGCACTGCTGCTGTTTGGTCATTTGAAAATTATTGAACCTATTCGTGATTTCATTAAATTGTGAACCATATATTGTCTATTGATTCAATGTGAATGTTTAACACTGAATCTCAAGTGTCTCTCTCTAATTCCTTTTCAAATATTCAATTTGTCTCTTTGTTTTCCTCAACGGTTCCACGCTGGGACCGCCTGCATCTGTACCACGTAATTGCATTAAGGGGTGACATGTTTGTATTATCAGCCAAATGTGTATAGGACACGTTTATCCCTGGGGGCGCATTTAATGAATGACTTTTTTTGGTTTTATAAACCTAATTTGGATCCAATTAAGAAATTAGATAGTGTGAAAAAATAAAGAAAATTCGGCTCCATCAGAAACAGCTTCACTGAGCCTGCTGTACTTAATGTTTTACTACAAATCTTGCAAAAACAGCAAAAAGGCGGCACTGTTAATGTATGTGCATCATAAAACATTTACAAAGATTTGCCAATCAACTCAGATTGCAAAGTATTGCTAGTGGTAAGGTTGTTTTACCAGATGAAATCAAGCTATCCTACCATCATTTTTTGTTGAGTCCTAAATTGCCCTAATTTCCTAAACAAGGGGACATATTTGTTCACACTGTAAATGCCTGATAGGCAGGCATGGTGATACTTCTGCCACCTCAGAAACAGTATCAGGGAACAAATAAAAATGAATACCAATAGGCTAGGAATAAATTCCAGTTCTATGTTGGGGCTTAATTTCTATTAAATAATTTACTGGCAAAAGAGTTTGTTATTAACATCTTTTGGAGTCAAAATGTAAACTCTTGGCTAAGATGCTGTTAATTTGAAATAGAAAATGGGTTAAAAAAAAGATTTTACCAATAGGTCTTAGACATTCTTTTCATGATCAGTACTGCATATAATTGCATAGCACTGTTTAAACTAGAAATCATTACCTAAAAAATCAAAAAGCAGGCACTGAAGCATTATTTCATTGTTTTTCAATCACTGCTCTGTTTCACTAGAATGGGTGAATTGCAACATGCTTTGCAGAAACCTAGATGATCTTTACACACGGACACGTAGGCACGAATGCAGTGATGGGGCTATGTCTGAGAGAACTGCACCTTGAAATAGTTTGAATCAGGGCTATGTATGAGTCCCTATGCTTTACGAATGATATATCTGATGGATACAAAGTTCAAAATGATGAATTGCTTTCTAGGGCATGGAAAAAGATTGCAATCAGAGAAGAAAAAGAGAAAACTTTACAAACCATGTGAAGGGTAAAAAAATAAGATATCACAACCCTTTGCAGGAGTGAAACATATTTGCACTTCACTAACCTAAACATTAATTGATTGGAACTCAGCTGTATTGTTCAGTTGATCACGCTATTTTCTTTTACTTTTTATGACCACATAAACTATCAGCGCTGACAGAGTTGGTCTTTCGCAGATCTGGAGTAAGTACATTCGCAAATGTGTTTGAGAAGCTTCGGACACAATATGAATTACAGGATTCATGAATGAAACTACTAAAATAACACCTGTATTTATTTGAGAAAAGGAAACGGGACAGGGTTAAGGAAGGATGAAATTCGTCAATTAGGCTTATTCCCATGTTCTAGAGGAAAGAAAGCTCCCTGTAAATATACAGAACTTGCTATATTCTTGGTCAAAAGTGACACTGCAATGCACTGGACGTTGTTAATTACTCCTCGGAAGTGGGATCCAAATGTAAGGACGGTAGCATGGAGCTTGCAGGTCATTATTAAGTTAACCACTGCCTGGACTGACTACTCTACCCCCATCAGGTTATAATTTAGTAAATATTAAATGATCGCATAGGGAAACAGAATGTCGAGTTAATGTATATATTAATGAATGCAAATTACAACGTTTTTGATAAAGCTTATTGATTTGTAAAGTGGCCGAAGCCCAAGGTATTAATAAAGCAATAAGAAGCAAATTTAGTGGTTCCAGTTTTTGATTTCTCTTTAAGCATGTATTTTATTGGACGTGAAGTTGTTTTGACAGAGGAACAATAAAAGTGCGTTGGAAAGTGTATTATCAGTAGAGGTAAATACGCATCTACTACTGGCAATAAGGCCACTTACACAGTCTAGGGCTCAGTACAGGTCTCAATAAATTATTACAATGCTCAACCCTGGGTAGCTTGGCTGTGAGCAGGCAGGCTTAACTAACGAGACAGGTATATACAAACGCCAATTAAGTAAATAATTATGAAACAACACAAAATAAAAATCCAACACCAATTTATTAACCAAGGAAATATTTTTATCTTTAAAATGGCACCAAAACAACAAACATCCAATGTAGAGAACTGGAAATATGCTTGTTTAAAGATTAAACACGTTCTAGCACTGAGAAACCTATAGAACCACTTTGGGACATCTGTTTGTACTTGACCTGGACAAAGTCAAACTTTCAAGCAAACCACGATGGAGCCTTGTGTGGACACACTGAGCGGGAGGACCTGGTCGAAATGTTACCTTTGTACTTAAAATTCTCCTGGAGCTTTTTCCGCCAGGGTCCCTCGATGCTCTTCCCCAGTCTGGGTTCAGTGAGAGTTTGTCAGCTTGACATTCAGGGAGCTGCCAGTCAAACTCTTGAAGTCGGACCACCGGAGCTCTTCAGCCGAATGAACCTGGAATCCAGGCCAGGTTGTGGGTGAAGATGGCCAGCTTGGCTCTCACTGTTGAGTCGTTCACATTATGGAGCTTTTTCCAAAGTGGCTCCAAACTTCTTCAAACTTCAGGAACTTCTTCTTGAAGTTCCTCTTGAAGGTGCAAAGTGTCCACAACATAATCCAAGGGTCTGGAAGCTCCAGGATGGCCCTTGAATGTTTGAGGCCACAATTCCCACAATGCACCTGGAAAACACCCTTAAACTTTCACTAGATGCATTGTATGCATTCCAGGCATTGGAATTTTGATGATAATGATGTAGGTGAGCTCTGTTAACCTGTAGCTTTCAGGGAGCCTACTCTTTATTCTTCGGAAGCAAGGTACATCCACAGGGCTGTAGATCCGGATAGTGCAGCAGGCACAGTCAGTCAGAATGCTGGGCCTGATGGTGCAAATCAAGTTTCCAGCATGACAATCCTTCGTCTTCTCTTAGTTTTAAGCAGCAGACTCAAGTGACTCTGAACCTCTCACATATTTATTCAGTGTTCTCAGGGGTCGAGCAGAAGAGCACTCCTGTCCAATGGGGTGCAAGGCAACACCCCAGAGTATGACCACTTTCTCCAAATAGTGGCATAATCTTCTCCCACAAAGCACTATTCCTCCAAAATTCAACATGGCTAGAATTTCAGCAGAGGAGTAAGAACTAGTTAGACCATCTTCAAGCATAGCTCATTTCCATAGCTCTCATTCCACTAACATCTGCAGATTGTTTCCTTAAGCATGCTATCTGGCTGGGTCAGAGGGGATGGGGATAGGTAGACCTGGCATTACTTACCTGTCCTGTTACTCCATTGAAGCTTCATGTTTATGACCCCTTCCCCCTGCTCTGGCATTCCTATGTAGCAGATCTTAATTCAACAGATAGTCTCTTCCCTAGTGAGCCACTTATCACTTCATCAAAGTAGCTTGGCTAGTCCTGCTAACTCTGACCAATCAGGGGAGATTGCAGGAAGGCCGAATTTTGGCCTAGAGACAAGAAAGTCTTATGACTTCTTTTCTGTACTTTTAGGATAAATTCAACAAGGACATATTGTTGGATTCATCAATGCCACTCTCCTGAGCCATTCAATGATATTTAATTTAATTCCTAGAGATATTTATGCATTCATACACTATTGCAATGTTATCCTAAGTGGCTGAGGATTTACAAAGGAGAAAATGAAATTTGCAATTTCTCCAAGGCCAGGACATATAACGCATCTTTTTTAAGGGTGCTGTTTATAGTTACATGACCCACCACCCCAGGGACACCTAGGGAGACCTTGGGCTTTATGACTATGCAAAGATAATGTAAGTCCACATTATACAGTGCTCCTAACACGAAAGTCAATTTTGGGAGACACTTTACTACATAGGGGAAAGTGAAATGTGCAATTTCTTTATCCCTGTGGCACATAAAACATATTTTATAAGGACCCTCCATATAATTACATGCTCCCCCCACCCCAGTAGTCTAAGGAGAGAGCCTTGTGGTACTGAATATGCAAAAATATTGTACATTATTCTTTTTTATGTGCCTCTACCACCAAAGTCGAGTTTGCAGTAAGTTTACTTTGAAAAGTAGTGCTGCAACACAAGGCTGCTTTCACAATGATCTCAGGTGCTCAGCAGCGCACACACGCAAGCCAGAATGGGCTGCTGGCCTCTCAACTGCCATGCCCTATTATATACTAGGGACCTATAGGTAGTGGTAATCCGCCTGCCCTATTACCTAGTAGGGACTTATAGGTCAAGTCATGCCAATTTTAAGCGTACACTAATGCATGTGGGTGTTTTCACTTGTGTTATCAACATAGCACTGGTCCTGGGCCTGGTCAGACAGAGCCCAGGGACAGTCAGAGTCAATTAGCACCAGTACCAATCACCAAAAAATAAGGGTGCACAGGGCACACGGTATGACTTTGCAACAAATTGTTTTTAAAAGACAGTTGGGAAATAAAGCAGAACAATGTATCTGTAGGTATGTCATTAGATTTAAGTCTTGATTACAAGTGTCAGTGTTGTTAAAGAATCCTGTGCCAACGTGTCTTTGCATAGGGGGCATGATTAAGCTTTTGAGTTTTACGACACCTGTAAATTAAGTGGTGTGAAAACGTGTTTATGACTCAGATGCCTAGAAGGCAATTTGTTAAATATTTAGTGTCTCACTGACCTGTAAATACTTGGAAAGCATCAAAAGCTGGAACTTAACAATCAGGACTCCGTCACATCCATCAACAATTGAATGAGGATGTGGCCTAACGGCTAGAGTGGTCAACCCTAAAGCTGGGGAACTGGGTATCAGCCGCGGCCCGTGGAGGGAGTTCCGTGGGGTCGAAAGGCGGGGAGGGGGAGGGTAGGCGGTGCTAAACACCGGACTATGGATAATGTGAGGTAAGTAAACATTTTAATAAATAAAACAAATTTTGAAGCACGCCCTGCATCTCAAAATGCGATGCAGGGCATGCTATGAAATTAGTTTTATTTATTAAAGTGTTTACTTACCTCACATTATCCATATTCCGGTGTTTGGCACCCTCACCCTGCCCCTCCCCCGCCCCGCCTTTATGCCCCACGGAACTCACTCCGCGGGCCGCGTCTGCTGGGTATGAGTCTCGGCAGAGATGCTCAACATCCTGTGATTCTGGGAAAATCACTTAGGGGGTCATTATGATGGTGGACAGACTTCAGGCCGTACGCCATTGTATCAGATTTGCAACCAGCAACCTGTAAGGCGGCCTACCCACCATCTGAATTATGATGTGACCCCCAACGTAGTGGTCACATTACCAATATTTTGAATTGTGGCGGGATGTGGTCAGCAGCCCCCGCTGCAGTACAAAAAATAAGGTGCAGACATATCCCTTCACTATGTTTTATTTGAGTAGGAGAGAAAGGATCTACATGCAGACGTTCAACAGCTTTGGAATGTTCTGGGAAGTTGTTTTGGCTGGATAGTACAACTTACCTGAGGGGATCCTTGACATGGTTGCAGACTAGGTGGCAGAAGCTCAATTCACCTACAGTCCTCTCCCAGGCCATCACTGATATGTCACAAAACTGACTGCACTCAAACTCCTGATCACTGAATATTTCCAGAGGATCAGTGGGTACACCATTGACATATGACAGACAGCCCATCACACAGCTTGTGACAGATACTGAGTTGTATCACCAGCTGAGTGTGCCATTTTATTGCTATGCAACAGTCACTAGTGGAAAGGCAACCGGTGTCAAGGGAATTATATACCATAATCCACTTGCCTAAGTAGTAAGTGACATCATTACACAATTGGAAAGTTCAGACTCCCCAACAATGAGAACACCATTTCTACATTAAACACCACTAAGAATGTAATCTGTCTGCATTGCCAGGGCCTGCTTCACTGATGTAACTTGCCTCTCCTGGGTGCACACATGACAGCTTCATTGTCTGACATTCGCTTTTGTATGACATTTGGCGGCTATCAATTTTGATGACATGTAGCTACCAGATAAATTTACTAATTCACATTGGAATAACATTTTTCTGGTGAATGCATCACAAGCAGTCACTCATAAATGCGCCAAGTTACAATTCGCATCAACAGAAATAATAGTGAAGGCAAGCATGTATAGATTTTGTAATGTATTCTGCAGTTGATCACATAATGCCACATATTACATGTCTTTGTTGCAAGTGATGCAAAGTATGCCATTCCTCCCCATCTCCTCACTCCCTTCTCCTGTGCAACCGCTCAGGTTTAGTAGAGCCACATGCATATACAAACGAACATTGAATGTACTAATGGTTCACTTAGGTTGTGTTTCAGATGTCTTGACCTGGTATTTCTCTGAAGTTGCATGCAAGAATATTGTATTGTGTTACATATTGCACAACATCACAATGCAGCAATTAGAGTTATTCATGGAGGGGCTTTTCGTGAACTGTCTTCAGCTCTACACAGGACCTGAAACTCAATTGTTCATTGCAGTGCTGATGTACATGTGGCAGGCCAATACCACATGTTGGAATGCAGTGGATGTTTAAACCTTAAAAGCGAGAGGTTGCTGCAAGAGCTGGGAGGTCCTCCATTACTGGTCAAAACTAAAGCTAGAGAATGTGCTGGGGGTATCTTACCAGTCACACAAATGTTATCCCAGGCTCTCCCCAGTGCACAGACGGGTCATAAAAGCAGCATTGCCAGCCCTCCGTGCTCATCTAGAGGCCAATTATCATGTGTCATGATTTTTGGTTAGTGTATGTCCATGTTATGAGATTATTCTTTGTTGTAGAATGAATGTTATTAATGTATATGTGTCTGAAATAATGATTCCATTGTTACTAATGTATAATATATTATGTTGGCACAAATTATCTTAGTTTAGTTTTCATTTATTATAAAACTTTGTGAAATTTATAGTTAACTGTTGAGGTAAGTCCTTTATTTCTCAATTCACCAACTTTCATATATTAAACCCATATAACACCTATTATGTAGATGGCGTTTTTTCCAGTGAGACACACATCTTAGGCTATGTGTTAGAAACATTTTTTTTAACATATACATTAGCACACATAAAATGGTCAATGTGATTGAATTTCCATTTTTATTTGGATTTGTGAGAAGACTCTTGGCTGATGATGATTATGAGAATTGCCCGCTTTTCATGATTTTCCTGAATAGAATATGTTAATATATAATTTGAACATTGTTAGATAGCGTTCTCCAGATAATCTGATATAATGTACATTAAAAGTGCTCTTACAAATATAAGTTATAACATGTCTTTATAATAGACAAACATTCTGCATTAGTTTCTAAAAAATGTTGATGTTCTACTCATACTGCTGAACCTTTTTGTAATCATGAATACAATTTATGGTAACACGTTTTAGCATTTCTAACCAAAGCATATGGTTGGGTAACATTCCAGTTAAACAATCTTACTAAAAGATATTTTATCAGAAGTTGATAAAAAATTAAGGTATATCAATGTTTAAATAATTAATATATTATTGTTTTATATATTTGGGAATCATTGCTATCTACTATTAAAAGTCTCGGCTTCATTTTACAGGTTTCCATGGTAAAGGGGAGTGTGTTATGTGATGTTTTCTTTCATTTCAAAACCTGTACAATTACATAGATTTTTTAGCCGAAGTAAAGGACTCATGTATGGATTTTGTTTTAATTATTTTCCTTTTCCCAAGCTACAAGACTCTGGATGCAGGCTGAGGAGGTTATTTATCTGGACACATAATGCCACGAAAAGGCAGGGAATGGAGCTTCTCTTTGTCCACATGAAGTAACATCTGTGGTATCCAAAGAGCAGACCCTTCTTCATTGGGGCCTGATGTCACCACCACCCCTCATGAGGGTGCCCGACAATGGAACCTCCAGACGGACTGCTGCAGCCCCTCCTCCTAACGCAAGTGTACAGTCAGATGATCAGAAGCAGAGGGTGAGATTCGTCTCTGATACCACTCAGCCATGAGCCAATGACTGCAGCTGCATTCGAGGAGGCCATGAAGAAAGTGATTGCTGATCAGTAGACGCTGTCTTGGGCTTCAAGAGGGGGCAGTGGAGGTAACGACACACCAAGAGACATATGATGACTAGCACAGAGAACTTTTCTTCATTCTGTCCTCTGGACTGCAGACATCTCCACACAATCTTTGTTGTTTCATCTGAGCCTGTGCAAGGGTGAAGATGGTCCGGAATGTGTCCATCAACCCAAGAAAGGCTTTCAGACACTCCATCTGACTTGGGGGGGGAGGGGGGGTTCTTTACATTTCTTTACAACTGTAGGTTGTTTTTGGAAATTGAACATTTACTTTGGGTACTTGTACTTTTTTGGAAACCATATTTGGTTGCACCATTAACAGTTGTTTAGAAAACATTACCCAAATTTGAATATATGTTCTTAGAAGCATTCACTAATGATCCAGAAATGTTTTTTAAAAGTTGTATAATGCTCTTCTAAGTTGCATCTACCTCCATTTACTAATGCTCTTTTGTTGTTCATTCCCTAGGATATCTATATTTTTGATTAAGCGGTAGTATGAAGATTTATTTGATACATAAAAAAAATTCTAAACCTTAAAGGTAACTGTATTCTTACTTTTGTATGTGTGTTGATATATATATATATATATAAATGTGTTTGATTGTGCTGTTTTAAAGCTTATTCTCAAACATTCTACACTACGTAAAACATTGCAAATCATCATTCTCATGAAAACATATCAATTGCTCTGCATACAAGGCAACACATGTTAAAGGTAAGTGATAATTATTAAAAGAGATAATAATAAGAGACTGTCTATATTTGTCAACAGTCTTGCAATGGGTGATTTTCAAAAGCAGAACCTCTTTAGTGACGATGGATGATTGGGCATTCAATTCAAAGATTATTGGGTGATTTTTGTTATCCACACCCAATGGGAAACAGTTTTCCACACATCCCGCTTCCAATACAGGATCACTGGAGGTTGAAGTTATGGTGGTGAAGCGAGATCTATTGGAAAAGAGGGACTTTACAAGTTAGAGATGTGCTCCAGTTCATTGAGGTTTATGTGTTTGCCACTGCAGACTCACAGATTGACTTGTGTCATTTGGTCTCTATAATCTGCATGTCAAGGCATATTGCATTGCGTCCTGCTCTCTGACAAGCAAAGGTGTTTCTGGTTAAACTTGTGTTTTAGCCTCTTTGAGGAAATGGGTATGTCTCTTGTGCTTGTGAATTCTGATGGTGTGCATGGTTTTACTAATTTGAGGAAAATCCCGCACACATATGATTTTTGTTGGACAAAGTGATCCTCCCAGAATACAGGATTTGCCCACACCAACTCCCACCCCCTGTATGCACGGTCATTTAATAACACAAGCAAGTTCACAAGCATATTGTCCATTAAGATGAAAGTTGACACCTGGGAGGCTTTAAGAGAGGGATTGTTGAATGGAGAAGAAATGCTCCACACAAGAGTTTTCTTCAGTCTCAGAAGACGCAGGGAAAACCAAATTTGTAAACGTATTGCTGGGTGTTATGGCAGAAATCACGGGGGGTACCTGTATTCTGAGTAGTGTGTTCAGGATAGCCAGTAGGAGCAACTGTGCATTAGTAACTTGTGGCTGAAGACTTGCAATCCATAGTTACAGAGGAGGGAGACTGATGGTCAGACTTGAGGTCTTTTTGGAATGGTTTTCCTGGCCACAATTAACAATCTCTGCTTCCTCCTCTTGAGTTGTGAAGTATACAGACATATCAGCTTGGAGGAAGATGAAGTTTTCTCATGGGATTGCACACCATCCTCTTCTTCTGCTTTGTACGGTATCATTGTCAGGATGTTCATGCCCAGGAATTTAAAGAAAATGGAAATAAAATTAGTATGTTTTTTATGAGAGACTATTTATATTAAATAGCTAAAATCTGAAAAATGGTTTACTTTTTTATACATAACTGACACAATACAATTTTATTGAATGCTAGTTATTGGCCATTATATGTATTATTTAGGCAATATATAATATGTTAACTTCTATAGGCATTGGTGATTCCTTTGTGGAGGGACTATTAGATGTCAGCTGCCTAATCAGATATCTGAAAGTAGGTGGTGGACATGTGTTCCTAGATCAGGTATCTGCTGAAAATAATTACATTAAAATTCAGACTAGTGACAGTATGGCTGAGAACAATGGCCATACTTTACATTAATATTATCAAGACAGGTAAAGCCTCTATACATATGTGCAATTTTCAATTGAGATAGAGAACTTTGTCAGTGGATAATTTTCAATATTGGTAAAATTAAGTTGTAATTGACAGTTGATTGTTGGACATGTATGCATGTCACAGACTTACCTTACAGACGAACATCAGAGTGCGGAATTAGTGATGGCAGAATGTCCCCTGACATCTGATGGGTGAGATGCAGAAGGAACAACAGAGGGACTTGAATCACTGAAGCTGTGAATTGAAACATATACAAAGGAAAAGATAAGTGCACTCAAAAAGCATCAGTTTATAGTAAGATGGCTTTGATACATATTCCAAAAACTAGACCACAAAGATCACCGAAATCAAAGCACATGGGTAATTTTGTTATTTGCAGGCACATAATGATATGACAAAAATACATGAAGGTAGTATGAGTGAAAAATGTCATTCCATTAATGTTTGCAGTCAGAGTATGGGTGGCTAGAGTGGCTCATTAGAGACACATAGCAATACTTTCAACTACAGATGAACAATGGAACGATGTTCTGAAGGACATAAAACCAACAGTATTAGATATAGAAATTCACCTATTTCATTTTTCACTTGAGTAAAACAAAGTGTCCAGTTCGGTTTACATAAGAATATCGTAAACATCATGACACTTATGAAAAAGTTAATGTACTTATGTATATGTATTGCAAAAGGCTTTGCTAAAGACTTACCAGTCTCTGTCATCCATCTGTTTTTCATGGAGAGTGCAAGCAGGATAACTTAAGCTGAAGAGGAGGTGGGGGCAGGTGACAGATGGGCAGACTAAACAGGATCTTCAAACAATCTAATGACAACATAGGATGAACAATTATGATACCTATGAAAATACTATACATATTACATGCTGGGTAGATTCGATCCCAAAATGTATAATATATGTATTAAATGTCAGTGTTGAGGTATGACATACCAAGACATATAAAACTCTATATTATCGTAGATATCAGTGTGGCATGTCTATGTGCGTAATTGGGATGCTTGTGTTTGCCCCTGACGTTGTCCTGCCATAGTAGATTGTACTCCTGCTCCTGCTGTTGCTAGAAATTAACATGAAATGGAGACTGCATTAAAAAAAGTATTGCTCTAAGACAAATAATTTCATTACAAATTATAAAGGCGGTGTTAGGCTGTGTGTAAGTGTAAAATGTGAGATGTATGGCTGTCTGAGCGGGGGAAGGTGTGGCATGGGTGTGGAACAGAAATATAGTGTAAAATGGAGGGGTTCAGGTTTTGACTTGGCCTCAGCTTGGGATTTCATAAAATACGTCCAGCTACAGAGAAAGCTTCGCAACTTAGATCCTGGAAAATACTTCCCTCGCCCACCTCCTCCTCTCCTGCCTTTTCTGCTTTAAACCTTGCACAGTGCATACCTCTGGTCTCAATGCTTTTAATGTATCACCTAATACCACATGGCTGCCTACTCTGCTCCACCGAGGGTCTATGGAAGCTGACCATGTAGGTGTCCATAAGTTTCTAATAGTCAAAAACGAAGCTAACTACAAGGCCTGTCTCATCCTTAGAAAAGTTCTTCACCCTCTTGAGTAGGGTTGGCTTCATCCTGGGAACTGTAGCTTGTCTGTGGCTACCAAATGGATTAGGGCAGAGCCCATGGGATGGGCTCAATTTATGTGTTACAGGGCTAATATGGGGCATGATTTACTTCAGTTGAATTACGTTTCTCACTGCTTTTCAATTCTGAGCTTTCTATAGAGGAGGTGAAATCTCTAACTCTAGGGTGAAATCTCTGCAGATTAACATAGATATAATATCTGCGTGAAAAGTCATAGGCGGATAAGTACAAGGAGTTATTGCCTCTTTAGCGTAAATTAGCAGCAGTTTTCTGGGTTAAACAGGAATTTTTAGGATTGCCACTTCTGTTAGTAGGATTTCGTGAAAATGAGAAGCAAGATAGGCATTTGCGTGGAAAAACTTCTGGTAAACTCACTTCACAATATTTACAAGGAGTTCCTTGTATGGTGCAAAACCAAAAATGTTGCCTCTAACTCCAGTTAGAGGCAGTTTTTTAAGACCAGAAAATACCTGGTCTTAAAAATGGTGCAAACAAATGGGGCCTCATTACAGAAGGTTTTGGTGTTTGGCAGTACTGCAACTAATGATGCTGCACTTCCCTGAGACGAAACTGCAGGGCAGGAATGTGCACCATCAATAAGATAGGGCACATTCTTGGGCCTCATTCATAAAACGTAGTGCGTCACTGCGACAACACATTGCAACACTAGGCCCTACTTGCGACACCATGAATGTGCTGTATTCACTGTAGCTGCTCCATGTCACAATTATTGACAGATACTTCTGGAATCCTGATGTGTATGTCAGCGCAAAAGGCATGCATTGCTGCAGTTAAGTCACAAGCATGATGCAACTACACCAATGCATGGGGCCAGCATGTCTCTGCTGGACTTTGTCACCCTTATGCCTGCCAGGAGGCAGGCGTAAGGTACTGACGCATTGGCGTTCTACAATTGTTGCAGTGAAATTTGATGGATTTCACTGCGATGGATTTTTGTTGTGAGGTAATGCCCACCCTGCATACATCCTACCCAATGCAGGGCTTCACAAGGTCATGCATATGCCTAGATGCGTCACTTTTCGAATACAGCGCAATGTAGTGCAAGAATCATGCTGCAAGTACATCAAGAAATTGACATATCGGCAGGGTGAAACTGTCAGAAGGGGATCATGAATAAGCCCCCTTGTATTTTCCCTTACGTTGGTGCACAATGGCTGCCATACGCCAACACAGGTGCCCTTGCACCATGGTGCAAGGGTGACTGTGTTGCGGAATTGATTGATGTTGTCGCTCCATCTCTCCTCTAAATGTCTGCAGGTGGGGCTGGACTGGTGGAAGGCAGGAGTGAACCAGTTGGCCTTCTCGAAGTGTTGTTTGCCTAGTCTTTTCTTGAGGGGTGCCAGGGTGTCGATGTAATTGGAGATCCATTGTTGGAGGTTGGCGCTGCAATGTTGGCGTCTGTAAGCGTTGGCAGAGTGGAGGTGCTGAAAGAGTTGATGGGAAGTTCTTTGGTGGCCTTGGTCCAGCTGCGACAGGGGAGCATTGATGGTGCACAGTGGGTGTGGTGAAGGTATGATGTAAACAATGATGGTTGGTACAGGAGATTCCTATGGTGTCGCTGTAGTTGAACTTCCCACTGGTGGAGAAGACAGGCTCAAGCGTGTGTTTGGCTATTTGGGTTGGTGCGGTGACTAACTGCTTGAGTCCAATGTTGGTGAGGTTCCCCAGGAAGGGGGTGGGGTGAAAAAAGGTCTAGAATGACATCAGTGAATACAGGTTCATGGCCATGGGGGCCTGTAGATGAGGGTGCTGTGGAGGGTGGTTTTGGGGTTGGTACGGATCTGGAAGTGGCGGTGTTCCATGGTCGCCGTCGGGTCATTAGAGTGTGTAGTGAGTCAGAGTGTGCTTTTGCAGACAATGGCAATGCCTTCTCCTGGGTGCTGCGGTGGTCTTTGTGGGTGAATTTGTAGCTGTCGTGGATGGTGATTGCGATGTCGAGTCCGGAGCAGAGGTTGGTCCAGGTTTCCATGAAGAAAGCGATGTCTGAAGAGGTTGCGTCGAGAAGGCTCCAGATTTCTGTTGTGTATTTGTGGAGGGACCGCACTTTGAGGAGGATGCAGTTGAGCTGGTTGGATGCGCTGTTAGTCAGCTGGGCACAGTCAGCTTCTGGGTTGCTGATGTGTCATTAGGTGCATTTGCACTTTAGACAGGTGCAGTGTGCAAAATAACTCTACATTGTTGCTAGATGGCAGGTGGTGGGGCATCCAGGGTAGATGGCAAGGAGGGTGTTGGTGTTGCATTGGTGGTGGAGTGTCCGAGAGGAAGTGTCCTGGGTGTTGGGCGCAGTCCAGGGGCATATGGATGCAGACAGGCTTGCTTTTGCTTGCCTTTGGCGCACCAGATGTACGCCCGCTATGCATGGCGGCACAGAGGCGGCCATTAAGTAGGAGGGGGCCTGGACAGCTCGGAGGCAGGAAATGTGGGAAAGGAAACTGTAGGGGACAGGACACAGGGGAGCGGGGGTTGTAAATATATATTTTTTAAATTCTCACCTCAAAGCCAGGGTCCCTTATCTTCTGTGCTCCTGCTCTCCTGAATCTGCTTGCAGGAGCAGGAAGCAGACAGCCAGGCTCCCTCCCCTAAGGCAATTACAATGCTGCAATGTGGCGTTGTTATTGTTCTTGAGTGCCATGACAAGGCATCCAGCCAGGGCCTGGAGGGGTGGGCATGTACTCTAAGCAGGCTGTAATACAGCCCGCAGTGCAAACAGGGAAGTGCGCATGACTGCTTTGGGTGGCATGGGAGGGCCAACCAAACAGTCATTGCACACTTAAGTGGATATACCATTCCTCCCCTGCCCTGCTCTGTGAGTAGAGCAGCCCCACCCACCCTCCTGCCTGCAAAGGAAACAAAGCATGAGTACATCTGAAAGTTATCATCATATATGTTTCCTCTTCTTGCACTGCTTGAAAGCAGTTGGGCGGCACTCTTCCGCCATGGTGGATGAGCCACCGGTGGGGGTCTGTCACCCACAGTTGCTAGTCCTGGGCCCGACTCAACCCCCAGGCCTCCTCCGCTACGCATCCCACCTTTTCCTCACCTGGACTCTGTCCAAATCTCTCCAAATCTGTGACCCAGCCAGCAGGACCCTCAACAAGGTGGGATTTTACAAACATGGGTACAGCAGTCACCGCCAACTCTGCGGGGGAACCTCCCGATGCAAGTGATGCAACGGTGCACCTTTAGCCATGAAGTTGCAGAGCTCCTGCTCCACAAGTTTAACGCAGCCCAGGGGCCTCACCCTTCACATCCTCCGTCCAGGGTTACATCCTCTGGCCTATGATGCAGAGAGGCGCGGCCCAACATTGGTAATCTCCCATTTGTGCACCCCGGTGTAGTGGTGGCGTGTGGTGTGCGATTCAGACCTCCATATGTTGGTGCGCAGAAGCACCTCTACCATTCACAGCTCCAAAGAGGACAAGGCAGTCTTCTCACACAGTTCAGCAACATGTCTCCATGTGACCTGGAAGACTTCACCACCAGGTAAGGACGATCGCTGATGCCTCAATGTCTACCACCACAGCCCAGCAACTCCACAGCACCTTCACATCCCACTCCGGGTTCCAGCCTCAGACCCAGCGAGGCCTCGGGCCCCAGGAACTGTCCGCGCTTTCAAGGTTTTGCATGCCATGGTGCTGCAAAGAGTGCACAGTGGTAAGTGATGAATCACTGTTTTTGCCCAGCGGTGCGCCTCTTTCCGTGATTGTAGCCCTGAATTTCCCCTTCCGCTGGGACACTGACTGGTTATCCTGGCTGTAGGAGGGTTGGGGGTCTTTTGATCTGTGCTGCACTTGGCCCTGGCTGGCTGCTTGCCATTGGTTATGTTTCCTATTTTTCATTGGAAATGGACTTACAGGCTATTTTTGCCTCTAGAGGAAAAAAAAGTCACACTGGGCTGAAAAACATGTTTTTTTTTCCGCTAATGGGCCATTTGTCAGTATTTGGCCGCAAATGTCAGAATTTGTGTAGCCTTCACGCGTGTGCTAGCAGCAGTTTTCACTGCGGCTATCTGCAACTATCGTCATGTAGCGATATATCGGTGATAGGCCGTGTTAAGAAAACTGCTGCTAACTAGAGTTAGTTCTTGTACATATGCCCCATTATATCTATTGTGCCAGCCTCTATTCATTCCCATGCATTAGAGGATGGTGACTTGAAAATCACAGTACTGGTTGAAGATTTTTACTAGGAATTGGCAAACGCAAAGTGATGGAGATCTCTGCCAATTTATGGAAATCGACATATAAAGAGATCTTTGCATTTTGATTTCACTTAAAGAATTGAACGATTTGAGTCACTTCCATTCACATGCATTGAACCTCTGCATGCTTATTGTCCAACTCTGCATAGCCCCCTCCACATCAGAATGCTGGTTTATCTTCTGTCAAATTTAAGAGCTGGAAACAGACATACTTAGAACTAAAGGCATGAAAGGTCATCGGCGTCTCAAGAATATTTTGACTAGCTTTTTCGTTGATGAATGATATTATCTTTTTGTACCATCATTAGTGCTTAAAGAATTTCTACTATGTTACCATACCCTTTGTTACGTATCGCTGTACAAATGTATTGTGTATTGACATATTGTGAGCAACTGTAACCGAATTAGGAAAAATAATTAAAAATAAAATAAAAAAAACACTGCATATAAAACGGGCTTGAACTTTACACGCGTGTGCATTGACCATTCTTAAGATTCTATTGAACAAGTCATATATTTGCTATCTATAATTATTTTTGTACAAAGAAATCACAAGTTAACAAAGTAACTGCAGTGACAAAGCAAACAATAAGAGAATTAAGTATATATAAAATGCATGCAAATTAAGAACTTTCATTGTTGATTAATGAGGCAGCTCAACAGACCTTCAAAAACAGTTAAAAGATGACTTGAAAAAACATAACAACCCCTTCCCCAAACTAATAAATATGGGTGATGGCACATCAATATAACAATACCCAAAACAAAAGGGACAATAACATCAAACTACCTTGCACAAAACATCGCCCCTCATTTATGGGATTCTGGCATAAGGCAGAACAGCAAGGCTCCTTACTGTGCTGCCTTACGCTAAAGTGAAAGGGCATGACTGTCCTTTCTCCCTGCGCTGGTGCCATTTAGGTATCCTAGCGCCAACCTAGGCCCTCTTGCACCATGCAAAATTGTTTTTTGTGCAGAAAGGGGCAACTTTCTCTACAAACAATCCTAAGAGGCGTTTTCTTCTAGATAGAGGAAAAAAGCTCGGAGGTGTATTTATTTCACACTTCCCCTAGTTTACATGATTTTGTAAATCTGCAGCAGCATCAAAATCTATTGGTGTTGAATGGGAAAACCTACAGCAACGCTCATGAAACAGCTCCCAGGCACAGAGTAAGGCTACGCAGTGATTTGGGCTGCATTGACCTACTCAAGACTTAATAAGCCATTCAAGGTGGCTTTGTGTGGCTTTATAAATGAAATTGAGAGCCCTGCGTCACACATGTATCACTTTACGTGATGCAAAAGTGACGCAGGCCTCTCATGAATAAGCCCCATTGCACTTAGCAATCCACCCAAGAGTGCTCAATGAAACAATTAACATAAAAAAATCTAAACATCACAGTACGTTGACAGAGTAGGTGGATTAGTGCAGCACAAAAACAGGCACTGTTAGGCAATGACAGCTAAAAGAAAACTCTGTACCACAAATGTACCCGAAGAAAGGGACATTACCCCGACCAAAATTTAGTGGAGGAGTAAATCAGAACCCAAAAAGATGTCCTGCGGTGCTGCAACTGACACACTCAGCATTACAAGGGACTTAGGGCCAGATGTAGGAACCCTAATTCCGGTCTGTAACGGCTGAAATTACCGAATTTTGGCCGTTACCGACCGGAATTAGGCTTTTCAGATGTAAGTGGCCAAATAGTAGTATTCGGTAATTTACCAAATCGGTAATTTAAGGTATCGGTAAATTACTGAATGCTTAACATACCGATTCGGTAAATTACTGAATCCTTAATGTAGAGAGCACTCAAGTGAGTGCTTTTTACAATTAAGGATTCGTTATTTACCACCAACTATTAGTTGGTGGTAAATAACGAATACCTTTGAAAATACAAATCTGTGCATTTTCAACAGTGCCATGTGGCACACATACATGCCCTTAGGGCATGTATGTGTGCCACATGTGCACACAAGCACTTTTCAGGGGTGCAACAGGGTGTCAATGTGACACCCTGCCACCCTTGAATGTGTTCCCCCATTACCGAATCGGTAAATACCGATTCAGTAATTCCCATTTATTCCTAAGGGCCTCCAGGCCCAAAGGAATGAATGGGAATTACAGATTTGGTATTTACTGAATCAGTAAAACCGAATATTACCGATTCAGTGAACTTTACCGAATACTTACATACATACCATTTACCGATTCTAAAATACTGAATCGGTAAAATTTGGTATTTTAGAATCAGTAAATGGAACTTACCTACATCTGGCCCTAAATATTTCATTCCACCTACTCGAAGCAACATTACCCATTTTCCAGTGTTTGAGAAGGGAAAAACAAAGTGTTCATTCGAATAGTTCCTGCCTATGCCAAAGATTATATAAATGAACGATGTTACATTTTATGCTTCTTTACTCTTTTGAAAAATGTGAAAAAGGACTTCAGGAGGCTAATTAGGACAACATCTGGAGGTAATTCCTTGTCAAAGCACAATATAGCTGAACACAGTTTTATATTGCTACAGCTCAAAATCTGTAACAGCAAAGTATAAATTGAGAGTGCCAGCCAAGCAACTGTAAGTGAAGAGACAGGCTAAGATAAGTGGGGCAGCAATCTAAATATTAAGCACCATAAGATAATTGAAGGAAATGGTGGGATTACTGTTGTGAGAAACTGGTTCATTAGTTGGGGTGAATTGAGGTGCTGCACAAACAATAAAGTCACTTTCTTGTTAGGTCAAGTTAAAGGTTTCAGTAATTTAAACCTGAGTTCAAGCTCTGGTAGCTACAGTACAGAGTACACAAGAAAACGTGTAAGCATATTGAAATACCAAAACAGTTAAAAAGTCAAAAACACTGGAGAAGCGTAATTTTAAGCTTTAGGTTTCGCTTCAGTTTTTCTCTTTTAATACTTTCCGTAGGAGTGCATTATAATCATGAGTAGCATACAACACAGGTGTACTCGGTGCAACTAATTTAGGGCTAAAAGGATTTATGCTCAAGTTGTCAAAGTGTTTCTCTGTATTACAACATATCATGTGTGTTATAAATGTAACTGACTACTACGAACATTAAATTGGCACCCAAGTACAACTTGTCTATCAAGTGTGATTTGTGAAATGGTCTAACATTACCATTGTAATAATAGTTTAGTAGAAATTGGTTATTCATGATGTCAAGAATTGTGATATAATGTGCTTTACGTGTCAGAGAAAATCTGTATTTAACCCATATGATGTTAAGTTAGCCTGATGGTAGGCCTGAATATTGTTTAACTTATTTCCCAACGGCTGCTTAACTATGTTTTTGATTGTACTGTAAAATCTAGCATGTATTAGCAGGAGCAGCCTATGCAGGTAAGAGAGGTGGGGCAGGGTGCAAGGGAATCAATAGATGACAACGAGTGTGGAGAAAAGAAAAAAAATATGCCACTTCCCTTGCGGTCGCCATATCGCTGGGTCGGCAATGCGGCGAGCACAAGGTAAGTGGTTTCCTTTTTTAAAATGTTATTTTCCCTTACCATTGTCTGTCGACTCCCCCCACCCCTCCCCACCACTCTTACCTGCACGGGCCGCTCCTGTGTATACGAGTTCCCACTGCAGGTGGACAAGACATAGTTAGTTTAGATAAGGGTCCATTTTAAGGGATAACTAGGTTTGGGAAGAAATGCAATAATGAAGATGGGGTAAATTCTCATGGGAGATAGAGATGGCACCAGGGACATATGAGAAGCCTACTATGTGATGTAGTAGGTGGAGACAGGAGACATTGAAGGCCACTCAGATAATGGAAAGTTACTGAAAGTTTGTAGGAGGTGCCTGTGCTAGATTGGTTACTTTAGTACTAATGAAGTTAGGGCCAGCTGACACTTCTCTGGCAGATTCTTTTAGGTACAGACCTCTCTTGGGGCCAGATGTAGGTGGCCATTTACCGACCGGTAACGCCCGATTACGGCTGTTACCGACCGGTAAATGGTCATTCCTGATGTAGGTGCCATATTTTACCGATTCGGTAAATTTAGCCAAATCGGTAAATTTACTGAATCGGTAAAATATCGAATCAGTATTTTTACCGATTCGGTAAATAGGAGATGTAGGTGGAACTCTTCTGAGTCCCACAGGCCTTACCGAATCAGTATTTTACCACCCAATCCAATTGGGTGGTAAAATACCGAATCCAGGTGTGCATGCACATGTGTGCATGCACACCTGTGCCATGTGACAGACAGACATGCCCTTAGGGCATGTCTTTGTGCCACATGTCACACGTGCCTGAATTCGGGGTGCTAGAGGGTGTCAAAGTGACACCCCCTGCACCCTTGCAAAAATCGGTATTTACCGAATCGGTAAATACCGATTCGGTAATCACCATTGATTGCTATGGGCTTCAATGCCCATAGGAATCAATGAGCATTACCGATTCGGTATTTACAGAATCAGTAAATACTGAATTTTAACGATTCGGTATTTACCGATTCTGAATTACCTACATTTCCCCCCCTCTAATTTACCACTTCTTAAATACTGAATCGGTATGATTTGGTATTTTAGAAGTGGTAAATTAGAATTACCTACATCAGGCCCCAAGTGATTGCCACATTACCATTGTTAGAGTTTCCTCGTAGGAGGGCTGTGATGGCTGACACCTTTTATGCTTTCCTTTTAAATCTCGCTTAGTCTAGGTTTCCCCTTTTCAAATAATATAGGGATAGATAGGGAACTAGACATTTTTTCTTTTTGAGTAGTTTGATGCAATCTAACTTACAAGTATGTGTTTTAATAACCTACATAGCAATAACCAAAATAGTAGTTTTCTTTTTGTTATATAAAGTGAATCGGTTCTGGAGATTTGACTTCATCCTATTTTCTCTGTATTTTATACTTTCATGTTAAAAGTAATACATCTAAATCTGTTCCAAAATTTACAATAAACTGACTAACTAGAATTTGGTTGTGGACTTCACTTCCTGAAAAGTTGCTGTACTAGAATTATTGAGATGAGGAGTTCCTTATCTCTCATGCTGCTTAAAAAGTACCATTGATCAGAAATTGAGGAGATACATTTTTGCGATAGCAGATGGTAACTACAGAGGTTGATTCTGCACTTGAATTAAGAAATGAGATATAGGTTAGTCTTGAAGACTGATGATAGTGTCCCCTGTTTGGAACCCACCCTCTTCAACGTCTACATGAGACCTCTTGCAGCCATCGCACGCCAACACAACCTCAACATCATCTCCTACGCCGACGACACCCAGCTGATCCTCTCCCTCACCAGAGACCCCGACACCGCCAGAACCAGCCTGCACGAAGGGATGAAAGACATCGCTGAGTGGATGAAGAACAGCCGCCTGAAACTGAACTCAGACAACAAGGAAGTCCTCATCCTGGGACCATCACCCTCCGCCTGGGATGACTCCTGGGGGCCCCCAGCCCTGTGCACCGCCCCAAAGCCAACAGACCACGCACGCAACCTGGGCTTCATCCTGGACTCCTCCCTCTCGATGACCAGACAAGTCAACGCCGTCTCCTCTTCATGCTTTCACACCCTCCGCATGCTCCGCAAGATCTTCCGATGGATCCCGACCGAAACCAGGAAGACGGTCACCCAGGCCCTCGTCACCAGCTGACTGGACTACGGAAAGACCCTCTACGCCAGAACCACAGCCAAGCTACAGAAAAGACTCCAACGCATCCAGAACGCCTCCGCTCGACTCATCCTGGACAACCCCCAACGCAGCCACATCTCCGGCCACCTGAGGGACCTGCACTGGCTCCCCATCAACAAGAGGATCACGTTCAGGCTCCTCACCCACGCACACAAGTCTCTCCACGACCTGGGCCCCAAGTACCTCAACGACCGCCTGACCTTCCACACGCACACCCGCCAGCTACAGTCTGCTAGTCTCGCCCTCGCCGCCGTACCACGCATCCAAAGAGCCACCGCCGGAGGCAGATCCTTCTCCTACCTGGCGGCCAAGACATGGAACTCCCTCCCCATCCACCTTCGGCTGACCCAGGACCACCTCGCCTTCAGGAGACAACTCAAGACCTGGCTGTTCGAGCAGTAGCGGACCCCTTCCCCCAAGCGCCTTGAGACCCTTCCGGGTGAGTAGCACGCTATACAAGTGTTATGATTGATTGATTGATAGAGGAGGAGAACAAGTGAGTTCCGGTGGTGTACAGCGAAACCAGTGGTGGAGAGGAAGCGAGTATTAATCGGGTAATGAGAGTGGTGGTTGTTAGTTTGCAGTAAAGAGTCAGCTCTAGGATGTCTGACGGAGCTGTTGTGAGAGTTGTGTGAATGTGGTAATAAGTTGTTAAAGTTGTTATCGGATATGACATGGCCTAAGATCCCGGAATATATATAAAAGTGCAGAAGACACTGTGTTATATTTGTCTGCTGTGTTGTGTAGGGATTCGTTGTGAGATGTGTTTGATGGCCCCAATCGAGACAAGGAACTTTGTGTGAATGGGACAATTGTGAATGGTGTAGTGGACCTTTTTGCACAGAAGAGAAACTACCCTGATTCAGGTGATTCTTCACTGGTCGAGGTTTCTTTTATGATAGAGTGCATTCTACAAATGGTTGACTTACATTGATTCTTTTAGAAGAACAGACAACTGTCGCTTAAGGAAACGTGCGTGAGAAGAGAAATTTTGAAGGAGGGTGAGTTGCTGCAAGGAGCGAGTGTAACATCAGAAGGGGAAGAGCTGAGATAGGTTGGATCAGGAATTGTGATTGTACTACTGTGGGAACTCCTACGTTTTACAATTTGAAGGTGAAGTATGCATATTTCAAAAGAGAAATTGAAAAATAAGTGTTTTAAAGCAATGAAAGACATGTTTAGAGGAGATGTGCCTATTCCCACTAGAGTGGGGGAAGAGGCTCCCTCAGAGGATACACCCACTCACTATATGGCAATGAATGTAATACTTCAGACTATTATTTGTCTTAAAAAACGGGCACATGATCAGTTAGAAAACGGACACATTGGCATTTCTCTGCTGCAGTAACTTCAATCTGAGAATAATTGACCATTTGAGGGGAATGTTGTATGCAATGAAACGTTTACCTAGACCGATACAGCTTGAAGCACTTGATGCATGGATGTGTGCCCGCTAATCAGAGGGAGCGCTATCAGGGAAACATGAAGAAAATTATGCGTGCATACCAGGAAGCACAATGAAACAAGAAGCAAAAGAGATGGAAAGTAGACATGATTGAAGGAGTGAGACTGTACCCTGCTTTGCTGACAGATGGGACAAAAACAGGATAGAATGGAAAGGGAGAAAATAGGGGTAAAGGGGAGGGAATGGGTAAAAAAGAAATCGGGAAAGGAAAGGCGTATTCAGGCATTTCCTTTATTAGAGGTACTGAGCTGAGGTTAAGTACATGTGCCCTGGAGTTGGGGCGATCTAGCCGCTTTTACAAATGACTTCCAGACATTGGGAGAGAAGCCTGTGGTATGGTATAAGAAGGATAATTCTTTTGTGAAAATATCAAAGGTTTTGTGCATTGATCTTAACACATTGGGCATATTTACATGCCCCATTGCCCCAGTAACATGACTTGTTTAGACTTTCCTGTGGCGAAAGGGGCCTCAGCTTATTGACAAGGCGGTGTTGAGACCACTTAACGTCGCATAACGCTGCCTTGTAAATGAGGCACCCTTTCATGCTATACTTAGCATTAAAAGGGTGTGCAATGGGTGTTGCGGGGGCGTTTTGCTGCAACACCCATTGATTTTGACGCTGTACCATATTTACAAAGATGGCGTAAATATGAGGCAAAGACAAAATTAAGACCAGGCAAAACCTGGTTAACATAGCGAAATGAGGAGAAATGCTTTATTTCTCCTCTTTTTGCTGTTTCTAAGTTTGCTGCATTGTGCAGCATACATAGAAACACCAAAATGCTGTTTCACATCCTGCAGACAAACAATCGTTTTAAAATGATGAGTTTCAATTTCTATGGGTACTGCACAAAGCAGCACACATAAAAGTTACAAATCGCCATTTATGATTGTTGATGTGCAGGAAGCTACACCTTCCTACTCATAAACACTATAGTGCAAGGGATCCTGCATTGGAGCTAGGCAGCAAAATTTAACACCAGCTCAGGGAGAAACGGAGGGCTGCACCATGTTGTTGTAAATACGGTGCTGCCCTGCGTTTCCAAAGTGACGGACGGTGCCATTAGCCTTCTTGGCATAATGTTGCACTCCACCACTTTAAATATGCTCCATTGTTTGAAATTGTGGTCCCAAGCGACTCATGGTCAGAATGTAAAATAGATGAAGAACTGCCTGGCAGTGACCCAGAAAGAGATCCAGTGACTCATGGTCCGTCCTTTGTAGTGGTGAAGAAATACAAACATGTGATCACATAGTTAAAAGCTAAGGTGGCTCCACAGGATGTGGATCGGGTTAAGATAGACAGAACCACCCCGTAACCTAAAGAGACAGTACATGCCTACTATGAGCAGTTGCTTCAGGCTTTTAAATGGTATAGCGAAATTGATACTCTAAAGCAAAAGGGCTGTTTGTGTCTAAATTTGTGACTGGGTTGCAAACTGTGAACAGTTTAATGATTCAGCCGTATTAGAATTGTTGGCAAAACAAGTCCATAGATGAGATTCTGAGATATGCCAAATATTATAGGGATGAAATTGAGGCGAGGCATAATAAGATGAGGGAGAAGTTGATGTTGATACAAATGAAAGCTGCACAAAGGGGAGGGCAGGGTCTGCCATATAGCAGAAACATGGCCCCTATGTCAGGAACTTACCATGTACAGTGTACAGGTGCCCTAAGGAGGAGGATTGCAGGGCCAAGGTAGAGGCAGGGGTGGTCCGACAGACCCCAAAAAAGCAATAGATATTGTGACCCTTAATAAATCCAGCCCGTGTCACTATTGCAATTGGGTGGGACCACAAACACCTTTATTGATCTCAGATGAAACCTCTTGCATGTGTCTATTTGGATCACTGCATCCCCTTATACTCTATTGGGGCTTTCAAGTACATCATGGTGGATTCATGCTCTAGATTCCTGTGGATTTTGGCCACAGCACTGAGTTGATGCTCCAACTGTTATAAAGGGTTTGCGAGTCTTCATCCAGACATACGCAGTTGGCACACTCCATTCCGACCAGAGACCGGCGTTTAGCTCTTGACTTATAAAGGTGCCATGGGAAGTATGGGTGTGGCCTTGTGGTACTCCTCGCCCTACCATCCCAAGGGAAATTTGGTAGTTGAGAGCAATAACCTTGACTTAAAGCAGTCCTTAACAGCAAGGGTATTAGGTTCGGAAGGCAGTTGGGTCAATCACCTATATGGGGTCCAGAGGGCACATAACAACATGCCAAGAAAATCACTGGGGGGGTTGTACACCTTATGAGCTCCTTTTTGCAGTAAGGATGTGGGTACCCGACCTAGATAGTACAAGCACGGTGACACCATTTGACCTCAATGATCGTTTGGATGTTTTACAGGACCTTAAATAATACCGAAATTTATAAAGCAACGTCCAAGTAAAATGCACTGCCACTGGGCAAGTGAAAACAGTAACGGAAAGACCTGCCTGTCTCCCAGAGATTGGGGACCTGCTCAGAGAGCAAAATGTGGACAAGAAAGAATTTGGGCCATCTCTACCTGTCATAGCTGTCGAAGGTACCAGAACTGTCCTTCTTTCGCCTCTTGATGGTGCTGAGACAAAGGTTTTGTCTCCATTGATCTGATCAAACTGTAAATGTATGTAAATGTATTGGCATTTTATATAGCGCACTACTTACCTGTAGGGTCCCAAGGCGCTTCGACCTCTGCGAAACCCTTCCTGGCTTCCCTGAGAGATGGTCCCTTAATGGGTATCTCCAGGGTGAGACCAGGCATCCCCAGCGGTCTGGTGGGGCCGTTAGTGAAGATGAGGCAAGCTAATGCCCAGAGTTGCCGAGTGTGATCGCTGATCAGAGTGGGCACCGAGGCGAGAGAATTATCGAGTCCGCTGACCCTGGTCCAGAAACCTGCCACGCCGGGAATCGAACCCTGGTCCCGGGCCATCCTCTGCTCTTGGGTCTGCCGCCTCTAACCAGTGAGCCACACTACTTCACTATGTGGCCGATTCTAAACCACACTATGTGGCCGATTCTAAACAGTAGGCTACAAGGGCTCCTGGGTAGCCGCAGCACTCCTCTTGCTGTCGTACAGGGAGTTAAGATGGAAGCTTTAATAATGACTGAAGACTCCATTTTCCAAAGAAAATCTAACTCCAGAACAAGGATTTTGCAATACGGGGGGCCGTGGATAGCCGCTACTGCTCGCGTTGAGTAACCTGATTAACCTTCCTTTTGCCTTGAGGAGGGTGCCGCTTGAGTAGAACATCTACTCAAGTAGAAGAAACAAGCAGCGCCTTCTTGTACCGTTCGTGCTGATTTTCCAGCATGGGACAAACTCCTGTCACTAAGAATGAGTTTGAATCAGTTTGAATGGCACAACCTAATGCACTCTGCCGCTTGCTGAACTCTGCGTAGCACAATGGAGTTTTTGGGTCACTCCGTGGAGTTCTGTGTACCGGAACTCTGCAAACTCCACCCAGACCTAAATACGATACAGGATATGGAGGACAAAAAATTGCAATGAAAACAGGACAGTGTAACATACATCATCTTGCATTGCGGGCATAAAAGGGTGCACTCCTTCTGTCAGAAAGCCACTGCCAACTGAAGATTCTACTTCACCCACTAGTCCCCTTCTCCCCTTCTCCCAAAATGTCATTGCCAATTATAGTGCAACTTTTTGGACATAGCTGGAACCCTAGGATTACTCCTTGGTTGTGCCAACAAAAAAAGCAGTACGGTACAGTAAGCACAGTAGAGACCAGCCGTTCTGGCATAGAAGTATAACATAGGTATTGGCCCAATAAGGAGAATAGGTCTTAGAAGAGACACGCAGAAAAAAAATCCCATACAACCCTTTTCATTGCGCCAAAACACATTAGGACCTGAAATCCTGATGTCCATTATCCTTTCTTCAACGAAGACCAAACAATCTCACTTAATTGGTGGGAAAAGCATTTTCCTTTCAGATAAGTAGGTCTTGTTTAAGGCTACACAAAAGAAAATCATTGTTCTAGTGTTTTAAATGGAATTTATTTTCTAGGCATTAGCATAGTGTAATGCTCAGCCTCTCTCTTGCTATTTAATTATATAAAGTCTTATTTCAATCCAAAATCAATTCAAGAAATAAAATATCTGTGAGAATCATACAAAATGTTATTAAGCTGTCACAGAATACTCCTAAATGCAATATATGCAGAGTCATCAGACGTTGGCGTGCCGTCACATGGTTCACCTTGTACACGAGTGCTGAATAAATGCTGTTCATTATGATGACACGAAAAGGATTATACTCTTTGGAAACTGTTTAAAAAAAAAGCCAAATACTAGCAGAAGCCTTAGTATGTTCAACATATGTGGCTACCGAAAACATGACCGTGTTTGTTTACAGATGGATTGCTGCATATCCCAGCTAAAGGTGATATATATATACGTGTTCGAAATACACGACTTTCTACTCTACATAGCTCTCAGTAAGCACGTTTGCACATTTTGACATCATTTTATATATCAGTTTACCACATTTTAAGCAATACATTTTCTCGGCTGACTAGCAGTCAGGGGAAGTTATAATTGATAAGAGTACAGCTGTCATTACACAGGGAGCCTCACCACAACGGTTGAAAAGCTCACTGTTAGTTGGGATATCTCTGAGGATTCCTTCCGGTTAGTGTCCTCCAGTGAAACCTTGATGGCAGTGCTTCATCTGAGCTGGTGATGCCGGTGGGGGGCACCGGCATTTATTTGTACACATCAGATATTTACAGGAGCCAGAGAGGGAAAAACTCCCAAAGCGGTAAGATGGAGGAAGAGAGAGCCGGAAATCCGTCACAAAGGGAGAAAGCAGGGACCGACAAGAGTGAAACAAAGGGGCTGAAAATGTCTGGAAGTAGATTAATGAGGCTGAGGTGAATTGAAGGTTACACATCTTTGGTATCTGACGCACCAACGTCTAATTGCGCCGCTGCTGGCTTCCGAGCAGAGCTTCAGGCTCCCGCGCCTTTTCTTTTACCGAGTAATACTGCTTGATGACACAGATGTGCATAGGGAAAGGACACATCCTTCTTGTATTTCCTGATCTGCTTTATTCTTAGGTCCTTATTTATGAGGCCTTGCGTCAGTTTTGTGCCGCTGGTGCGTCACTTTTTGTGACGCACCAGCGGCGTAAAATATGCGCCTTGTTGCGCCATATTTAAAAAGTGACGCATCTAGGTAGATGCATCACTTTTTAAACCCCTGCACCACATTATACCTGCATCAGGTATAATGTATGCAGAGGGGCGTTCTCCCACAAAAAGCCTCGTAATAGTGACGCAGTGAAATCTATGAGATTTCACTGCGTCACTTTTAGGATGCTGTTGCGTCAAAATCTTGCGCCTGCCTCACAGCTGGCGTAAGACTGATGCAAGCCCTTTCACATGGGGCTTTCCCCATGTGAAAAGACTCATTGCTGGAGTTGCGTCACTTTTGTGACACACTCCATCATTGCGTCACTTTTGCGCTTACAGATACGTCAGAAATACTGACGTATCTGTAAGTCCTTGCGACATGATGCGTCATACATTAAATATGACGCATCATTGGTGTCGCAAGGAGTGCACAGTGAAAAGTGACGCATCGCTGTTTTCACGCAGCGATGCGTCACTTTTCATAAATGAGGCCCTTAGAGTCTATGAAATATTTTCAGACCAGAAATTCTCATATACAGAATGACATGCACATATGTTCTTTCAATACCGTTATTCAATAATGCGTCTTGAAGTATTCATTCATAAAGTGTCACTATAAATTAGTGGATTAATCAAAAAGAGACTAGCTATGGGATGGGGTGGTATGATGTTTACATTGTAAAGATCATGGTGACTCAGGTAAGTTTTGTTGGTCAGGGGTGGCACCCATTGGGTGTCTTAAGAAAGCCCTCACCCACCAACCTAGTTGGTGGCATGCTTCATCATCGGGCCCACCCAGTGACACCTAGCGTGTCCCGGGTGTGCTACGACGCCTGAATACAGCGGAGCAGGTATGTCACTGTGTGTGCGGTGAGGGATGTTAAGAAGGTGAGTTTAAAAAACCAGGAACAGATGCCATTGTTCACCGGTCCCAAGAAGGAGGCACACTAGGTCTACAGCCGGTATCGACCAGTAATCCTGTGAGTATGCTGCCACTACCACCTCGACCAAGGGTAAGCGCTGCCTTTTCTCTCCCTACAGGTCTCCTAACCACAGTGGTTTACCCTTTATCTCCCCATAGGGTCTAACCTTTGCCACTTCAAAGTACCTTGAAGAGGACACCACTTAAAACTAGCGTAAGATACAGTCCTTACGCCTCATTGTGTTCCATGTGTTCACCTTTTATACCACCATTACAGAAATTTCGTTTTTATTTTCACCCCACTAACGCAGTTCTAGTGCGATATGTCACCATAATGGTACCACCAATACCATTACACTTGAGCCGCTTATAGCCTGCACCCCATCGCTATTAAGCCGGCTGCCATGATATGAAGTTCATACCTCATAGTGACTCTTTTTCCTTGTATGTTTTGTTCATGTCTTTTATGTTACATGTACAGGTGATCTTGAGAAGGGAATCCCCCCTCTCACAGTTAGATACACTTTAGGGCGTGTAGACACATAGTCCACACTACACACCCACTAGTTTTAATCACACCCACACCCATTTTTATTGTCCTGAAGAAAGCCAGCATATCAATAAGGCACTGGCTGAAACATGTTGACATTCTAAAGGACGTGAGAGGTCGTAACTCGCCTCTTGCGTCCCACAGCCTTATTTTTAACCGCTGACGGAGGCCCTATTAATAAAGTCTTTTACCCACCGGGTACAGGGACCCCCGCCAAGCCGTTTTAAACTCACCTTCTTAACATCCCTCACCGCACACACAGTGACATACCTGCTCCGCTGTATTCAGGCGTCGTAGCACACCCGGGACACGCTAGGTGTCACTGGGTGGGCCCGATGATGAAGCATGCCACCAACTAGGTTGGTGGGTGAGGGCTTTCTTAAGACACCCAATGGGTGCCACCCCTGACCAACAAAACTTACCTGAGTCACCATGATCTTTACAATGTAAACATCATACCACCCCATCCCATAGCTAGTCTCTTTTTGATTAATCTACATATAAACCGGGGATCTGGACTAGCTATCTGGTCCTCTCTCTCCCTCTTGATACACGCACTATAAATTAGTGAACATCGAATGAGCAATATTTTCAATTCTTCCCTTTGGTCATAAGGAATGGGTGTTAATACTGCATTTAACACGCTGTACGAAAATTCATGAACAAATACAGCAATATCTGTACGCTCCTAATAGAGATGTTCAACTTTTCACCTGATGTCCTAAACGGTGGTGTGACCCTCTTTTCCCCAATCCTCGCTTTATGGAGCAGTAGACAATCTGCATCCATCCCTTTATGGAATTTGCAAAATGCCATTGAAGCTTTTTTCTTCCACAGAAAAACGTGTTTCCATATGAAGCTATTCCATCCACAAAAACCCCTTCAGCGTGCAATGATAAATCCAGTCATTCGGCTTTTGAAGAGTGAAACGATTTTACTAAGCTTCATGGACATACAGATCACAGCCAGAGGTACAGATATCTGAACAAGTACAGCACAGGCAGCAGCAGTGCAAGTTGTTTACCTATTGAAACTTAAGTTTAAAGAGTTGGGGGGCATATTTACAAGGGCTTTAACTCCGCTTTTTTGTCTTACAAAGCCAAAAAAGCAGAGATAAAACCAGCGCCCTATTTACAAGAGGGTGCTAACATGCATAATCGCATGTTAGCACGCTTTTTCCCAGCGCCACCCTTTGCATCTCCAATATAATGCAAAGTGGGCGTTACTTGTCGTACCCCAGATGGACTACCTTTCAAATATCGCTGATGTTCACATTGCGATATTTACAAGGCAGCCCGCATGATTTTAGCACACGTTAGATTCTGGCGAAAACAGATGTTTTTGCCAAAATCTGACGTCTGCTAAAATCCTGACTTAGCCATCCCTAACATAGCTGGTGGATTATGCTGATACGACCCTGTAGGTCGTATCAGCAAGGTTATTGCCCTTTTGCACGGAACATCGCTGAAAAACCAGCAATGTTCCCTGCAAAAGGGCGATGACCTCGCTAATTTTTTTTTTGCCCTGGAGTAATGCGTTGTTAATTACCAGAGATAGCCTGCGATAATATAATTATTGCTAAGCACGGCCAGCGATAATTATCGCTGGCCATTGTTAATATGCCCCTGAAAAAGAACACTGGCCAAATATACAGCTACACAATAACTAGCATGAAAGAGGTGCAATCGTCACACCAATTCAAATACTCCATTTTCGGTAATCAGCACAGAAGTTGAGTTTACCTCTAATAGTTCAAGTAGGGAGGAGCAGAGGACCACTCCTCAAGTGGATTCAATCCTCCATCAGAGTAGAATTGGAGAGTTAAGACAGGGAGAGGTGGAAGGGTGCATATGGAGAGGCAGAACAGGTGAAACATGGAGAAGCAGAACAGGTGAAAAATGGAGAGGCAGAACACGTGAAAACTGGGCGGCAGAACAGGTGACAATGGCGAGGCAGAACAGGTGAAAAGGGAAGGAACTCAGGAGCAGTGCTTTCACATCTGGACTTTCCTAATAAGGATTCTCTTCATCAGATCTACCCACTTATGTGTCCTCAGTCTTGAGGTTTAAATGGGTACTACAGTGGTAGTTAAGACTCTGGTGTCTTCAAGATGTTTAGTTTAATGGTTTGCTTCGACACATACTTCTGATGTGATCCTACAAGTTGCATCTCATACCCCATTCCCAGAAAGCATGGGCTTGATCACTGTTTTTGGCCCTGCAGCCTCAAAGATATGCTACAGTATGTCCTTCTATCAAATCTCATTCTTCCAATGTGCTTGCTTTCTGATCTTGTTCTGTCTCCTCATGGTGACTTTGGGTGTTATAGTCTCCAATGTATAGAATTCTGTCTTCTCTTATGACAGTCTGGTCATGGCAAGCTCCACTGAGATTTCAGTTGAAGTGGCGCCCACGCCATCTTCAGGTGGTACATTATGTTCATTGTGTCTTCCATAGCCATGCAGTGGTTAAATCTAGTGGCCAATCTGGAAACGTTCAAATATCTGTTACATAAAAGATCTGTGAGACATCTCCCATTGCCTTCCTCACTAGACACCAGATGCGTCTCTTTTCCATACAACCACCTCTGTATCCCTTAAAAGAAACCGCTAGAAGTATGTCTTCTCAACGTTTTACTCCTTCTAAACCCCAGCACAGGACCTTCATGTCTTCGCAGCCTCCAGAGATCAAATTGTCCATCCTGGATTCTGGGAAAACTAGTAGGCACCTCAAAACGAAATGCCAGAAGACCTAGTCAGATGGAATTTCTCGCAAATGTTTTTGTACTTTGACAAATGTATATGGAGACAGCAGAGACGTAAACAATTAATGACAATGTTACCCTCATCAAGCTTTAAACAATTTCTATTTATTATTTTGTGTGCTCGAAAGTTATGTAACATTTTAATAATATACCAGAACAGTTGTGGTAAGCAAAATAACAGTTCAAAATGTGGCAAGTGTACATGCCTGCTCAGTATTTGTTGAGAAAATGGTGACAAAAACAAGACTTTTTTACTATTAAAAATGGACACATCATTTGTTGATCATTCATAGAAATAGTAAACCAAGATCTTTTTTTAAGCTAATATTACATTCGACTTTTGAATCCACTTTCGCCAGAATTGGACAGGGTCACCCTAAGAACAGTAAGGCGAAATACCTGCAACAGCAGGCTCCCTGCTCAAGATTCAATTTAACATAATAAATAAAAGGGGCTCTTTTATATCCTCGTTCTGACAATGACATAGTTATGCCTGCTGACAAGGATGATGTGATTGTAATACACAGAGACCCCTTGCCTTACACAGCAATATATTACTGACGCTACCCTGCTTTCATTTGCCTCCTGTATCTGCGCTTCTGCTTTCAGTCCAAGCAGACAAGTAACCCTGCGCTGCCCAGGAAGGTTCTCAAAGAGCACCGTTACTTGGCTCGGAAGATATTTATGACATCACAACAGTGGGAAACAAGTTTTGCTACATCATAGCAGTAAATTACCAGATTTAAAATCCAATATAAAGAAAAGAGGCTACATATGGAAGCCATAAATAAGAAATACATAATCTCTTTAAAACACATCGCCTTTTAAAGCAACAATCAGATAATCAAGCTAAACCACATTGGATTTATAAAACAATAAATTGTCTGTCTCATATATATAATAAAACATCTATTAGTCACTAGTGAAGTTTTAATTAGCACACAGAAGCATTCAACTGCCATAGCGTACCGAAACCAGTAGACAGTGATTAATCAAGGTGGTAGATGGAGGAAAGAGATGAAAAATTAAGTATTCACTTGTGGAACACTTTCATGAATCTTTCAAAGCCACACTAACTGAAGATCACAAATGTTAACGCACCATGTAAGCACTTGCGTACAGACTCCTAGACTTAGGGACATATTCAAAAGGATTTATCTCCAAATTATCCCCACTTTAAAGCATCAAAAGTGGTGATAGAATTAACACCCCATTCACAAACTGGTGCAGACTGCAGACAACACCAGTATCCCCGCGATAACAGCCCCCAAATTTATCTCCACGATGGACACCACCAAGTAACACTAATGAGATGCTGAGTAGGCATTCCTGTACAAAAACACACGAGAAAACCACAACACCACATTCACAGTGAACTGCCAGATCTGCGAAGCGAAGCAAAAATAGGGGATTAACCCGCGTTAGCACCATGGATTTTACACCTGCCTTTTGCTGGTGTGAAGCATTACGACTACCTGCAGCATGGAAGAGAACACAACCACGAGCCTTTTAAGATGCAGGTATTCCAGATGGAAGGTGTCTGCCTTAGCCCCACTAAAATGACAGTATTTTAGGATAAAACAAATGGTCAGACTTCGAGGAAGCTGATTGCCGTGGTCACCCACTGCCAGTCTCACAGTGACACCTGGCTTCCAGCAGGGGCAGTGTTGGGCAGGGAGCTAAAAGTAGCGATGATGGGACTTTTCAGACGATTATCGCCATTCACAACGTATCGCCGGCTATCGCAGGATTTTAAATCGCCATGGCGGTAATTAGTACGTTGGTTTTGACACTCCTTGCCTGTTATTATCTCCATGTACCGTGGGCTTCAAAATATCCCGCTAACATGGCAATATTATTCAGGGTTAGGCAGCGTTAACTTTTCTTGTGATGACTGACAATGGTGGTAGTTATCACCCGTCTTTGTGAATATCCCCCTTAGTCTTCTGAAAACAGGCTATCAAAAATTATCTTCTCTCTGCAGCAGCAACAAATTATGTGGATCACTGCACTGTGTATAGGGAAGTTTACCTCTCCAATACACCCTGTACTCTCGCATTATTAATATAAAAAGATGTTACCTTGGTAGGCTTTTTTAAACTGATCAAGAGTAAACCCTAGCAAATATGGTTGTGTGCTCACTTATTCTTAGGAGTGTAATTTAAGGATGTCAAACCACGTGTTTTTAGAGATTTAGCAATTTAGCTGAAACAATTGAAGGTAGACTTTTGGTTGATGCCTGTTTTAAAGGCACTTTAAACAGATTCCCTTTCTCAGCAATTTTTACATCCGATATATCCAACGAATTTGCTAGGGCTAATACCAGTGGGTTTGCTTTTGATCTTGCATTTCTTTCATTGCAAGAAATGTTACAGAGTCGGTATCTGCTCCGAACTTGCCTGATGAGTTTCAGCCGGCATAATCCTAATTCAAAACTCATTTGGGGCTTGCTTGTTGAATGTGGAAGATTAAAGATGTTGCAAAAGAGATTTCTCTGTATGACATCCAAACTGTTCATCATTTTGTTCAAAAAGGCTTCAGCACTGTGAACCAAGGATGGCAGAAACTTTGCTGTACTCACATCGAGGAGCGGTGTACCTGGAGGTCTAGTAGCTTATTAGCATCCTTAAATATAGCAAAAGCCAATGTGTTCAACCTAGGCTACAGAGAATCTAAAATAAAACAATAATTGGAACTCGCAGGAAGGTGGATGCCCAAGTATTTATATTTGGAAAAACATTAATTTGTCTGTTATTCAATTGCTAATAATGCTTCATTGCCTTTTTTTCAGGCTGGAGATGATAATGTTAGATTTGGAGGGATTCCCCACTATTTCAGTCTTTATACAGTATTTTGCAGGTGTAATCAGGGGCTGCTCTGAACCAGTGTTCGATATGTCAATACTGACTCAATCAACAATGTAATGCAATGATGGTAAAGCCTATCTTTATAGAACACGCCCTATTGTTCAAAATATTTTGGGTCATATCAGCCACATTGAAATTAAACAACGAAGTGATGCAAACAAATCCCTATTTCAACCCATTGTGCATTGGGAGCTTGTGCGATAATTTGGTATTATACATGGGTTCTGCAGTCCATGCAGGGAAACCTGTCTCAAATTTTGTGTAATCAGAGACTTGCGATGCTCCCAGTTGCCAATTTTAAAGAAATTACAATAGAACTCAATTGTAACTACTAATTACAATTGGAGTTCCAGCATCACAGTGCCTCCTGCCAGTGCCAGCATCCAGGAGCAAGTTAGATCAGGTGATGGACCATAATTAAAGGAGCTGTTTAAAGAATGAACAACACAACCTTGCTTGTATTTCTTCCTCTCTGTTTTAGCAGCTGTAGATTGAAAAGAAGAAAGGAAATATTTATGTCAACTTTTATTTTTTGCTCTCCTTCCATAATTATAGAAAAGTTACACTCTTTCCCCAATATTCTACTGCACCTTTTTTTAAAAAAGGAACTTGTATTAAAATGCTACTAATGTCTTTTTGCAGCTAATATGTAATATCTTTTTGATGTGTTTACTTTTGCAGTAAAGCTTCTATTTTTCATTCTTCATGTTTGCAAACATGCCTTCTCTTTTTCATATGAAAGAACTACGCACCAAGGATTTAAGTGGTTTGTGGGAAAGGTGATGGCGTTCCCATGTATTTTAAGGTATAAGGTACCCCCAGTACTTGATAAGTAAATTGCAAGACACCTCAGAGTTCCATAACCTTATGAAATAACTCCTCTGTGACCTTCAATATCCTTATAATGTTGTACAGGTGGGTACCTGTATGCCATATATTATCTCCCATCTTTAGTTGAATATAAGTATCACTGTAGATTCTAGATTGGTCCCAGCAATGTGGGAGAGTCCCCTGACAGGCTAGATTTTTCCAAAGTATGGCTCAGTTGATACAATCAAATGCCATTTTAAAATGAATAAATCTCACATTAATTGGGAGAAACAACTGCCCTTGTGTGACATTCTATTACAATACATACATTTTTTAAGATTGCTATTGGCTGCTGTAAAGTCTGACATTAGGAGACAAAGGTTTATTACTGTGGCCTTCATGGTAAGATCATTCAAAAGTACTGAGGCATAGTATTTTATCTAGGAAAGCAATCAAGCCGTACTTACTTGCTTTTGACTTGACTCCTTTTTCTATGTAATAGTCAAAGTATGGAATCATTCCATGTTAAAGTGAACACAGTTTTAAACTAATAGGTATACATTAAAGGACTAAAGAATCCCATAGCAGTAAACTAACTGACATTAAATAAAGGACATAAAGGACATATTGTCCCAGTAATCCTCATCAGAATTAAATATGTTAGAAAGTAATCCATTGGGTCCTAGTGCAAGATATTATTACCTCTTTAACTGTGACCCTGTTTTCTCCATTGCCACTAATAACATTTAAATTCAATAGTGCAAGTGGACCTGAAAGACTGGGAGTGGAGCTGTAGAATCCTTACAAACAATAAAATGACATGCTCTACCCAGCCAATAATGTCAGACTATTGCCTTCGAGTTGAACCGATTTTCCTTCAAAATGATTTACATAATTCCAAAACGTCCTCGCATCTGTAGATTTGATAGTTTCATACAGGGAACCCCAGTCGCATTACAGTTGTTCCTTTCTGGCGGCTCAAATTTTTTTATATTGCTGTTGTTTTGTTGCAATGCCTTTGTTGGACTATAAAAAGCCAGGGCCCAGCTGCTCTTCCATACAGGGATAGCTTACAGTCTGGAGTTTCAAAATATTCAAATACTAAATAAGTTGGGGGATTTTTGTACCCCGTGTTCTGGCGGCACAAGATGTCATATTTTAAAGCTTAAGCATGAACTCTCTCTATCAAGGGCACATCTTTCCTTGCCGCCTACATTTCATGAAGTTAGTAGCAGACTTGGAGAAATTCCCAATGATTCTCTGAAAGAAGTGTACTTGTTCTGGTGGTTATTTGAGCAAAGTACAACATTCAAAGAGAAGGGCCAACGTAGGGCATCAATGATCTGACTCCAGCCTTGGTACTTCAGAGGTGATTGGGGATTAACAAGCAAGTGGCTTCGAGATCCCCTAGATTTTCTGATGGAAATATTGGCAGTAGGAGCAAAATCTCAAACTGCTCAAAAGGAAAGGATTCTCTTTTCCTTAGAGAGCAGCTCATTGTACAAAGTAATTGCAGACGGAAGATTTATGTGCCTTTTGATAATTTCGACATTGCACTATTTTCTTTTACATTAAAATAATTTGTGATGCAGTCCATTATTGTGCATTGTTTATCTACCCTCTTGAGTTTCTTCATGTTTTTGACAATGTTGGGCTTAGAGAAGGGCTGGTGTTCATTTATGAACCATAAAAAGAGAAAGTTTGAAACTTTCTACAAGATTGACAATAATGTCTGAGTTAAAGTCATTATTTGAATGTATGAGACCAGTAGTGCCAATTGAATTGTTTGAGTGAGATGTAGATGCTTTCGGGTCAGAACTACTAGGCAGAATACACCCTATTTTCTAATCCTAGACAATAGTCTGCATCAGTTCTGGGAGTGGAGAGCTTATCTAAAATGCGGTCCGCGCACATTTTTGAATCATAGTGTCTGTTAGGTTTGTCATCTTTTGACACCGAACCATCAGCGGAACCAATGACTCTCCATCAACGCCGCATCACCTCCCCTGTGCCTTGCAATGTCCTGGGCGTCCATGATATGCTAATGACCTGTACCAACAGTAAGGAACCAACGCCACGGCACTGGCCTCATCGACGCCTCACCTCCCCAGCTTCTCACAATGTCTTTGTTTTGTCAATGTTCCCAAGGTACTGCAACAGGGGTTTGTACGACTCCATAGCTGGTCTGCACTCCCTCACAGTTGGCCCTGAACTTTGAGAATCGGTGTCTTCAAACACATTGTATAGCCCTCGTCAAATCTATTCTATTTCTGAGTGCTAGAACTGCATTTAATCTTGAAGAGGTTCGTATTTTTATTTGTGTATGTTGGATTTTTGTTGTTTTTGGCCTTGTTTTAATCGGATAAATATTGGCTATTTTTCCAAACTGGTGTGGAGTACTTTTGTGATGTTTTCACTGTGTTACTGTGTGTGCATGCACAATACTTTACACATTTCCTCTTAAGTTCAGCCTGACTGCCCTAAGACAAGCTACCCAACGGTGAGCAGAGGTAAACTTTTAGTGTGTACTACTCTTACCCTAACTAGGAATGTGGGTCCCTACTTGGACAAGGTGCAACCCTCTGCCAACAAGAGACCCCAGTTCTGTCACAGATTTGCTGATTAAAATATATATATATTCCTTAAATTAAAATTAGTTGTGGAAATGTGATTACCAAATGTTTGAAGCAAATTTACTTCCACTTTACTTTGTATGACTGAAAAGAAAGTGCTAATCAGTAACTTCAGAGAGCTAGTTACCGTTTATAATAGTGGTGTGTGTTTGAACACAGAATCGATATTCTTAAAGGCACCCCTCCTCCTTCCGATATCCCACTAAAAGAGGTGTAATCTAAGAAAAAGTCTTCAACAACTGAGGATGGGAAAAAGCTTTAAGCTTTAAGCTAATGGCCCTGTTTAAGCTTTAAACTTTAAGCTAATGGCCCTCTTGGAGTAACTAAAAGAAATTGGCAAAAGCCGTATAAGTATGCATCTGTAGTCTGATGGATGCTGCCTGACTGTTGATACAGTGATGCCTCAGTAATCTTGCAAATGTTCAGTGAGTACTAAGGCCTAAGTAACTGTTTCTTGCTCCTGGGTCCCTTTTTTAAAATGTTGGCTAGCCATAAATACCAGTTTTCCGAGAAAGCCAATGAATGTTCGAGTTTTTGCCTTAAGGCCAAAGGGAATAACATGTTGCATATTGCACACTTTGTGCACAACATGTGTACTGTGATCACACTACTAAGGGGTCACTGCTCTTTCTGAGAAAGGCTTGGTCAATCAGAGCCTGGCACCCCAGAAAAGGCTCCACCCATCAGGCTGAACTTCAGCGACCGTGTGAAATAGTCTGACTTAATGGAGCATTTTGTTATTGCAAGAAAACGAATCTGCAGTCAAAGAAAGTGCACAGTGCAGGAGCCACTTAAAATCAATCAGACTTACAGAACTGTTTAGCCTAAACGTCTCATCACTGATTTTAGATTTGACAACCAAAGTAATTTTGCAAAATGATTATATTAAGTGTCACTTAATGTAACATTCATTGCTCACTTATCTTTTCTTTTAGTATTTATTAAAAATAATTTCAACTATACAGTACACTGTATTACAACATCTGACAAGGGACATATAACATTCCACTGAATTAGAGTTTCAAAATATAGCTTTGAAAAACATGGAAAACATCAATTCCCCAGCCATTGAGAGTGGTGGTTACAGGACATGTAACAACATGTTTCTCCAGTAGAAACAAAGCACAGCATACCAATATGGAAGGGGAGAGTGGAGGTAGGATGGAACAGATGTTTGGGGGATAGGAGAAGGAATCCTGAAGGAAATGGTACCTTAGATAGAGAGGGCTTGCACATAGGAACACCCCTTCATTTGATCCATATTGTAACCGTACATGATTCGGGTGCTGCTCAACATATGTTGGGTGTGCCACATCAAAAAGGAGAGGACTTAGGTCAATACAGTTCAATAGAACAGTAGTGTTGTTATAAGACTAAGTCGACCATATGTCACAGTCCATGTTAGGGAAGTTTTCCTCCTATCTTGCGTGTGTGATGAGTGCATTGGCAGGCTGTGCGTGAAATACAGATGCTGTTCTGGGTCCATCCATACAGCCAATTCAGAGACTACATACCTGCTCAGAATCACGCCTCACATTACAGTGAGGGGGTCGAAGAGGATCGGATATGTGATTAAAATGTCCACTTTTCTTCTGGAAAGGAAAGAAGGGGAAATGGAAAAAAGAAAAGGGGGTAGAAGTTGTGTCATAAGGATGATGTAAGCTGATCCTCTGTTCGGGAAACCAGAGCACCCTTAAGTTAGAAACTGTGCTGAGGGGAGTTAGCTGTGTGTTGCCTCATTTTTAAGTAGGTGGGGCAACCAGAACCATCGTTGGAAAGAAGCTCACAACTCTCGCAAACGGCCAACACAACTACCCATCATTCGGCCTGTGGACCACCCCAGGGTGTTCAGTGCACCATTAATACTTCCTATGCCTGGTCAAACATCATCATTTGTTCTTGTAATCTGTAAACTATCTATTCATGTCGGAGAGGCATTTAACCAAGAAGGAGAGAACCAAATGCACAAGACTGTGTCGTCCCTTGTGAAGCATGAGATAAAAAAGACTGACTAACTTGGAATATCAGAGTCAGGTGCTCTCAACAATGGGCAACTCATCCCCCTCGCATCTCTGTTTATCCATTAATAGGACATTCTTTAATTCTTTTTGGCTCATACTTTCCAATGGATGAAACTACAACCTTGTGTATTTTGCACCGTATTCATTGCCCAGTTTATGGATTTTCTCAACCTTAGAAGTCCCATTAGTTAAGGATTCAGCATTTATGTTCTCTGACATATGATCTTGAGGAGGGACACCTTGATTTATATCTTAACCCTTTGGGTGCTCATGACGGCTCCACACTGTCATGAGTCATGGTAGGCTTGTGCTCATGACAGCATGGAGCCGTCATGCTGCTGCCGCTCTGCCCACGGGGGACTAATTACCCGCCTGAGCGGGCGGAGTCCTGACGCCACCATGCCGTCATGAGTACACGCTGCCCGTGACTCATGACGGCGTGGAGCCGTCATGAGCACCGAAGCGCTGCGCTCACACCCTAGCCCCAACGCGCCACGGCGGAATTCATGGCGCAGGGACGGGGTTAAGAGACCGAAATGTCAACCCTGGTACCATATCAGCAAATTAAATATGCATTTAACATTTCAGAAGTTGAAATAAAAGGCTTTTTATATACAGCTTATAGTTTACAGTTTTACAGTGCTACATCATTGGGTGTAACATTAAGTGTTGCATTCCACCATAAGAATTTTTTGCAGGCACTGGATACTTGTAGTACCATTTACTAGGGATGTGTAAGTAAATGAAATGGAACAGATAGGGGTATACCAGTTGTTCCAGATTTTCCTGGGAGAGCACAAGCACTTTACCACTGATTAGCAGGAGTAAAACACACAGAGTTCTAAAAGCCCACAAAAACAGGTTCAACAAAGGAAGGTAAAATTATGAGGTGACCCTGCAGAAAAGACACGGTCCAACATGCACCATCTTTACTTGCCTTCCAAAACTTAAAATCTGCTCTTCTCAGAACGCCCATTCTAACTCTATCTACAGTGCTGCTTCAGACCCAACGTACACATTTTAAACTGCCTAAAGACCAATTTGACAAATGTAAATGTGCATGTTGTTCACATTATTAAACTTGTCAATGTATACATTTTTAGATAAAAACATGTCTTGGCTATCATTATAACAATTTTGCGAACCTCCAGATGTTTCTATGTAACCTACTCGCAATCACTGACAACCCTTTGTAAAGTGCATCTCTACTCCCAGGATTAGGCCAGCACTACATAAATAAAAAAAATTTACATACAGTACTATGCCCTTCGGCAAATTTGTCAGAATACCAAGGGGGCAATTTGTAAAAGTACCAAACTCTGGAGTGCAAAACTGTCATACTTATGAAATGGTAAAAAAATAAAACATTTGGCTTGATTACCGTCAGAATAAAATGACTGCATATTGAACCAAAATAATAAAAAAAAAACAGACTTAAACAAACTGCCTTTGGTCAAACGATGTTCATGATTATCTTTCTACAGGATCAGTGTAGATATATTGAATGTGCCTGCATCACATTAGGTTAGTGCTGCATCTCTAAACAATAATTCTCATACATACACACATATATCTAGCTCTGTCTCTTTGTACAATCCTGTCTGAAAGATAGAATGCAAAGCTCAGAATCTGTCATGTTCCTTTCAATTCGTATTAATGAGAGTCAAGAGCAGTGCTTTTATTGAGTGTGGCATTCTTGGTAAGCGCAGCATTAGAAAAGTGCACGACTCGCGACTTGTATAATAAAAGCCATTCATGTGTGTGTTCGTCACCCTCTCACATCTCGCTTGGCTGAGCTTTTTAGACGTTTTTCTTTAAAAGCTTGTCTTTGAGAGAGCGCAATTTGAATAGAAGATATATCGTAGTCATATTTAGGAGCATATCATGTAAACGTAGGAATGAGACGTATATCGTAACATGAAGTTGACGACTATGGTGTAAAAGTTAACAGATGTGACCAAAGTAATATAGGAATGTATAACTGTATTCACTTTAGGATGTATTAGATTTAGAAAGCTCGTATATGTAAGGGGCTAATGTAGAAATGTGTAGAAATGCTTACGAACAGAAGAACGTGCAAAGTAGAATTCATGTACGTGTGTAATTTGAAATGTAGAAACAGCGAGACAACGTAACATGGAGAAATGTGCAAGAGCATATATACAATAATGAAGAAGAATATAAAGTTATGTTCTATGTATAGGGTTTATATTCTATGTATGAGACTATATTCTGTGTGAACTTTATATTCTATGTAGTAAGGTTCATATTCTACGTAATTGTATTCTATGTAAGATGTATTCACACATGAGCAAAGTATTTGCTAAAAGCGATTACATATGAATGTATGTTAAAGGTTATACTGTGTAGAAGAAATTGTAGGAATGTTAGAAGGGTTTAGGTCATTTTGTGATTATAACCTGACTAACCAAGAGTTCGCAGGAGCATAGTCCAATGTACGTAATTTAGTGGGCTCACAGGAGTCATGAATAGCCTTCACTTGAAGGTGCGAGCCGAAGAGTCTAGCATTTGTTAGATTTAAGGTGACAAATGTCGAACGAAGTTTATTGCCTAAACATGAGAGGAGACGATTGGAATTTGAGCTTTGTTTTGAATGACCATTCGCAGGATCTAGCTAGTAAGGTCAAGAAATAGTTGTAAGTTAAAGTCTTGTTTAAGTTCATTTGACTTTTGATCTGGAAAGTGTCGATTAAAGTCACCAACAAGAAGATGAAGATGACATCTAAGGAGAAGGGTCAACTTAACGGACGACGCAAAGAGATGAAGCAATGGAAAGAGCCAGAAACTGACATCATCGGGGAAAGTCCGTGGTGGGCGTCAAGGGGCGTTCCACCCACACTGTGATTGTGTATTTTAGGGACAGCACCCCGGGGAGAAGATAGCGAAGGCGAAGGCAAGAGCTCAGCAAGAACAGAGAGAGGCAAGTTAGAAAGAGCAGATGACTTGAGCAGATGCGCTGAGAGAGATCAGAGCGCAAGGGAGCAGTAGGCCGAGGACCCTTAGAAGAGCGGATGGGTAGGCAGAGAGGGTACTGCTTCTTAAACTTAAGTTACCTTTAGAGGCTAAGAGAGTTTGAACTTCTTTGGAAGTCAAACTGCTGACACCTTTTTAGGGAAGAAACTTGGGAAATAGGGAACTCACCTAGTATAGAGTAGGGACAGATTTAACTTGATTATTTTTCTCTTTCTGTAGATGACGCAAAGGAACCACTTCACATCAAAACTTTAAATTGCTGATTAAGGAATTGATTTTGTATTCTTTGTATACCTTGAGGTTTATCCTGAGAGGATTGTATTTGCATTTAAATTTGACTTTTATATAAAACGTTTAAACTTTATCAGTTGTAAGTGGTTCTTCAGAGTGGCGTCATTTAATGGGGTTTGTCTAAACCTATGTGGGGGTTGTCTTTTACTCAACGACAGATACTAGCGGTCCTAAATTGACGAATGAGATAAATTATTAACTTAATCATAAATTGATACCAAAATCTCATTCCCCGCAGTTGGTAGCAGAGTAATGATGGTTATCTTCTTGAGGAAGACGACCTGGGCCAGGTTTAGTTTACCCCAAGGTCCCTAGTCATCGACGACCAGAAGAAGAATCCCTGCCGAAGAAGGTGCTGACGGTGCGTCGAGAGAAAAGCAGCAGAATCGGTCGAGAGTGAGTATAAGGGTCATGCGTTGTAAGATTGCGGTGTTTTATGTTGTTCCTGTGTTGTAATGTCAAGCGGAGTTGAATGCCTATAGTGTGATTGAGGGAAGGTTGTGAGCGCGCGCAACCGGATAAAATCTTATGTCCAGAGGGCTTAAGTGGTTCGGGTGTATCGAACACCCAGAGTAATTTGTCTACCATTGAAAGGGGGTCATGAGGTACCATTGATCGCCCGCAGACCGATGATAGGGGGAGCGTTTGAGTGAGTGTATGAGTAAACGCATGCTGGTCGTACGTTTACTGTGTGTAAGTAACCTATCAGTTGAGGCAAGCGTCCGACCGTAAGAGGAAAGACGTCTCGCCAGTTGAGGTAGCAATTACAGTTAGACTGTGGCCGTACAGTCAGAGAAAAGTGATCGCTTGGACGGAAGTAGTCATTTTTCGGCGTATGAATGAAACGCATGTAAGACCACGAGACGAGTTGAGAAACGAAGGAAACTGCTGTAGAGGGAACAAGTGACGTCAGCGTAGAATCGCGCTGAGATTGGTCAGTCGGCGTAGAACAGCGTTGGGATAGGCTGATTAGCGAGAGTCGCACAGGGATTGGTGGTTGTCATCAGGACGTACATAAGGAAGAGAATTAGTAAGGGAAAATCGTAGATTACCAAAAATGAAGTGCTTTAAGGGTTTAAGAAAAATCTTTAGGAGGAATAGAAGAAACTTATATGTTGGAGAAGAAGCTCCACCAGAAGGCACACCAGCTTATCATATGGCAGTAAATGTCGGTTTACACTCGATATTATGGATTTCCGAGTGGAATAGGCTAACAGAAGGGGAAAAGGAACTGATGTTTCCGAGATTCGGAACATTTAAATTAGACGTGTTGAACCAACTGAAAGCAGTAATGCTTGCAACAAGACCTCTACCGAGGCCAACACAATTCGAAGCTCTTAGTGCATGGTTTAGAGCAGCACACGAGAAGAGTTTAAAGAGACGTCAGGAACGAGTGAGACGATCAGTAAAGGCAGTGCAGGATGCCAAATGGGATGAAGAAGCTAAGAAGTGGAGAGTGCAAAGGATAGAAGCGGACAAACTGTTCACCATGATAGAAGCCACGGGAGAAAAGAAACCTCTGGAGGAAGATGAGGAAAGCGAGACGGAGGAGGATCTGATAGAGAGGCTATTAACAGATAGACCACCTCCATATAGCGGTGAATCTGCAAGTCCCATATTACAGCAAGGGGACGGAGCTAGATGGGGGGAATATAAATCGATCCCAGTAACAGAGTGGGACGCTAACAAGAGTGAGGAAATACCTCAAACTAGTTCCGAACAGAGAGTAGTGGGAAGATTTGTGGTCCAGAAGGTGCCAGAGACGCAATGTGCAAGGTCGTACCAAATGCCAGACGCTTTACAAGTACCTGTTACCATAGGCCCTATAGTGTCAATCTACAACCCAGAGGGGGTCCAGCAGGAGGAACAGGCACGATGGGACAGGGAAAGGGCAGAGATGGAGAATAGGAATAACACGATGAATCCTCAAAGACAGAGATTAGCACCAGTGAGTCGGAGTACCCCATTAGATTCCGCGACGGGTCCCTGGATAGAACAAGGGGGACAAAGAGGATCAATGGATTTGAGGGGATCAAAACCGAAATCCTATAAGGAATTAAGGGAATATCTGAAAGAATGGGATACTGCCGAAGAGGCTCGGAATAAAAGTTTAGAAACAGGAGCAGAGTGGAGAGACCAGGATAACAAGATCCTCTCTCATTGTGGAGCTGGCGAAAGCAGTCCGGAGTGGGAGAGAGGGAGTCAAGGAAGCAGGGGAGATACGTGCCCTACCATTAGCGGCAATAGGCAAATGTGCGATGACAGGAGTGCAGGGTGTGGCGAAGTGCCTCGCGTCACCTTTAGTGAAGGAGAACGAAGGACGCAGGAATACCGAAACACTTTCAGGTGCACACACCATACTCCGGATGAAAATGTGCAACATTGGAGTCACGGGAACCTGGAGAGTCGCGAAGGGTCTCGCCATGCGTCCGGTGATCAAGAACGAAGTCACGAGAATATAGGGAGTCGCGAAACGTCTCGCCATACATCCGGTGATCACGAACGAGATCGCGGGAGCATGGAGAGCCATGAAGGTCCTTATCGTTTGTTGAGTGATACCAGACAGCAAGCGAGTTACAGTGGTTTAGAACAGCACGGAGGATCTTATCTTGTATCTGGAGAAACCGAATCGAAAAGACGGAATGTAGGGTTGAAGGATGGAGCATTGTTCCAGCACACCCCAAGGGAAGATGGAAAGGCTTGGGATCTAGAGAGGTGGGAACAAAGAGATGGAAGAAAAATTCCTCATAACTCACCTGTGCTTAGGCGTAGGGCGCATAGTGGGGGTGAGAGGGATGTAAGAGAACAACCTAGGACTGACGTACTGAGAGCTGAAATAAAAGCAAGACGCATAGATGTAATGAGTTTAAAATCAGACTTAGATGAAATAATTGACGGCACAGTGGCAATCGAGAGGTTAGAGCTGTACGCACCAGATGAGATACTGTTTTTATCCAAAGATGTTACTCGGAAAGCGAGAGCAGCTCACGAAAAGTTATCTGAATTGGCAGAAAGGTACATGATAGACATATCGAGAACTAAGGCTTTACAGGCCAATCATAGGCTGAATTGCACGGATCTAGACTTAGATGAGCGCAGAACGATTGGGCTGAGAGTACACATAAGGGAATTGGTCATGTGTATTAGAATATGGAGGGATCTGGATAGATGGGAGGAAAGATGGTCCAAGAAGGGATCTGTTAGACGGACTACACTTGTGAAGTCTCAGGATACAGACCTAATGCGAATGGAAGCTTTCCCTGTGCGAGAAATCGCGAACGGAAACTACGTGCATGTACCATGGAGTAGGGGGGATTTAGCGGCATTCACTAATTCCTTCCCGAAGCTTAGAGAAAATCCCGTAGAGTGGTACAAGCAGGTAGAGAGATTCGTGAAGATCTCTAAGGTGCTGTGGATCGATTTGAACACATTGTTCGATATCGTGGTACCCGGAGATTTGTGGACGGCATGCAAACTTAGTATTGAATGGCCCACTTGTGAGCCTCAGAGAGATACCCAGACAGGTGGTCCATCAGATAGAGTCATGGAAAAATACGAAAGAGTAATAACATGGCTAAAAGAGAAAGTGCCGGTGCAAGACATAGATTGGGTTAAGATAGATCGAACGACTCAGGAGCCTAAAGAGACAGTTCACGAGTTTTATGAAAGGTTATTGAAAGCATTTAAACAGTACAGTGGGTTAGACGTAATGGATCCTAAAGACATAGGACAGTTTGTGTCGAAGTTTGTTCTCGGATTGAGACCAGACATAAGCCTAATGATTCAACAGCACTTGATCTGTTGGCAGAACAAACCTTTAGACGAAATTCTGAGGTATGCAAGATACTGTAGCGATGAGATAGATACAAAGGCAAAGAAGCTTAAGGAAAAGCTGATGTTAGTACAGATGCAAGCAGCTGGAAAGGGTGGACAGCGACAACAAGGAATAGGAACGCAAGCAAAGAAACAGAATAATCAGAGCAGAGATAAGGAAGAAAGACCGAGACCGAGAATGGATATCGCAACACTGAAAAGGACAACCAGGTGTCATCAGTGTAACGAGGTGGGACATTGGAGACGCGAGTGTCCGTATAACATTGAGACAGGGGAATTAGAACAGGAGGAGGAAGAGGTACAGAATAACGTGGTTAAGGGAGCAACAGTCCCGAAGGGAAAGTTTATCAAAGGGGGGACTCAGACTCCTCGAGCCCCGTTTCCTCAACCGCCTCGAATTACGAATGGAGGGAAAACCTATAGACAAATGCCATTGTTCGTAGGAGGAGAAGAATGCTACTACGTTGATCCTCTTACAGGGCAACGAGTGAGGAGGGAAGAAGATTGTACTTTAGGAGCAGCCCTGGAAGTAGATCAGAGAGGACCATACGTAGAAGCTGAGGTAGCTGGATGTCCTACGACCTTTTTGGTGGATACGGGAGCCACTAGATCCACGTTGAGATCAGCGGTAGTCCCAGGTCTGCCGATATCAGGAGAGATGATTCAGGTGGTAGGAGTCGCAAACAAGAGGATGACGAATCCTCTGACGGAACCAGTGTCAGTAAAGATAGGGAATTACAGTGACGAACATCAGTTTGTGATCTGCGATTCTAGCCCGGTGTGTTTACTAGGAAGAGATCTGTTGTGTAAACTGAATTGCACAATACATTGCACACCTGAAGGAGTAGAAGTGCAGACCAACGATGAAGATGCCGATTTTAAGGTTGTAAATTCGCGGGAATGCGTGGAACTATATCCTACCTTAACAGTGGAGGAGCTTCCACAGGATTTGAGGGAGAAAGTGTCAGCTGAGGTGTGGGATTTTACTGGAGAAGAGATAGGACTGATCAAAGGGGTAGAACCAGTAAAGATTATGGTAAGACCCAATGCCGAGTACCCAAGAACACCACAATACAAGTTGACACCGGAGACGATTGCAGGAATAAAGCCTGTGATCGAATCCATGATTAAACAGGGAATACTGAAGGAGATCGTGGGTAGTCCATGTAACTCACCGATTATGGGTTTACAGAAGCCTAGTGGAAAATACAGAATAGTACAGGATCTTCGAAAGATTAATAATATTGTTGTCTCATGTTGTCCAGTGGTACCGAATCCATCAGTGATATTGTTTCAGATACCGTTCCAAGCTGAATGGTTCACAGTGATAGATTTGTGCCAGGCTTTCTTTTCGATACCTTTAGATGAAGAGAGCCAGTACCTTTTCGCTTTTAAGCTGGAAGATCGCGTTTTAACATGGTGTCGTATCCCTCAGGGGTATACAGAAAGCCCGTCGATTTTTAACCAGCTATTAAAGAGAAATCTTGAAAGTCTAGTGCTGCCCAAGAACTCAGTTCTGGTCCAGTACATAGACGACCTCCTAGTTGCGTCAGAAACTAAGGAAGCTTGCAGAGTAGACACCATCACCTTGTTAAATCACTTGGCCGAGAACGGGCATAAGGTGTCTCCAAGTAAATTGCAATATTGTCTTACCGAAGTGCAATACTTGGGCCACAGGATTGAAAAGGGGAAACGGAAGGTGTCTCCGGACAGAATAGAGGCGATTATGAAAATGAACGCGCCTACAACACAAAGAGAGGTCAGGATGTTTCTAGGCATGGTCGGTTATTGTCGGCAGTGGATAGCTAACTTTTCACTGAAGGCAAAACCTTTATTACAACTGACGCACAAAGGAGTGAGTGATCCGGTACCATGGGACAAAGACTGTTTGATGGCGTTTTTGCAGCTGAGGGAGGACTTATGTCGTGCCCCGGCTTTAGGAATGCCTGATTACACAAAACCATTTTTGCTTTACTGCTGCGAAAGAGAGGGATGCGCTTTAGCGGTTTTAGCTCAGATCCATGGAGATGCGCGCAGGCCAGTGGCGTACTTTTCGGCTACATTAGATCCAGTAGCCGCAGCGTTGCCCGGATGTCTCAAATCCGTAGCTGCAACGGGTGTCAGCATTGAAAGATCGGAAAGTGTGGTAATGGGACATCAGTTAGTGGTGTACGTGCCGCATTCTGTGGAATTGTTAATGACCAGGACTAAGACTCAGCATCTGACGAATAGCAGGCTCACACGCTACGAGCAAGTCATACTGGCTGCCGAGAATGTGACCCTAAAAAGATGCTCCGTCTTGAATCCTGCTACGTTGATGCCACTTCCAAATGAGGTGGATGATGAAAATTGTACAGATCATGACTGCCTTGATGTGACTGAACTATGCACCAAACCGAGACCCGATATCGTAGATGAGCCATTGACTGACCCTGATGAAATTTTCTTTGTTGATGGTTCATGCATAAGAGACGATATCGGTCAGCTGAGAGCAGCTTATGCAGTTTGTACAATTACCAGAGTTGTAGAAGCCGCTTGCCTGGAAGGAGTACACTCCGCTCAGGTAGCTGAAATTATTGCTTTGACGCGTGCCTGTTTAGCAGGTAACAAAATTCGAGTCACCATATACACCGATAGCCAGTATGGTTTCGGGGTAGTTCACGATTACGGGCAGTTATGGTCTCAAAGAGGTTACATGACCTCCTCGGGTTCTCCCATTAGGAATGGAGAATTCGTGAGACTTTTGTTAGAGGCATTGCAAGGCCCGACAGCTATTGCAGTGGTCAAATGCGCAGCGCATACAAAAGGTATAGATTTTGTGTCACAAGGTAACCGCTATGCGGATGAAGTAGCGCGTTACTGCGCAGAACAAGGATATTCTCACACTGATGTGAAAGTGGGGGGAATCCAAGAAAGAACTGAATTAACAATGTTGTTAGACACTGTAGATACGTGGGATGAGCTAAGGAGTGTTCAGGAGAATGCACCAGATGATGAGAAAAAGGGCTGGGAAACAGCGGGTTGTGTGAAAAGCGAGATGAATTTTTGGGTCTCTGCCGATGGGAGAGCAGTTTTACCAAATGAACTTGTTAGTCCAATGGCAAGGAAATTGCATGGATCAGCACACATAGGAAGAGATGCCATGGTGAGAGTATTCAGACAAACGTGGTTTAATCCTAAGTTTAGAGTAGCGGCAGAAGCAGTATGTCAGCGATGTGCGATTTGTCAGCAACTAAACGTGGGAAAGAGAACACCAGTTACATTGAGTCACATTGGGAGGTCTGGGGGGCCTTTCAATAGAATGCAGCTTGATTTGATAGAAATGCCTCCATGTAACAGACTCAGATACGTTTTGGTGATTGTCTGCATATTCTCTAGATGGGTTGAGGCTTACCCTACACGTAGATGCGATACACTTACAGTAGCGAAACTGTTACTTAGAGAGTTAATACCGAGGTTTGGGGTGCCATCCTCTTTGGAATCGGACAGAGGAACTCATTTCAACAGCGAAATAGTGAAGATGTTGTGTTCAGCTTTGAATATTGATCAGAAGTTACACTGCAGCTATCGACCAGAAGCTTCAGGGATTGTAGAGCAAATCAACAGTACAATCAAGTCCAGACTGGCTAAAGTTTGTTCATCGACATCCCTGAGTTGGCCAGACGCACTTCCAGCGGTTCTTATGAGCATACGTAGCACACCTGATAGGAAAACAGGTCTCTCTCCACATGAAGTGCTAATGGGGAGAGCTATGAGATTGCCATCGGTTCCGACTGCAGCGTTATTGAACATCACAGACGACTTGATCTTGGACTACTGCAAGGGACTATCTGATGCCATTAATTCTGTGTCCCTCCAGGTCCAGGCTGCAGAGGTTCCATCAGCACAAGATTTGTGCCATGACCTGAGTCCGGGAGACTGGGTCCTGGTGAAAAAGCATGTCAGGAAGAACTGCTTAGACGTGCGTTGGCGAGGACCATTTCAAGTCATACTTGTCACGAACACTGCGGTGAAGTGTGGAGGCCTGCCAAATTGGATACACGCTTCACACACCCGAAGAGTGCCAACACCTCTGGAAGAAACAGCTCCTCTCTCGGATGAGAATCCGGCGGAAAGCGGAGAAGCCACAGAGGGGGAAAGCCAAGCTGTGGAGGTGATCGAAGAGGCTGAGACTGTGTCAGAACAGGTCGACGAAGGTCAAGACACTAGCGAGACCGAAGTCGCCTCAGGAGAAGAAAGTAACTGGGAGACTGAATCGGATACTGAACAAACTGAGAGTGACCAAGAGACAGGTCCAAGGACAAGGAGCAGAAGAACAAGGAGTGACGAAGCCAGTTGGCCGGAGAGAAAGAAAAGGCCAAGCTCGGAAGAAAAGCAAGAAAGAACTCTTGTCCCGATCGCTGAAGAATCGGATCAGGAGGAAGAAACGACAGACTCAGGAACTGAGAGTCCACGAAGGTCGAGAAGGGTACGTGTGCCCTGCAGAAGGTACGCCACCCCAGAGTGGATTTATGTAGCAGATGTCTTGGGGACAGAAATCTGGGAGAGTGAAGAACGTGAAAGTAATCGATCTCGATCCATTTGTGGCAGTGGAGATATGGATGTTGACGCCTGGACTCGAGACTGAGGGATTACTGACTTTCACACTTCCCATACCCCCATACTTGAGTCAGATTAAAGATTTAGTGCTAAACAGATTACAATTTCCAACATTTGGTCATCAAATTCCGGAAGAAGAAGACAAAGTCATTCGTTTTGAATTATTGGAACTTGTTGCGAGAGCTGCAGGTACAAGAATAATTGTTGATACATAAAGACTTTTGTATATAAGCTATAAAGAAGAAGATAACCTAGCGCCGAGTGGAAAGAAGAATAAAATTAGGGATTACATTTAGAGGACGGAGAAGGGTTAGGGTTGTCTGTTGTTAAAAAAAAAAAAATAAAGAGACATTGTTGCGAAAAAGAGACATTGTTGCGAAAAAGAGACTTTGTTGATAAAGAGCACTTTACAAACTGAGAAGAAAACAAAGCAAACTAAAGACTGAACTGGAAAAACTTTTTCGCAAAAGAAAGAGTTGCGCTGTTTTTGACAACATGGAGAACGGCAACCCAAACAGAAAAGCTAAATGTATAATAGGTACACTTATAGCTGTAGTAATATTTCTTATAATTACAGTAGTGACAATATCATACATAATAGGACATGAAACAGATAAAGAAATAGCAGATGTTAAGCCTGTAACGACTTTGAAACCTGTTCTTGATGAGAAGAAGGGGGAGAGCAATGTTATACGTGAAAAGGCGTTACTAGTAGATGAAGCTCGTAGATTACATGTAGATGAGTCACAGGGAAACTTTAGGTCAAACGCATATGCTAAACTGTTATACGAGTATATCGATGCCATGGAGGCCAAAGATTGCTACGTTTGTATGCAATTGCCGGCTTCTGTAGATGAGGGCATCCGATATCATCATCTCCCATTGACTTATGGGATAACATGTAGCTTACTGCTTAGTATATTTTATGGTAGGGAAGGGTTTGAGTACTACTTTTCAAATTATGATTCGGTACTGCCTGAAGTTCCGAATTATAAGCAAATGAATAAGTGGGACTATTACAAAAAGGAGGATAGACTAGCCAAGTTCTTCCTTCCTTGGGATACATTAGATACATCATACGCACGCAGAAATAATCTGACTTGCAAAGTGTCAGAGACTGAGAAAAAGTTTATAGGACAAGTAGATGACCGATACAGAAGGCAGAAGATTCTAAAAATGTCAGGACAGTGGAAAACTGATTGGACCGAAGAAGAGAAGGCACATAAAAAGAAAGGTAGCAATGGTCCAATAGCATTGGATAGAACGCAGAAAGGAAAGTTATGTTTAACTCGAAGCAAGACATATTATGAGAGTGAATTCGTAGGTGAAGTTAATTGTGAGCATGCTTTTAAGTTAGAGTATTATACGAAAGATTTTATGAAAGGGATGCAGGCTATTCCTAATGTATATTTTGTATGTGGGAGAAATGCCTATGTAAAACTGCCTGACAATTGGTATGGTTCGTGTTACTTGGCAATTGTCTTCCCCAAAATATATCATGCAAAAGATTTAGCAATCATAGAAGGAAAGGCTTCGATAAGAACGAAAAGGGAAGTAGGAGATGCAGAAGTAATAGGAGATGTATTTGGAGCGACGTTTCCTATGTTAGGTTTAATACTTAACGATGTTAAGATCAGGAGACTAGCTACAGTCGTAGATAGATTATCTGCAAGTACTGCAAGGTCATTAATGCTAATAGAAGGGGAGATGCAATCGATTAGAGCAATGGTTCTTCAGAATCGACTTGCTCTTGATGTACTATTAGCAAAAGAAGGCAGAGTTTGCAAGGCTTTGAAGGTTCAGGAATGTTGTACTTATATTCCTGATAATTCAAAACCACTTGAGAAGGTCATAAGAAACATTACACAGATTCATCAAGAAATCGAAGATTTGACAAAAATAAATGTTTGGGAAAAAGTAGGTCATGGAGTAGGAAAGGTTGGAAGTTGGTTTGCCAACCTTGGCAAAAGTAATGTGTGGTATATATTAAAACCTGTATTAATAGTATTAATTTGTATAATCACATTGTTAGGATTAGTAAAACTATATAAATGGTATAGGACGAACCGGTTACAAAGATCTATGAGAGAACAGGAAAGGAGATTAGCTGCTTTACAAGATCAACAGTATAAAAGCTTGAGAGCACTTGAAATGATGAAAAGAGGAAATGATGTAACTAGTTCGGTGTAAAAGGTGCTATTCAAATTGCATTTGGTGATGACTCCTAAAAGTCATCAAAGGGGGGAACTGAGAGAGCGCAATTTGAATAGAAGATATATCGTAGTCATATTTAGGAGCATATCATGTAAACGTAGGAATGACACGTATATCGTAACATGAAGTTGACGACTATGGTGTAAAAGTTAACAGATGTGACCAAAGTAATATAGGAATGTATAACTGTATTCACTTTAGGATGTATTAGATTTAGAAAGCTCGTATATGTAAGGGGCTAATGTAGAAATGTGTAGAAATGCTTACGAACAGAAGAACGTGCAAAGTAGAATTCATGTACGTGTGTAATTTGAAATGTAGAAACAGCGAGACAACGTAACATGGAGAAATGTGCAAGAGCATATATAGAATAATGAAGAAGAATATAAAGTTATGTTCTATGTATAGGGTTTATATTCTATGTATGAGACTATATTCTGTGTGAACTTTATATTCTATGTAGTAAGGTTCATATTCTACGTAATTGTATTCTATGTAAGATGTATTCACACATGAGCAAAGTATTTGCTAAAAGCGATTACATATGAATGTATGTTAAAGGTTATACTGTGTAGAAGAAATTGTAGGAATGTTAGAAGGGTTTAGGTCATTTTGTGATTATAACCTGACTAACCAAGAGTTTGCAGGAGCATAGTCCAATGTACGTAATTTAGTGGGCTCACAGGAGTCATGAATAGCCTTCACTTGAAGGTGCGAGCCGAAGAGTCTAGCATTTGTTAGATTTAAGGTGACAAATGTCGAACGAAGTTTATTGCCTAAACATGAGAGGAGACGATTGGAATTTGAGCTTTGTTTTGAATGACCATTCGCAGGATCTAGCTAGTAAGGTCAAGAAATAGTTGTAAGTTAAAGTCTTGTTTAAGTTCATTTGACTTTTGATCTGGAAAGTGTCGATTAAAGTCACCAACAAGAAGATGAAGATGACATCTAAGGAGAAGGGTCAACTTAACGGACGACGCAAAGAGATGAAGCAATGGAAAGAGCCAGAAACTGACATCATCGGGGAAAGTCCGTGGTGGGCGTCAAGGGGCGTTCCACCCACACTGTGATTGTGTATTTTAGGGACAGCACCCCGGGGAGAAGATAGCGAAGGCGAAGGCAAGAGCTCAGCAAGAACAGAGAGAGGCAAGTTAGAAAGAGCAGATGACTTGAGCAGATGCGCTGAGAGAGATCAGAGCGCAAGGGAGCAGTAGGCCGAGGACCCTTAGAAGAGCGGATGGGTAGGCAGAGAGGGTACTGCTTCTTAAACTTAAGTTACCTTTAGAGGCTAAGAGAGTTTGAACTTCTTTGGAAGTCAAACTGCTGACACCTTTTTAGGGAAGAAACTTGGGAAATAGGGAACTCACCTAGTATAGAGTAGGGACAGATTTAACTTGATTATTTTTCTCTTTCTGTAGATGACGCAAAGGAACCACTTCACATCAAAACTTTAAATTGCTGATTAAGGAATTGATTTTGTATTCTTTGTATACCTTGAGGTTTATCCTGAGAGGATTGTATTTGCATTTAAATTTGACTTTTATATAAAACTTTTAAACTTTATCAGTTGTAAGTGGTTCTTCAGAGTGGCGTCATTTAATGGGGTTTGTCTAAACCTATGTGGGGGTTGTCTTTTACTCAACGACAGATACTAGCGGTCCTAAATTGACGAATGAGATAAATTATTAACTTAATCATAAATTGATACCAAAATCTCATTCCCCGCATCTGTTTTGTTATTTAACGCCTTTTTTCTTTAGGTACTGCTGTCTGAGTACTTATACAGATTGATTCTGTGTTTCTCTGTTGTTAAATTACAGGTTTAGGCTCAGATGTGCTCGAAGTGCCCCAGTACTCCAGCAGTTCATCAGTGATGAGGCTCAACACAGCCAACACCTGTTCCCGGTTTCCCTCTGACAGGGACCCAACCTGGCAGTTTTGCTGGGATATTTCCACTGAAGCAGATCCGAGCCTGATTTCCATATGCTGTCATCTATCTGTCTCTAGAGCGGCATAGAAGGGAAAAGACAAAGGACGTGAATAGGTCCCGAGTATTTACCAGTGAGTTAAGTTTACTCAAGCATTCCATCCTTCACATTTTTGTTTTTTGTGATACCGAGATGCTTCATAGCAGAAAGACGATCGAGGTTCATTATATTTTTCTCTGAAAGCAATGATCACATGTGTTTTAACGTAATACTGAAATGTTTGCAGAAATGTTTACAAAAAGCAAGAAGGATAAGCTAATCCAGAGTGGATCCCTGATTCGACCACCAATATCTCACATCTAGACATCTTAAGAGGGCCGAAACTGGCAATGTATGAGGAAAAACTCTAAAGAGAGTAATGACACCAAATATTACAATGGCGGAAAAGGGGACTTTTTAAAAATGTAGTTAAAGTGCTCCAGCAGATACATTTTTGCATCTGAATATGCCACTCTTCCCAACTATTTATTACTTGATGCAGAAGACTACACCCTTATTGTCATAAGCTCAGTAGAGCAAATGTTGTTTTAAAAGGGTTTACTTCAATCTGAAATCCACCTTTTCGACAGTAGAAATTCGAATTCTTACCCTAAAACAGGTAATTGATGCACTTCTTATTGCTTTAATAGCATGAATTCATTTCATTTTCTATCTTTATTTCGATCACTTGGACCATAAAAGATATACATAATACATATTCATAAAACAAAGATTTTAAAAATCACTACGGTTATCATCTTATGATACAAATTAAAAAGTGCTGGTGCAAGATAAGAATCATACTGCTAATTATGTTTAAAAATCACATTTGATATAGATAAAACCAATTGCAATCCCTTCTGATTTGTGCTTGTCTATGCTTTGATTTTTACAGTGCCTGTACCAAATGCGTATCAGAGTTCAGGATATGGCGAGTGTGCTTGTGCCAAATCGCTGTTAAGAATTTAGCTACCGCAAATACAATAGGAGGTGATAGATCCGTCTTGAGTATTCTGTAAGCTGGAATGCAATACCTAAAGCCTAAGTTTTTAAGAAGAGGAACAAGCCAATACTTTCTAGATTTTTGATAGGCATTGCAAAAGAATAAAACATGTAATTCATTTTCCAACTGGTTTAAACATGGGGGGCATTGCTTAGTGGAGGAGGACTGACACCAGGTACTTGTGAATGCTCTAAGGGGGAGGGTACCATATCTCCACTGCAAAAATAACTTCCTGGTCAATACAGGACAGATTCCATCAAGGACCTGCTCCAAATAATAGGAGTCTTTAAATTGGATAAATATATTTGTTAAAGTCCCCAGCCGCGAATTCCCTATTAAGGTATTTAATTTTAAATCATAATATTCCTTTGTTAAACATTTGCGTGAGACCTTACTACAAACGTTTTCCGGGTCTAGCCATAATTCTGGCCTTCCCAGACTTTCGCATACCTTTTTTGTGTATTTTAACCAGGGAATATTCGCCAGATTTGATAAGCTTAAAATCTCTTTCAGTTCTTTCCTGTTAATCAAGAGCTCTGGTGTACTCCAGAGTCGTCGCCAGAATGTTAGTGGTTTTAGGCCCAATTCCTTGTCAATGGATCAAAGGCCCAAATCAAATCTGAGAGGGAGGAGCTGAGTGTTTGGAGGTAGGGCTGCCAAGTGTCTGATGAACTTGTTTCTGTAATAATCAAGTCTTGGCTGGATGTGTGCCCCCACAATTCCCCGCCATATGTGACGGCCCCCCCTCGCCTGCATTTTATAAATTTCGAGCAATGGACCTAGGGGTTTAAGGGTCGATCTACTTATTATCCTGGAAATGCCACCTGTTAACTGCACCAATTTAAGATTAGCTTTTGTTCGATGCGTATCCCAAGTCATATTTTCATTGATGGTCACCCCCAGGTACTCGAATGTGTGCACCCTCTCGAGCTTCGTTGTGCCTATGGTTGGGTTGTGGCGGGTTGTGGCCGGGGGGCTAAGAATCATGAATTTGGTCTTGAGGGCATTAATATCCAGCCCCCTCTCGCCACAAAATGCCACAAAACCATTCAAAACACATTGTATCCCCATCGGGGATTTTGACAGCAGCAGGTGTCGTCCACAAACATAATTGCGGGCACCCTGCTGCCGCATGAATTAGTTGTTACTATTTTGTGGAGGTATAAATAAAAAGTGCTACTATTAATCAAATAATGATACTCATCTATCAATCTCTGAGGATTAACTGCTTAATTCGCACTGACTTGATTTGAATTCGTAACCTTCTGGTCTTAGTTTCAAAACAGGGCAGTTTTACTTGTCCTGTCTCTAGTGGGTAACAGTTTGGCTACTAATCGGACTAGCAAGTGGCAGCAGGTGTGGCACTGTTTCTCATAGCCACACACTGCAATTCTCCACCTCTGGAAGCCCTGCTGTTTATAGGTAAAGTACTTTTGGCAGTGAAAATCCACTTGCGTAGGGTTGCTGAACAATGCCTTTATAGGGGAACATTGCCTTCATTCAGATGCCAATATTGTGCCCTCGGCCCATGGCTCTAGAGGTTCATTTTAATGATTGCTTACTGCTAGAAGCCCTCTCCTTCATGTGCATAGCATCAGGCTGCAGGAAATTGTTACCGGTAGTTCTCATAGGTCTAAAATTCGCTTGAGTAAAGTTAGGCAAAGTTGAAAAATTCACCTTTCTTTTTTTACTTTGCCAACGAGTGCAATTTAAAACTTCACCATCCCCTAATGTGATTCCTTCCAGTTTCATTTCAATGAGCCAGCACTGGTTTAAGATTGTCTATAGTTGGAGGTAATTAAGGCAAATGGGGTCTTTTTATAGTTAATACCGAGGTAGGCAATGCACGTCCAAGCTCGAATATGGGCAAGGTACATTTTGAGTAAAAGGGTGGTCTTGATTGTGATAAATTTAAAATAGAGTATCATTGCTGTACTGGAGGATCATGACTCTGCGCTTGATAACAGTAATCAGAGTGGTTTGATGTACAGCTTGAAGTGAGGTGAAGACAGTAGATCATTTAATGACTTCATACATTACAATAGGCTACTGATATCTGGGGAATCCAATTTGGATACATTGATGTCTGTTGGAGAGGTAGATAGGAAAAAAAATGCAGTAAAGGGTCATTAAACGGTATGTAGATTGACAAATTATCGATCATACCTCAATGTTAATGGTGTTGATGGTTGCCGAAAGATCAAACAAAACCAGGATACAAAGAATACTGATGTATGCAATTTTAAGTGTGGTGTTCACAAGTCGTGATTCTGCAGCAATCCCATGATATGATTGTGCGATTCATTTTTATTCTTTATTTATTTGTAATGGCTTAATAATGTATTTGAGAGAAAATGTGCCTTTTTGGGTGTTTACACCAATCTTTAAAAATTTTATCGCTGTATTTTAGACTTTACATAGTGAGGCACTGCTGTCCAGTGCCTCATGCATGTGCCCTAACTCTTAATCATGTAGAAATTAGCTAATCTCTGATTGGCATATTTAAATGTCCTACATGACCATAGAACATGATGGTCAAACCCAGCCAATAGAATGAAACGTTAAATGGTACCCTGGGGCAGCATCAATTGTTGTGCCATCCACTAATGTGATAAGGCTTCATGTCTCCCATTGTAGCCTGATAGGTAAACATCTCCCTTTTAAATATTAGTAGGTCACCCCTACGTGAGTCTTGTATCCCACACAGTATATTGCATGATATTTAAAAGTGGAATATGTATAAAGTTATTGATAACATGTTACTGGAGTTACAAGGTCCTAAAAGCTATTTTCACTGAGGGAATCCCAGCTGTCTTATGTAGAAAATCAGAGTACAGATTTTGATTCTAATAGGGCACCAAAGGAATGGGTTCAGCTTGAAATATAATGAAACATTTATTTTTAATAGTGATTAAAAATCAAATTCAATGGTGCAGTCAGAGTTTTAATAATATTAGGGGAAAGTAACTTTTAAAATGTTACCTTCTCCGTGCCTAAAGTTCCAGGAGGCTAATGTTCATTGACTCTCCAGCTCCTTCTAACCTGTACTTGGCATGAATAAGGTGTGAATGAGGTGTGACATTCCTATACAATAGGACACTGTGATGAACAGTTTGACCTGAATGGGATGACGCCTTTGAGCGCAGAAGAATGATGGGGCAGCTGTGCCATGCCTGTCAGAGGCACACCTAAAATATCTGTGATCTTCTAAAGAAGAAACCAGGATACCAGGATGGTTCTTATGTATTCCCTGTCTGGTTGCTGAAGGATCTTGCTTTTGTCTTTCTTGACTTCTGTCTCCTGGTCTGTTGTGGGTACAGAGCATGCTTCAAACGTCATTTTAGTGTTGTGGGTAGGCACTGGAGATTTCTATGGTCCACTCCCCTACACAAACACCCAGCCCTTAAAGCCCACGTTTAGTGTGTGAAGACTTTGCCCATTTTAGATTTGCACTTACACATTGCATTTTGGGCCTGTTTGCAGTAAGGTTTACATGAATTATTGAAAAAGTAGGCTGGCTAGGGCCTGTGAACACTTATGGAAAGGGGAGACCACTCGGTCCCCCTGAACGTATGGATGGGTGCCCCGATCCCCCGGGAAACCATTGTGGGCAGGGGGCGTGTCCCCGCTGGTATGCCCGAAGCGGCGTGGCCGGAACACGCTCCTTCCCGCCCCAAAGGGGTTGGCCTAAACACCTGCCTGGAAGTCCGCGCACTGATGGGCGTGCTTGAGGCAGGGCCCCGCCCTCCCGCAGCTGGATAAATAGTGCGGGAATCCAACGAAGCTTCCTCTTGTTCCTGTGCTCTGAAGGCTGCACCACTCGTCGCTCCTGAGCCCTCAAGGGACCAAGCTGCACTTTTTTGAGAACTTGTAATCCTTGTCTTTCTCTTTCAGTTATCAAGGCCTGTTTGGAGATCGAGTCACCTTTGCAAGTCAGGTCGGACAGATTGATCGAAGACATGCCTGGCAAGAAACCCGGAAAGAGCTCCGAGATGGAAAGGATGCTGCGCACGTTGGTGAACCAAGTGGCGGTGATGGACCGAAAGTTGGGTAAAGTTGACCAGCTGGATCGAGGCCTAGCGGCCATCAGGAAACAGGTGGAGGCCCAGAATGCCTCCTCGGGACGGCCTAAAAAGGTCATAGGACCGGCATTGCCGAACGTCGCACCAGGGGATAAGGGTAAGAAGAGAAAGAGGAAGGCGGGTCCCAGCTAGGCCCCAGTTCCAGTAGTAACTCCACCGATTCCCGTCGTGCCAGCGGCCAGCCCGGTACCAGGACCGGATGGGGGGGTTGCCAATTCCTGTGGTTATCACGCCACTGGGGGATGACCAGATGCCCCTGGAATTAGCACTTCAGTTAGCAGCGGTATTACCATGGCTAAAGAAGGGAGCAGGGGGATCAGCAGCTGCGGGAGACCCGGTCGAAGAAGCCAGAATAAATATTGAGCAGTTGCAGCAGGCAAGGGATGCCGGGACGGCGAATGTACCTTCTATTTCCCCGTAGGTTGCGAAGGTGGTGGCGGCGGACAACCAGGAGAAAACAAAGGATCCGGCTGGAAGCGCGGCAGAAGCTGGTAAGGGATCGCTACCGATGGTGGGGGAGGGTGCAGTACCCTCAAGGCGGGAAAGTTTAGCTCAACATGTTCCCATGGCTACAAAAGAGATGATATGGGCAGACAAGTATATAAATATGTTTTCACTGTTGACTGATCATCGTGAATTGGAGTATGCAAAGACCCAGAAAGATTTGTGGCACCCCAGTGTATGGCGGGCTAAGATGGCGGAATTCAGGGTCGATAAGACGATGATGAACTGGATCAGGGCCTTTTCCATCTTTGTAGCGATTATAGGATAACGAACACCAGAGGTGTTGACTGATTTGGCATGTTATCAGAGTAGAATAATGAGTTCCCATGCGAAGTATGGGGGTGATGAATGGAAAGGCTATGATATTGCCTTTAGAAAAGCGAAGGAATTTAATGCGGCCTTGACATGGGATTGTTTGGATACAGTGTCCTGGCATGCGCAGCTCTTGCCAGGTCCGGCGAGTGCTTCAGGGGCCAACGCAAGCGGCTCAGGGGTATTCCCTCAGAGGCAGTCACAGCCCTTTCGGGCGAGCTCTGGGGGGAGGCCCAACCTAAGTTGGGCAGGAACGGAAGCAAGCGAGGGGTGTGTTGGGGCTTTAACAAAGGAACTTGTAGCAGGCCCCATGGAACGTGTAGGTTCCGGCACGCATGCTCGGGCTGTGGAAATTCCTCACACCCGGAAACCAGTTGCCGATCGAAGGCCAATGGCGCAGGAGGAAAAGGGGGTCCCAAGCAGGATTGATGTGGTGCCTCGGAAGCAAACATCTTCGCCCATAGATATCTTGGCTTTGACCCTCTGGCTAAACGAATACCCTGATCATGCGTTCGCCGGGACTCTGAGGAATGGCTTCTCATATGGCTTCAGGATCCCGGCGGGCAATTTTCGGTGGAGCTCTACCTGTAGAAATCGATTCAACACAACCCAACAGTTGCCGCCAAAAAGATCGCAAAAGAGGTTAGTCTGGGGCGGGTGGCAGGACCATTTAGCGACCCACCAGTGGCTGAGTTTGTGTGTTCCCCTTTGGGAGTGGTCCAGAAGAAGGACCCAGGGGAGTATAGGCTCATTCACAATCTGTCGGCCCCGAGGGGGGCTTCAGTGAACGAGGCGATTGACCCCGAGGTATGCTCAGTGAAGTATGCATCGTTCGATGACGCTGTGGTAATGTTGAATCGCCTGGGCCCCGGGGCATTGTTAGCTAAATCAGACATTGAATCTGCATTCAGATTGCTCCCAGTGCATCCTCAAGACCAGCGTCTGCCGGCTTTCACGTTTCAGGGGCAATATTACATGGATATTTGCATGCCTATGGGGTGTTCGATTTCATGTGCTTATTTTGAAATGTTTAGCTCATTTTTGGAGTGAGTGTTCATGAAGGCAACAGGGCACATACATGTGATGCATTATCTAGATGATTTCCTCTTTCTTGGCCCACCAGGCACTTGGGACTGTGCGCGGGCATTGCAGGACTTCTGCGTGCTCATGCGGGGTTTCGGGGTCCCGTTGGCACCGGGTAAGACGGTAGGGCCGGCTACCTCAATCGAGTTTCTGGGTATAGAATTAGACTCGGATGAGGGGTGTTTCCGTTTGCCATTGGAAAAGGTTACCAAGTTTAGGGCTTCCCTGTTACAGTGTCTCCGAACGGAGAAAGTGACCCTGCACCAGTTACAACAGACAGTGGGGCAGCTAAACTTTGCATTGAGAGTGATACCGATGGCGCGCCCTTTCTCTCGATCCATAGCGCAATCTATGGTGGGCCTCAAGGAAGGACACCACCGCACTAGACTGTCATCAGAGGTTCGACAGGACATGCTCATTTGGCTGGCATTCCTGGCGGACTTCAACGGTCGAGTGGTATGGTGCAAACCCCCAGCCTCGTCGGTGGAACTCGGCTTATGGACCGACTCGGCGGGGAGCGTGGGGTTTGGCGCAATCTTCGGAAACCGGTGGTCGGCACAAACATGGCTGGCGTGGTGGCGAACAAGCGGCTTAATAGGTAACATTGGTTTCTTGGAATTATTCCCCATCTGGGTGGCTTTGGTGGCATGGCCAGAAGACTTTAGGGACTGCTCAGTGGTGTTTTGGTCGGATAACATGACAGTGGTCGAGTGCATTAATCAGCAGGCAGCACGCTGCAAATGGATCTTACGACTGTTGAACGAGATTGTATTGCAATGCATGAGGTTGAACGTACAGTTCAGGGCGAAACATGTGCCGGGTGCACTGAATAATGCAGCTGATGCGCTCTCTCGTTCAAAAATGCAGGCTTTCAGGGATTGTCTACCCTCAGCGGAGCTAATGGCGGCACCTTTCCCCGAAGCATTATGGCAGATTGGTGCCCGGGACTACAAAACCTCGTGGCAGCCAGTTTAGTGCACAGGACGAGGAAGGCTTATGAAGGGGCGTTCCGTTCATACTGCGACTTTCTGGGGCCGGTAGGGGAGCATAGATGGGGGCAGGAGGAGTCCTTGCTCCAATTTTTGGTGGCGCTTCATAAGGAAGGCCGGTCGTCGGCAACCGCCAATAGGTATAAGGCCGCCATATCATTTATGGCACAGCTCCACGGGATAAGGGACCCGACTAACTCCTTCTTAGTCAGGAAGACTCTCCGCAGCTGGCGGCGCCTGGTGGGTCGCAGACAGGATAACAGGCACCCGATCGGGTTTGATAAATTGACCACCTTACTGGCGAAACTGGACAAGACATGCTCCTCGCCCAGCGAGGTAATACTATTCCGAGCAGCTTTCACATTGGCATTCTATGGGGCCCTGCGGGGGAGTGAACTTGTGGCAGGGAATAAGAAAGATGTGGAAGGAGGTCTACGCAGGGATCATATCCAAGTAAGGGGGGATTCTCTGCTGATCTCGATAGCCTGGTCAAAAACTGACCAGGAGGCCCTGGGGAATAGTGTGGTGTTGCAGCGCGCTCTAGGGAACCCCGGTTGTCCAGTGAGGCATGTGGAGGCCTACCTGAAACAAAGGTCGACAACATGAGGGGGCCTTACTTAGACATATGGACGCCACCCCTTTGACAAGATTTCAATTTCAGAGGGTGCTGGCAATTACGATTGCCGCAGCGGGCTTGAACCCGTGTGATTTTGGGACCCATTCATTCAGAATAGGGGCCGCTACGGAGGCTACGGCTCGGGGTCTGCAGGCGGACGAGGTGAAACAATTAGGCCGTTGGTCCTCGAATTGTTTCAAGAGATATGTGTGACTGCACATGTTGTGAAGACTGATAAAAATGCACTCATGCTTGTTGTCTTTTGTTTGGATTACAGTTTCGTGAGCCTGTGACGCGGGGCGAAAATTGGGATCGGCCCAGCATCAGCTGACCGACGGGAAAGGATCACCGAATGGAGAGCAAATGGTCTGGGTCATGGGCCACTCATACGTGAGGTGTGCCGGGGACATATTCAAAGCAGGTGATGCGATCCACACATCTGAGGAATATGGGTTCAGAGTGACCTTCCATGGGAAGGGCGGCCTCTGTATTGATCGATTGCAAGATTTTGTGGAGAAACTCTTAGGGCGGCAGAGGTCAAAGCTGCATCCAACTCATCCCGAGAGACTTATAAAATAGTCAAAGATCTTCTCAAAATACCCAACCCCCCCCTCAAATCAGCAACCCACAGTTGACAGATGCAACCAAGTAGCTTGTTACTTTCAAAACAAAATCACTAATATTCTGCAATCACTCCCACCTAAAGCTGATAACAACCCCCTGGTTGCCTCATTACCCTCCATCATTAGCCCAACTCTGGATAGCTTTAATCAGCTGTCCAATGAGGACTTTTTGAAAGCTCTCTCAGACTTGAAAAGTGGCTCCCCCAACGATCCAGCCCCCATCCGCATCCTCAAACAAGTCGGACCTACCATCTCTCACCTGGCCTCCAACCTTATTAACGCCTCTCTTAGCCAAGGAGTGGTCCCCCCCAACTGGAAACATGCAATAGTCAAAGCATTACAGAAAAATCCAGGCCATGACCCCTCAGACCTGTCCAACCATCGCCCAATCTCTCTCTTACCAGGCTTGAGTAAGATCGCAGAGAAGGTGGTCAACCAGCAATTGTCGGCCTTCCTTGAATACAACAATCTCCTTCTCCCCTCACAGACAGGCTTCCGTCCAGGTCAGGGGACTGAGACAGCCCTCCTGAAAGTGGTCGAGGAGGCCAGATGCATCTTGGATTCGGGAGGATCGGTTTTACTGATCCTCCTGGATCTAAGCGCTGCATTTGACACGGTGGACCATAAGATCCTGATCCAGCGACTATTCAGCTTGGGAGTGAGGGGCAGGGCACTTTGTTGGCTCTCATCCTTCCTAAAAAACAGAACCTTTCAGGTCTGTGAAGGGAACATGCGATCGGATCTCTTCCCCCTCCAGTGTGGGGTTCCCCAGGGCTCTTCATTGAGCCCTACACTCTTTAACACATATATGGCTCCCCTGGAGGATGTGGTCACCCCCTTTGGGATAAAAGCCGTCACATACGCTGATGACACCCAAATGGTTGTATCATTCTCACTGGAAGAGAACAAACTCAAAAACCTCCATGACTGCCTAGAAGGAATTCATGCTTGGATGTCCAATTCAAGGCTCAAGCTCAACGGCTCTAAAACTGAGCTCATGCTGCTGGGACATCAAATGTCATCCCTCCCCACTGCTATGTGGCCATCATGCCTAGGACCCCTCCCACAACCCAAGACTGAACTCAAAAGTCTGGGTTTTTGGCTGGAACAGGACCTTTCTTTGAAAACGCAGGCAAAAAAAACAGCCGGTACTTGTGTGGGCTTACTCCGTTCAACTAGGAAGATTATTCCACTACTCCCTGCAAAATCACAAAAAATGCTCATCCAAGGTCTAATCTTATCAAGATTAGATGATTGCAACGCTCTCTTCTTGGCTGCCCCAGAATCTACGATCAATGTTCTTCAGAGAACACAAAACGCCGCTGCAAGAATCCTTACAGGGACCTCCCGCAGAGCATCAGCCAAACCCGCCCTAAAGGCACTACATTGGTTGCCGATCCGTGAAAGGGTCAAATTTAAGGCCTTATGTACCACTCACAAAGCCATGCAAAATCAAGGGCCCCCAATGCTGAAGACCATGGCTGCTCTTCCCATATAAACCCAACAGGTCCCTACGCTCAGCCCAAGGTAATCTGGCTACGGTCCACAGAATCAAAAAAGCTCGAACTGGAGGACATCGCTTCTCGGTAACAGCTGCAACCCTTTGGAACGCCCTGCCAATCCAACTTCGTTCCGAGCCTAATCACATGAAATTCTGGAAGCTACTCAAGACCCACCTTTTCCCGCATTAACCCTTTCCCTTACTCCTCTGCTCCCACCCTCAGATGTTCTTGCAATCTCAGCGCTGGGACGCTCCCAGGCAGCCATGCGCTATAGAAATCCCAAATTCAAATTGAAATCTGTAGTCATAGTGCACGTAGGGGGCAATGACTTGGTGAGACTGGGAAGACGGGTGTTAGTTGAGTGCATACTGTCGGTAGTTAGCTGGTTAGCCAAAAGACTCCCGGGATGCACGATAGCCTGGTCCCACATGATTCCCAGGAGAATATGGCGGGGGGGGTTTGTCTATGTCAGCGTTGAACCACTCGGTAAGGAGGGTCAACAACAAAATAGAAAAACTGTTTCGCTCAGCTCATCTCCAAAGCATTTCGCATGGGTGTATCAGGGGCGATCACTGTTATGTGAATGATGGGGTACATCTGTCCAGGGCTGGGAATGACTTACTGATAGGAGACTTCGTAGCTTGGCTAGTGGGTTTGAGGAGACATGACCTGTAGGAGGTGTGGGGGGGCCAGATAGTCGGTCAACTATCTGGCCTGTGGCAGTAAGGTCATGATCGTGAGCAGTGATTTCAAGGTCCCTAGGGGGGGCGCCACCCATTATGGATGGGAGCGACCGGTGGGAGGCGGCCATTGGCCCCTCCCATGGGGGGGCGGCACTCACTACGGATGGGTCGCCCAGGGGGAGACGGCCATAGGCTCCTCCCAGGGGGAGGCGGCTATATGCCCCTCCCACGAATTTCCAGGGGGGCAGATATCCGCTCCGGCGGAAGAGAGTGTGGGGAAGGGGGGAGTCCACGCTGTCCTTCTTACGGATACCTCGCACACGAACTCAGATGACCTTAAGATGGCATCGAGTGAAAGGGGGCCCCACGACAAGGGAAGTTACAATTGGCTGCGAGGGTAAAAGTCCTCTGCGCATGCACCACTCACACCGTGAGGGCGAGAACTTGGTGACAGGGATCTGACACCGGTTAAGACCTTGCCGTTGGCCCTTAATGTTAGGTTGTACAAATTCAAAAATGTAATTATCAGGATGCTAGACTCGCTAGGAAACCTTTGTATTAGAGATTTGTTAAGGTTAGCCTGGAAAACCTGTCTTCATCAAGATGTCATTAAAGTTGAATTTGTACATGATTCATGAAACGTTTTAATTTAAAGTTTTCAATTTTATTTCATATTTTATTAAATACGGCCGGGGGGGTCGTGAGGCCCCCCCTCCTTCCAAAAAGTTCAAATCTGTGTCTGTCTCCTCCTATGGGGAAGTGGTGTTGAGAGGGGTGGCGGGCATCCCGGCCCATACTCCATTGGTCAGAGAGAAACTATTTGTATCTTAGAGGGTCCCATACCTACAGGCTGGTGAACCCTATAAACATGAACCCTCAACCAGACTTCCTCAGAACACTTTCGGGACCTGTGGAAAAACAGTAGCAGGACTGCATCTACTCTTTGAGACCTGTGAGGAGACCTGAAGGACTAGATCTGCTCCAATTTGTATATAAATAAGTGGAAACCAAGGGTCAGTTGGCTACAGGGACAAAACAAGCTGCAAGAGGCCTTTGTCCTCATGCACCCAGTTGACCAGTAGCAAATGCACCTGGACTGGACCTTGCCGCTATCCTCTGCCTGACACCCTGGGAGTCTCTAAGTGCCTCCCATGGGATCCTGGGAGGCATAGAAGTCTACTCCTATAGCTGTTTGACAGACACTAAAAGAATGTTTGAAAACTTTTGAAAACTTCTCGAAATCGGGGTAACTTTGTCAAACTTTTTTAAACTCCCAGGATTTCACTAAGACCAATCTACTGTGTGTATTCTATCCAAGACCCTCTGCAGTTGACCTACTATTGTACCTGGTTCCAGTGCAAATCAAGATTTGACTGTCTTTGGAGCATTAACCTTTCAAGCTGTGTTTTACACTTAAATCATAACAACTTTATATCTATTGTTCTTCCTATTAGATTTTTGTTATTTAGCTGTCATTTTGCTTAGTACATTTTCTCTATTTTGATGAATTGGAGTAACATTTTTATTGTATTGTCTTTTTAACTTTTTAACTGTTTTGATACTTCTAAATGTCTTACACATGTTGGTTATGTAAATACTGTGCTCTGTGCCACAGCTTCCAGGGCTTGAACTCAGGTTTAAATTGCTAAAACCCTTGACTGAAAATAACAAAACAGTGAATGTATTACTTGTGATGGACACCACTTCAACCTATACAATTAAACCACTTTCTCACAGCAATCAATCTCTGGATAAAGTGAGGCAATATGGAGTTGTAAAATTAGAAAGGTGAAAGCAGGCTCCATGTCCAAATCAGTTGTGACAGATGGCCTCTGATCTCTAAAGTACTTCTCTCTTGAAGGTTAAAGAGAAATGACTTGGTAAGTCTGACTATCAGCCCCAGATTCTGAATGCATATTTTGAAGGCACTCAAAATCGCTTTTTACCTGAAGCCCACAGCCAAACTAATGGGCTTCAGAAACATACCCGAAATTAGCTAAGTTAGACTTAAAAACAAACACTGTTAGTCATTTGTCAAGGTAGGGAAGTCAATAGGAGTATCAACATAGAAATCATAAACCACCATTAGTAGCCCAGAGAGAACTGTAGCGGTTGTTATGTTGAAGGTGAGGCATATTCATCAAAACGTAATAACAGCGATGTTTAGTGCTGTTTTAACTGCACAAGCCCAATCCTATACCTACATTTTTTTTACAGCTATGGGTGGTTCTGTAACAAAACAATGCCAGCCCAAAAGTGTACATTGTTAAGAGGATTGCCCATGGAAGGAGGAAGGAAAGTAGTTGGAGAGCCCAGCATTGCAAAGATTCTCAAAACCAATATAGTCTTCAAACATTTAAAAACTAAAGGCCTTATTTAGAGTTAAATGGGTAGGATACAATGCCGCAAATTTCACAGATGCCCCTTCTTCCCTATTATGAATGCATTTTAACCTATGGCCGTTGTAATATGGCTGATGGAATACATGCCATGTTTCAACAAGCCACCCATCTGCCAAACTCTAAACAAGGCCCCTAGTCTGCCCATAGGTCAGTAGCATTATGTTTGCTAAAGCAAGCCAGGAGCATGCGGGCAGCAGCAACTGATTCGGTAGGTAAGCTGGTAGGTCATCAAGGACGACACTGAATTCATGACATTTTATGGGGTTAAATAATAAGCAAAAAAGGAAAGTGATACTTCAACCTTTGGCCAGATTAAATGCTGACAACATGCTATTGTAGTTTACACAGATACCTTGTGCTAACTAGCTGCCATCTGGTAGACTATAATACATTATTATAGCTGTACACGCTGGGAATATCAGATTGATTAATATTCTGTTGCAAGAATAACCTGGGTACGAATAGATACATTAAGGACTAATTATTTGATCCAGCACGAGGAAACACTAATTAAAATTGAAACTGGTAATACAATTAAAATTCTAGAGTCTATTGCCCAAACATTGACAATTTGCCCACATTTCATTAACAACAAGTTGTGCTTGTAGTCTTAGGAGGTCCACGTTTTATTGCATGAGACATCAGCCTTTGCACACTTTGAATCTTCAAATTGTATTTGAATGGAATATAGTTGTTGACATAATAATAGATTACGTCAATTAGGTGTATACATTGATGATCCAGGAGCTCTCGATTCATGCCAGATTTTCTGGATAGCCATTTGAGATAAATTACATGTAATGGTTCTAAAAGAAACAAATGTACGCAGCCAGAAGTCATCACAAAAAAGCCATATTGGTTTAGTCATTTTTGACTTCGGATGGATATCCCTGAAGTAGATTTGTGGGGTGTCTGATGACAACAATTTCTGAACAACCGAGGCTATGCATTCTTTCTACTAAATAGAGAAAATATTTAACCTCTTAGCAGCTATGGAATGTCCAGCTCCAGTGCTGAACGTTCCATTGCGCAGGTGAGGTTCGAACGTCCAACGGCCGACGGCAGCACTCCTGAGGTAGTGGTGCCGTCGGCCGTTGGAATAGGCGCTGCACCTAAGAGGTTAAAGCCTGCCCATTGTTTCGGTGTGAACTTTACAAATGCATAACACCAATGTTAATACCTACCACTGCATTAGTGATCGTGCATGATCACTCTTTGAATTGAAAACTTGGTCAAGCCAGTCAATGAACAGAGACGTTGGATATTGGATTGTTTCTAAAAGACCATGCCTTCCGTTAGTACACTAAAATTCAGTTTGCAGAATTTTTATAATATGGAAATTTTTCTAGAAAAATGTTTGCATGAGATGCATTTAATTATTGCAGGAATTACTTCTCAGAACTCTTCACACATTTTTTACATATTGCATTACCTTTGGAGACGGATTGCACTATGGAATAATGCATTGAAAAAAAGCTTATAGAACTTAAATATCACTGGCAAAGAAGATGGGAGACAAAAAGATGAGGCAAGACTCACTCTTTATGCAAAAAAACAACCTTGCCACAAGATTGCTATACATTACAGAGTATGCGTCGGACTCAAAAAAGAAGATAGTTGCTAACAATATGAACTAAGGAGAAGACAGCTATATAGTAAAGTTGATAAACTTAGAGTAGGGTGGAATGGCGAAAACCAGTACTGCTATAGTTATAAAGAGTCTGAAAATGCTATATAAATTCGTATATAATACATACATTTCACAGTGTACTATCGAAGAGCAACAATTGCCATAATCTCAGATGAAATGCATACAGCTATCTGCTGTGATACATCCACCAAATGGTAAGACAACCAAAGGACAGTATGGCCTTTTCACAGAACTTTATAAATGTGGTTAACAATTTGCCATCCTATGTGTTCAGATACATGATTCTGGGATAACCTCTCATTTTTGATATGCTAAAATATTTGGATTAGTCCTTCAGATTTTCAAATAACAAACTACATAGTCTACTTGGGAGAAAATATCCTTACATAATAGTAACATTAGATTAATCAAAAAGAATAGTTGTCCTATTGTTCATTGTTCATTCTGATCAGGAATGACAACCACATCAGAGACCCCTACTGGCAACAACATCAGTGCATGATTTCACCAACTATTTATTAAGCTATCAAGGTTGATTGGAAACAAGTATTTAATTACTTTTAATCAGTATGAATGTATGCAATATTTGTGTAGTGGGAGCGTAGCTAAAAGGCAGCAGAGTGCTTGTACGGGGTCCCAGAAAAGCCTACAGTCACCAAGTGACTAGATAGGAAGCTGGAATTTGGCAGCAGAAATGTACTGTTACTGCATTGTGATACAGTTTTTATTTATGTAGTTTATAAAGTATAGCTGATCATTTTTATAGAGTTTATTGGTGGTCATGAAGTAAATTGGTTTCAGTGGAAATCTCATGCTGATTTATTGGGCTCTATTATAAAGCTAAATACATTTTATGCATTAACCAATGATGTAAACAACAATTATTTAAACGGAAAAAAGCAAAGCAAAGGACTTTCTCTCGTTCGATTTTCTCTTAATTGATCACCTATAATTTATAGGCAGATGATCCCATGTTGCAGAATCAAAGCATTTTACAATTCCGAAGAACTCTGAAGCTGTCTCACCACACAATGTAACATTTCCTTATTCCGAGATAAAGTAACAAATAAATGCAAATTGAGCTTTGTGAATTTGGTCAAAGAGCAAGGAGTGAAAGTTTCTGTAAGTCTGTCACTTATTATTTCCAACAAGCATGGTTATTAATTTAAAACTTCCGGACAGTACTCAGCACATTCAGCTGCTCTGCAAAGTAATTTACATTGAGCGCACCGGCCTAAAAAAAATGGGTCGTTTATTAAGTTACATGTATCATCAACCTTTAGGATCGCCAATTTTTTTTATATATTTGCAACAATAATGCTGATAGGATTTTGAATTTGATACTGGACAGTTACAATTAATATGTATTATCTATCAATCAGATTTTAGATGCTACAACTGGCCAATTGGAAGCAAACGTATTTGACATATAAAAATCTCCTAAACCAGCGTTTCCTAAACTGTGGGTTGGGACACACTGGTGGGTCCTAAGCTGATTGTGTGTGTGCTACGAAAGCCCTGGTCACTTTATAAGTAATGTTTATAATGATTAGCCCTGTGTGTGCACCAGTGCTAAGGTGCTGAGCAATGTCCATAAATCCAGGTGTAAAGCAAACATTTGCAATTACCACTAAGCAAGGCTCCAGGTGAACCTTCCAGTATTTGTTGCTGTTTTTATTTTACTTCCCAATGCCATTTCAATAGAGAATGTGCTCACTATGCATGCTCAAACATAACCATAGCACTTGTACATGGATTTCATGTCTACATAGAGAAATATGGATGTGGTTTAATGGCCAGAGCCCCTCATTTTGGATTTCCAAAACCAGGCTGGAGTCCTGGTGTTGACTCAGCATCTTTTGGACAAATCACTAAATCTCCTTTGCTTGAAATAAAATCATGGGTATTGTAATTTGACGCTTGTGTAAATCCCTCCAACACCCTAGTGCCCTGTTGGTGATGTATAAAACTGAAAACATAAAGTCAAAAATGCCCCATTGGCCCTTTTCAACACACAAATGGATTCAAGGCTTTACCCCAAACCCTGCTGGAGTAGCAATGTCAAATTTTCTAAAATTACTGGTAGCAACACACTGATTTTTCAGAAGCCTTATTATTTTAGTGAATGGATGACAGAGGCCAGCACACCCGTCTGAAAATTGCTCCAGCACAGACTCTAGTGTAGTTCGCCGTATGCCACATATATGAGCAGATTAATGTCTTGGCCACAGTCCAGTATCAAAGGGCGAGGTCAAGGTTGTGATGTTTACAAACAATTGCTGATGTTGCATTAAAAACAAGCATTTGCAATGCAATCAGTCTTGCCTTTTGGACCTTATATGTATTTCACTATGCAGCACATTAGCCTGGGGGCTGAACCATCTAATGGGTAATCTACAGGGAAAGTAAGCACCAACTTTCGTGACATGCCATGTATGGGAACACATGGAGTGAAATATTACCTTTTAAAGGGAAATGGTATAGTCGAAATCTATGTTTTTAATATAATATCAGGGCCTTCGGTGGTCATATGACTGAAAATACAAGATTTGAAAAAATATTACTGTCTACGGGTGCTCATGGAAGACATTTTCTATGGAATGGAATCTAGAGAATGCTAAAGTTATTCTGGTATTTTACTGACCTCTGCTGGTTGTATTCTATCTAGACAGTTAAATAGAGGCAGTTGAACAGAAAAAAAAGCTCCTAAGCGGAAGCAGACAAGTCCTATAGCTGATCTCCAGAGCCCAAAAAGTACATACACATATAAGTATATAGTAAAGTATATAAGTATATACTAAAGTATGTACAAGAGGTCTTGCATGCTCACCTAAAAATCACCCAAACTCTTGTCTATTGGAATTAGGTGGTGTCGCAAATGTTTGACATTCTAAAATGGCTTTGTCCTGAAACACTCACAATTGCCTTGTCCTGAAACACTCATTAGGAGTGTGTAATGGTAGATCCCAGTCTGATACATCTAATGGTTACACGTTTCAAAGTAAAAATCGTGGGTTTTTATTAAATTATATTTTAGTCAATTCTTATTCCTGGGATAGGATGTCTGATTTTAAAATTATCCCACGTCTAGATAGCGATCACTATGAGCTAGTAGTAGAACTTAAAGCATTAAAATTAGGGAGCGCGCACTCCCTGTATAACCCTATTGATACCAGGTTGACTGTCTCGAACTGTAGGCGGAGAGTGCGATGGACTGACTTCAGTCAATTGCAGGATAATTTGGGTAGTCTGTACAATGCCCTACTCCCTGTACTTGTAGAGGTGTCCATTTCTTATAGTCAAAATAGGGACGGCTTAGACCTAGAGGTGGTTGAGTCGAATCATGTTAAATTAGGAGAAGTTACATTGAACTTCTTCTACCCCAACAAAACCAACAGGCCGTGTAGGCCCCCATCCCACCCTTGGTATAAGGTTCTTTGCCGTAAAGCAAAAAGGGCACTAGTAGCATCTATTAAAGTCAATGACAGCCCACAAATAAGAATTGCAAGAAAGGTCTATGAAGCAGTTATCTTAGAAGCTAAACAAGGGTGGGAAATGGAAAATTGGGATACATTGAAAATTGCATTAGGGGATAAAGACATGAGTACTTTTTGGGGTGTTGTAAATACTGTTTTTTAGCGGTCAAACCGAATCTAGATGAAGAGGTTTGGCGGGACATTTCCAATCCCTCTATGCCAAGGAAAAGACGCTCAAAGATGTGCTACCTGATGGCTGCCACCTGAAGGTGGATTGCCCCTCAAACCAACCTTTCAGCCTGATGGTAGCATGGGCCCAAGTATAAGTTTAAATGAAATAAAGAGCGTTTTGGCAAAAATAGCCCCGGGTAAAGCACCGGGTCTGGATAAGATTCCTGGGGATCTTTTTAGGAGTGAACCATCCATCTGGTCCCCGTACTTCTGGATGCTTTTTAAAGCGATACTGCAGGGCATGAAGATCCCTTCTAGTTGGCTCAGTGCGGAGATAATTCTGATTTTTAAAAAAGGTTTTCTGCTCCTACCAACCAATTACAGACCAATCAGTTTAATAGATATTTCCCACCAAATATTTGCACATATTTTGCTGCTCAGGCTACAATCCTGGATGGATGAAAAGGGGGTATTGTCCTCTCTACAGGCAGGGTTCAGGGAAAAACTGTCGACCCTGGACCAAGTACTAAGATTAGAACTGTTGTACTGGAAGACCATCTGCCTGGAGGGGGGCAGTCTCTACTTAATATTTGTAGACCTGAGGTCAGCTTTTGATTTGGTCCCTAGGGAAACATTGTGGTCAGTCATTTGTGAGATGGGGGTTCCTGTATATTTAATCCAACTCATTAAACAACTCCACAAGGACAATTATGCGCAAATTAGGTATGGTAAGGATAGAAAACTTACTGCACCCATATCTATTTAACGTGGAGAATGCCAGGGTTGTGTGCTCGCGCCAACTTTATTTAGCCTGTATATTAATGGCTTGATTGATTCCCTGCTAGCAAAAAAAGACTTAGATGCCCCATAGCTACCCTCCCGTAAAATTCCAGCAATGATTTTTACCGATAATACACTTTTGGTAGCTAAATCACCTATGGAGATACAAAGGGTCCTCAATAAATTTGAGGCATTCCGTTGGGAAAGAGGTTTAGAAATAAATCTACAGAATACCAAATTCATGGCGTTTGCCATTTCAAAAAGTACACGCCCAAACCCTTCACTAAACGGTAAACCCCTTGAAAGAGTTCCTTCCTTTATCTATCTAGGCATTACCATCACTGAATCCATGTACTGGGGGCTCACATTACGAAGTCGACACTAGAATAAGCGCAATTGTCAGGTGGCATCATGAAGGTTTTTAGAAAGTCTAGCAAGAGAGCAGTTAGCCTGGCAATAGAAATCTATAAGGCTCAAGCTCGAGGTGGCGAGCTAAACCCTTAATGTACTGGCGTCGCCTGTGGACTACTCCCGAACTTCTACCTTAAATGGAGGGATTGTCTGAAGTAAGGATGGCAAGGGGTTCTGCCAAACTGCCTTTGTTTGCTCATATTAAATATTTGTTCACCAGTATGGAGCTGGTGGATTGCTGGGCTGAACCTGAGTTTGCCTGTTCATTAATATCAAGGAAACAAATGAAGGTACACTATGAAGAGTACAGAATGGCTCAACTTCATTCTAGTTCCCAAACAGGCAAATTAACTAGAGCTTTCTTAGAAATAAAAGATAGTTTCTGCTTTGAGATGGCATTAGATCTCATCAAACCAGCAGCGGCAAGAAAGCTATATTTACAGTTTAGGCATGGGGTTCTTCCGCTCTGCTGTTTTACATCTAAATGAAGAGATCAGCAAGCTGTACATTGCCCGGCATGTGATCATCTCTATGTGGTGTACCAGAAGGATCTTTTTGAAATCAACTAATGACGTATTGGACTCTTCATAGGGAATCAAAAATGTTATCATCGTAACACGGTATAATCTCCCTCCGTTGCTTATTTTACTGTTTTATATTTAAGGGATTCCTTTTTATGAATCTCTTTTTATCTAATTTATTTATTTATTTATTTGCACTATGCACTTTCCGAAATCAAAATTGTGTCTCTCGCCTAGTTACAATCCCAAGACTGTTCTTCTTTTTAACAATGTATGGAGGTACTTATGTATGCTAATTATGTTTATAATGATTTTTCTACAGCCTCTAAATTTGTTGTTTGTATGCTTTGATGTAATTTTATAAATGATTGGATGTATGTGTTTGTACTTTTTAGGTCAAACTGACCGAAATAAAGTTTTTTTGAACTGAACATTCTAAAAACTGGTTTGTGGTTCTAAATTTTAAATAAAATTGGAAGAAATCTAGTGCTGTGCATTTCCAACTACAGCAAACAAGTTGCCACCAATAAATCAATGTTCATGTAGTTGAAATTGCACATACGCATATCCAAATATCGAGTTTCCTCTTTATCAGGCTATTCACTGTTCAGATCATGCTCATTGCATGAGCTTTTGCTCTCTAATTGCATTTCTAAATCCAGCTAAACCAAGGCTACGTGAGCTCAATGCTCACTTCTACTGCACCTGTGGATGATGCACAACCTCAAACATAAAGCAAAGGACCATTACCTCCTCGTCCATCTTCTTCTTGCAGTCCATACATATGAATTTATCTCTATTCATGCAGAATAAAGAAAACAGGAAATCCTTCCAGTGATGAACTTATCAAGTATGGACCATAAATTCATTCCGCTCGCGGAATTTGCGATTTTTGGCAATTTTGCGATCCGTGAATCGCGCAAAATTGCCCAAAAATCTGCAATTCGCGAGTTGGTGGATTTTTTTTTATTGTTGCCGCTTCTAAATACATATTTACAACAAGGGGTGGTGAGGGACAGAGTCTCTGAATTAAGCAGAAAGCTCTCACCCAGTCAAGAGATCAGGGCTAGATCCAACACCGTTTTTTAGCTCACTGCACCATCCCAGTTTCAGAACCTGGCTGTATGCAAATTAGTCTGTTCCTGTCCCAGTGCATGATGGGAACAGGGCAAACCAAACTACAAAAGCCAATTCTTACACTGGGAAGGAAACAAGCTCCCGGGGACCGGTTTCTGGCATTACAGCCGTCTTCGGCCCGGTTTGCTTGAATCCTGAAGGTGCAATGAGCAAGGGTCTCACATCTGAGAATACCCTTCCACGCTTAGGGTGGACAAAAATATTTACAACAAGGGGTGGTGAGGGACAGAGTCTCTGAATTAAGCAGAAAGCTCTCACCCAGTCAAGAGATCAGGGCTAGATCCAACACCGTTTTTTAGCTCACTGCACCATCCCAGTTTCAGAACCTGGCTGTATGCAAATTAGTCTGTTCCTGTCCCAGTGCATGATGGGAACAGGGCAAACCAAACTACAAAAGCCAATTCTTACACTGGGAAGGAAACAAGCTCCCGGGGACCGGTTTCTGGCATTACAGCCGTCTTCGGCCCGGTTTGCTTGAATCCTGATGGTGCAATGAGCAAGGGTCTCACATCTGAGAATACCCTTCCACGCTTAGGGTGGACAAAAATATTTACAACAAGGGGTGGTGAGGGACAGAGTCTCTGAATTAAGCAGAAAGCTCTCACCCAGTCAAGAGATCAGGGCTAGATCCAACACCGTTTTTTAGCTCACTGCACCATCCCAGTTTCAGAACCTGGCTGTATGCAAATTAGTCTGTTCCTGTCCCAGTGCATGATGGGAACAGGGCAAACCAAACTACAAAAGCCAATTCTTACACTGGGAAGGAAACAAGCTCCCGGGGACCGGTTTCTGGCATTACAGCCGTCTTCGGCCCGGTTTGCTTGAATCCTGATGGTGCAATGAGCAAGGGTCTCACATCTGAGAATACCCTTCCACGCTTAGGGTGGACAAAAATATTTACAACAAGGGGTGGTGAGGGACAGAGTCTCTGAATTAAGCAGAAAGCTCTCACCCAGTCAAGAGATCAGGGCTAGATCCAACACCGTTTTTTAGCTCACTGCACCATCCCAGTTTCAGAACCTGGCTGTATGCAAATTAGTCTGTTCCTGTCCCAGTGCATGATGGGAACAGGGCAAACCAAACTACAAAAGCCAATTCTTACACTGGGAAGGAAACAAGCTCCCGGGGACCGGTTTCTGGCATTACAGCCGTCTTCGGCCCGGTTTGCTTGAATCCTGATGGTGCAATGAGCAAGGGTCTCACATCTGAGAATACCCTTCCACGCTTAGGGTGGACAAAAATATTTACAACAAGGGGTGGTGAGGGACAGAGTCTCTGAATTAAGCAGAAAGCTCTCACCCAGTCAAGAGATCAGGGCTAGATCCAACACCGTTTTTTAGCTCACTGCACCATCCCAGTTTCAGAACCTGGCTGTATGCAAATTAGTCTGTTCCTGTCCCAGTGCATGATGGGAACAGGGCAAACCAAACTACAAAAGCCAATTCTTACACTGGGAAGGAAACAAGCTCCCGGGGACCGGTTTCTGGCATTACAGCCGTCTTCGGCCCAGTTTGCTTGAATCCTGATGGTGCAATGAGCAAGGGTCTCACATCTGAGAATACCCTTCCACGCTTAGGGTGGACAAAAATATTTACAACAAGGGGTGGTGAGGGACAGAGTCTCTGAATTAAGCAAAAAGCTCTCACCCAGTCAAGAGATCAGGGCTAGATCCAACACCGTTTTTTAGCTCACTGCACCATCCCAGTTTCAGAACCTGGCTGTATGCAAATTAGTCTGTTCCTGTCCCAGTGCATGATGGGAACAGGGCAAACCAAACTACAAAAGCCAATTCTTACACTGGGAAGGAAACAAGCTCCCGGGGACCGGTTTCTGGCATTACAGCCGTCTTCGGCCCGGTTTGCTTGAATCCTGATGGTGCAATGAGCAATACAATCATTGACTTACCATGATTCTGCGTTCGCTAAAGAGTTTTCCTCCTTGTTCACGTGCGCTGCGAGATTTTGGTAGCTGGCCGAGCGACGCCGCGATCGCGAACACGTCATTGTGAACCAAAACAGGAAATTGCAAACGCGAACACGTCATTGCGACCCGAAACAGGAAATTGCAAACGCGAACACGTCATTGAGACCCGAAACAGGAAAAAGGCATCTCGAGCAGGCTGGTTAAGTGGAAACAACATGTTTGCGACCTTTGCGACCGCATGTGCAAATTCTCGTTCCCGTACTGGTAAACAAATCTCACAAACTCGCAAAAAAAATCACAAGCTCGTGGAATTTGGCAGATTTTTGCGAACTGCGATTACGAATTCGCGTGAATTCCCGTATCGTAAATTTGCAAATTCCGCCCATGCTTAGAACTTATTCCTTTTAGTGAGGAAGCCTTCTTGGATTGGGAAGCAAAAGTCAACTTTCCTGATTAGGTTCTGCATGAATGGAGATAAACTTATACTTAAGGACTGTGACGAGGAAGACATGGACTCGGAGTAATGAATTCTATCAGTAAGTAACCGGGCTAATGTAACAGAATGGCAATTCTCAGGGTTTCTTAGTGCAAGATTCCAGGTCATGCATGAACGGAAGAACAGCAAAAGCAATATCATCAACAAGCGTTGGCTTTATTCTAAAGAGAACACAATGAGCCTTCCAGCCATTCAGTAGTTTCACTCAGACAGAGCTCAAAACTTGCAACATGAAAGGTACCACCTATCTCTTGCCTCAACTTCACCAGCCACATTCTTTGCAACCAATATGTGTTAGCCCAGTTCTTATTTTTTCTACCTAATTTCGAAAATTATATTTCTACAGTCTCAATAAATTCCTCTTTGCCTCAATATTCAGAGGAAATGTAGGCTCGCAAAATGTGGGACACAAGCTACATTAATTCTCTAAAGAACTATTGTAAAACAGCCAATGAACTCCACAAATATTGACGCAATGAGATTATTTTTATGTACAATGTAGGTCATCAATTAACATTAACTTTTCCACTGTGAAATTTTGGATACCTATGGAAATATATTTCATTTAAGCGACTGCATCTCAAACCAAATTGCAAAAAATGCATAAAAGCACCAGAAAGCACCGATAAATACGTTAATAGCGAGAGCAAATGTAATTTTTCGATTGTTCAACCAATTGTACAGTTGCTCGCTGTCAAATGCTTTCCATTCCTGTTATTGTTAGGCTCAATAGTCTGCCACTTTGAAAGAAACTAATAGGAGTACATTTCTGGGCATCAGCATAAAGGTGTAATCGTACAAATAGCATGCATTGAATAACAGTTTCTGACGGTAATACCTTGCACAGTCAAAAGCAACCAGATACAAAAATCTGTGGGTGAGCTTCTATATGAGGCTCTAGTCCTGCAGCTCTCACAGTGAGCGACTTTAAAACATATGTAGTTAAGGACAGTTCTCCTCAGTATCCTTTGAGGCACTGCTTGTCCTTACTGTTCTAGTTCTTTAGTTGCTGTCCCTGGAAATGCGGGCTTTCAAACATAAAACGCCCCCCCCCCCCCAGCACTTTGTACCTTGGTATCATTGGAAGACTACACATAGACACCGCCTTTTTAAATCAAATAATCTGGGACCTTGATATGAAAAGCATTATTTGTATCGCTTTTACTTATCCAGAACCTGGTTTACCTACATATCCGTATAGAAAAACATTGCTACCTGGTCTAGACCCATATTAATTGATTAAATACAATTGGGAAAGCACTTCTCAAACATAATATGCTAAAAAAAATCGGTGAGAGGTATGAAGGGCATGGGTAATGCGGGTGAGGGGATAAAGAGGAAGGAAGGAGCGAACAAATATGAAAAATAGGAATAATGTGGGGTCAATGAGGAATATAATAAAATATTCATGCTACAACCTTTTATGCATATTTTCTAACAGGTAGCGTCATTTATAAAGAAGTATAGTATTGCCTAAAACGTGTTAAGGAACTGAGGTCCAAATTCTTACAGTTATATAAATCTTAAATTCAACATAGGTGAAAACTCCCGAATTCGACAGTCATAGATAGTTACAGTCCATTTCAGGTATTTCCCAGCTTTGGAAATGCCACCTGTTTAAGGGAGGGTGAACACCATTTCCAGCAAGAAAAATGAAAGAGAACACACTAAAATATTAATGGGCTAAGTGAAGGGGTTTCTACACAGGGTCGTGTGTTTTCTATAGGGAAACAAAAAAGAAAGTAAAATGTGTCACTGCACGTTTATGTTTAGTTGAAGTATGCAAAATGGTTCACCAGATGGAAAATCTGCATGCAAAAATGTCATGACTGTAAGTTTTTTGTGGGAAAAAAGCTGTCCTAGTAGTTTAAGTGTATTCTAAGATTTGCATGATCATTTCATAAAAGTCAGAAATGTCCTCCATAAATAGGAGCAGTCATAAAGGAACTTGTTTCAAACTTTTATAACTTACATTTTGTAAACTTGCCTTTCATTAATTGCATATCAAAATCTCTCTTTTTAGTTCTGTAAATGTGGACTGGTGTCACAGAACAATGTCAATGTGACAGGTTTAACTGTTTCTTCTACCAAGCCAGGAATTCATGGTTTTGCTTGCTGTTGTAGAATTAAGTCTGTGACTAGTAGAAAATGTTATAAGAAGCAACGTTTGGAAACTAAGATATTGCCTTATTTTGATGGGTTAGGAATCTAATGAATCTAGTACACTCATTCCTGCCTTTTAAACAAATTCCAGCTCATTCTCAAAGATATTCTATATTGAATGAGTTCAAAATGTGTGCATTGTTCGAAAGCACTTCATTTCACACTCTATAGCTTGTAGAATTAGTGACTGACTGCAACTGCTACCCCTAATAATGACTGCATGTGTTGTTTTTAATAACCAGGGTTGTACTAAGTGCATGCCTACCCCACGGCATTAATTCAATTGGTAAGCGAGGTGGGGGATAGGTGCTGTAGATCATTATTAACACAAGTATTTAGAGAGAGACAACTTTTAATACATAGAGGGAAGGTAGGGAATTCTGAATTTTCCGCTAAGAAGGATAGGATAAGAGCCAAAGAGTGAATACCAATATTATAAGAGAGCCTCCCAGTGGCAGCTCGCCGAGGGAGTACTGTGGGGCAGTGGGGTGGGTTGGGGGAGGGGCAGGGTTGGGGTTAGTGGAGTCCGACATACGACGGACAGGAGAAAGGTAACTAATTAAATAAATAAAAATATTTGCTTTGCGCATGCTGTATCGCCGAGTTGGTGATGCAGTGAGCGCAAGGTAAATAGTTTTATTTATTAAATTACTTACCTTACTCCTTACTCCTGTCCATCATATGTGGGACTTCACTAGCCCCCCACCCTGCCCCTTCCCCGCTCCAGCCCCCGCAACACTCCCTCGGGAAGCCACCCATAGAGCCTACAAATATGAGGTGCCGGAATCAGTGGACAGGCAGTACATTCAGCTCACAAAAACGAAAGACAGCATTTGATAATAATTTCAAATGTCTTTTTTGGAACCCAGGTAGCAAGAAGTCAATGTTATGTTGCACAAAAGATCCTAAAATATACATTTACTTCACCAGGAGGCAAATGCAGGGGGGGAAGAAAGCACAATGTTGGGGACCACAGGCTATTTCGTTAACCATGTTTTGCATTGATTGAAGAGGTTTGGATGGGAATTTGGCAGCCTATGGTAAATCTAGATTTAATGATAGCTGAAACCACTGCTTTCCTCCATTCCAGTGTGAGAGACAATATAGATTTAAGTTGTTTGTAAATTGCATGCTGTAATGGTTGTACTGATTTGGACCCACGTGTCAAGATTTACTGCTGACTGGAAGGCGCAGCTGACCTTAGAGAGAGGGCAGCTAACCCCCCCTAGGCGGCAGACTTAAGGGCACAGCAGCAATAGGGTGCACTCTCGTGCCAACGAAAAAGGCCAGGGTGTGACCGGGAAGTTTGAGTATAAAGGGCCCAATCAAGAAGGAAGGGTGGCATCAAAAACATGGCCTAAAAGGCTGCTGGGTCAAGCGATCCCAGCTTTATCGCCAGAAGAAATTTATCCCACCCACCCACACCACAGAAGGCAGGCATCACAGCTGTAGTGTGATGAAGAGACGTAGAGGCACAAGGTTTAACAAGAAAAAATCTTCACATAAGGATGTAAAAGGGCAATTACCCGAACAATGTTCTTGGGATTCCTTACGGCTGGGACTCTTGAGACAAGTGCAATTTCCCGAACAATGTCCTTGGGATGCCTTATGGGAGGGACTCTTGAGATAAGAGCCCTTACAAGGCCCTTAGAATGCCTTAAGAAGGGATACTTGAAGGCAGACAAGGGTAGGAAATGGTCAGTGATGGGTGGACATGGCCCTTGCAGGCCAGGCATGGTCATGGGGCTATGAAGTCCAGATATTCGGTAGCAAGTTGAAGCCTCAAAGCTGCGACCTGCTGTACCAAGTAAGTAACAGAAGTAGAGATGTCACAACGGTTTGAAGTTATGTTTATTAGTATGCAATAATGTATATGATGGACACTGTATAACCTGTTAAAATGCCTTATGTTGTAGTCCAAGATAAGCCAGAAACAAGCATGTTGACACCAAGTGCGTACCAACTTATGATGTGAATAAACTGAGGCTGTTGTAACACCACAAAAGGGCTTGGTGTACATAATTGAAGGGTAAGAAAGAATGCCAGTGGGCCTGTGAGTTGCTCGCACAACTGGGGGGGATTAGAATCAGTCCTAAATCCTGAGCAATTTACCCTCCTCAAATGGATACGGGTAAGCAGCTATGGCCGATGGTATGCATTGTGAAGGCCATCAGCAAAAGGAAGACCAGATGAACATGTGCTATTTTAGAGGGATAAAGTTATTTTCTATGCAGTGGTACTATTATTACTTCCTTGAACATGCAGAGATCCATAACACTGAATAAAGGACATAATCAAAAAATGTGCAGAGTGGGTGAGTTATAGTTTACATAAAGGAACTAGGAATGTGGCCAGTAGGAATCCCAACTGTGGTAAAGACATGAAGGAGAGAGACATTAGGAGTAAAAGAAGCCTATGAGAAATTAGGTATTTTATTCCTTTCTGAATTAAATGACATTTGGATAGCTATAACAAATGAAGGCAGAGGGCTACAAAGTTTCAGAGAAGAGGAGATACTAACTCATCCTTTTGAAAAGAAGTAAAACCACTGAACTACCCCAAAAATATACCTTTGTGGACTTTTAGCTTCCTGGGTTCTAGGATAAAAATAGGCTTAGAACGACACGCAAAATTTTGATTTAGGAGGAAAATTTGTACAGGAACAGAATTATGTTGTAATATTCAAGTACACAGCTGAGAGGCTGTCATAGAGAAAAAATAAACTGGATTCGTATAACTCGCTAAAATGTAGTCTCCCCCGATATCTCCGATTACTGCGCCTCTCTGATACGCAACAGACGGAATAGAGATTTAGACCGAGTATAGTTTAAACCGCTTAGGTGGTGGACTTAGAAGATGGGTGGTGAATGTTTACGTACTGTTATGTTGTTTCTTGCCAATTTTACGTCATGTGAGGTTTTTTCGACCGTGGCACGAACCCATTGTCATACTAGCTGATCTGGATTGTCTTTTCTGGGTCGTGAATTTAGCAATGTTAGTGGCATGAGGGCTAAACCTGCATGATGATTTTTGTATATGATGAAGACTTCAATAAAAAGATTTAAACCATAAAATGTAGTCTCCTGAAATAGACATTATACCTGTTCTCACTTCTTCTGTGTGCTATTTTCTGTTGATTGAATTTTCTTTTTCGTAAGTGATTTTTTTTTCTCGATTTTTTTGATTTTTTTTTACTAGACTACTGATATGCTTTTTTTATGTTCGTGCGTTTCGTAACACCTTACCTGCCTTCAGATTGTGTGCGCAATTTAGAAATGTTACAAATAAATAGAACAGAAATATAATTCTCCAAGTTAAACATTAAGTTGAATTATGGCGTTTGAAGGCTTTATGTTATATTTATAGAAAGGTTGTTAAATGCTCTAAGAACTATTTATATCAATCACACAAAATGTTTTCTTTAGCTTTGGTATAACGTGTACACATTTATCTACACACAAAAATACCATAAACGTCGTCCAAATTTTTCAATGCAAAATCCTGACAGACTAGTAAAAATCTTATTCCAAATCAGAATCTAATGTCAAAAATAAAATCCCCAAACATGTATGAATATGTGACTGCACAGAGATGAAAAACTGCAAGAAACAAATAGCATTTAGTAAAATGTACATTTTTGGCAGTACTGTTTAGGTACACAAACCATTACTGACTACCATGAAAATCCAGTAAATCTAACGCAGCAAAAATGCACCACCAAAACATCGAATGAGTCTTTGAAAGAACGTGCACTCGACACAAAATTGACTTTTGTTAACCCAGAAAAAACATTACATTAATGCCAACCTTACATTTAACAAAGTTCGTGCATTGAATGTCCCCGCGCTTGGCCCAATTTAGGTCACCAGAGCTGTACAGCATACTAACAATAAGGATGCATGTGTAGCTGGACCCACCGAGACAGCCTACCAATAGCAGTAACTCAATAAATGTACCAGAACATGTGACAATGCTACTGTAAATCCCATAGAAGCATTTAAACCACCAATCTCAGAAATACCTGATGTTGCCTCACAAGCCTCTGCTCCCTAATGCGGAAGGTAGAAGAACTGTGTTTTTTTCTGGAGATTAAGGCTGGAGGTATAACTGACCACATGTCTAGAAATAAAAGCTTCTGGTTGTAACATTTGGGGCCCTGTTGCACCAAGTGCCTTGGAGATGCAACCACAGGTGCATCTGCTTTATTTATCCCAGAGGACATTTTGGTATTACAGAAGGGGCCCCAGATACTGGCATGGCTCATTATTGTTTTTTTTCTTGTAGGGTTTTATATCGCGCAAATTAGACCTGAGACTTAGGGTATCAGAGCGCTTTACCTGAGCACCACTTTCGTTACATGAGGACACATTCATTTTTGTTAGGCACAAGGAGATTAAGTGATTTGCCTTGAATCCCAAGATGTTGAGCTATGTTGCCGAGACTCGAACCTGGTTCCCCAACTTCAAGGTCAACCGCTCTAGCCCAGTAGCGGTCGGTGGTGGGAGTAGCTGCCGGGCGGTGACATGGGGAGGTGGAGGGGCAGGGTGGGGGGTAGTAATCTATGGATTACGGAGGATTACAGGTGATTTAACACATAAATAAATAAAACGAATTTCGTTGCGTGGGGTACATCGCACTTGGGGATGCTGTGCTCGCAACGAAATTCGTTTTATTTATTTATATGTTTACTTACCTGTAATCCATAGATTAATACTCCCCACCCTGCTTCTCCCCATCCCCACATCACCACCCAGCAGCTACTCCCACCACCGACCGCTCCTGCTCTAACCACAAGGCTACATCCTCTCCCGGGGGCCAGCACATAAACTGTAATAGGGCGCGCTGTTTCATTTTGCGCCCAGTGCACCATTTAAAGTTGCGCTGTGGTGCAAATAGGGCTAGTGCGATTTATAGCTAATGATATTAATTTTAAATAATCATAACTTGTATTATTAATGCCTCACCACCCAAGTTCTTGTTGTTTCCTCATGCTATTATCCAATTGTATATGATCTGCTCACGGGGCTAATTTGCATCCAGGCACCATATAGCAGCATGTTACATAATGTAAGGGTGTGCTACTTTTCTTCTGATTTTCTAGCTGCATATGCTGTTTACGAAAAGAAATCGCTGTTTCTATATTTTCTATGTAGTCCAAATAAAGCATTCAACTTTGATGCAACAAAACAACCTAGACTGCCACAAAATGTCAGACCATAATAATATGCCTAATGGCTAGGTTTGCACGCTATTGAAATACTCTATACTTTCATACCTGCCACCTAGTGAGACCTGGTGCAGATAAGCGTAAATAGGTTAGCACACTATGAAGACAGCAGACATGTTAAATCGAAGCACTTAGTGACAGTACAATAATCCATTTGAATTCCACGTGGGCTACTCGAACATCAGTTTCCAAACACAGTCTGCAAACACATTGAGGCAAATTAGCAAGTACTGGCTGATTTACTGATTCATTGATTTGTTGACAAGCTGCCTGCTTCAAAGAGGGCTCTGGTACCTAACAAAGGGCTGTGTTGGGAAGGTTTTAGCACTATTCAGATAGTGGCTCTTGGAGCGTGCCTGCCATGTCACCAATTAAAATGTCGATACTCTTTTTCTAAATTAAACTTTGGCCACGGCTCAATATAAGAAGGTCGTGATTTGCCTGCAGCTCCCCGGATCTCAGGCCTGCCCTTGAGGTGTCAGGAAGGATTGTGCACAGTCTGTGCATCTGTCCCCTTGTCCTTTCATGCTGCTGAGGTGGGCTCAGTAACTGCTGATATCAGAGCTCTGAGGGGCTCACAAGGCACAGCAGTGACCCCCTCCTCCTTCGCCGGAAGGACAGCTTTGGAGATTCACTGCGTTCCCTGAGCTTCTCGTGAACGAACATGTCAGCTGCAGGCTGGTACCGGTCCATCCTAGCACTGCTGCTATCAACACTACTCGCCCAGCTGCAGCCTACTGCTCTCGGGCGTTTGCTAACTAAGACCCCTTGTTCAGACCATGAACCCTCGGGTGAGCAGGGTAACAGATGCACCGTCCCCGCTGTAGCACACACCACTGCACACAAACTGCCTCGGGGGTTAATAAATGCTGCATCTCAAGCACACTGCGGGCATGCTGTCGGCCACCGTAGTCTCATCTGGAGCCACCACCCCTAAAGTATCCTTTAGCAAAAGCGGAAGCTGGTTCCATGCTTTTGTTGGGTTTGGAAGGGAGAGCCCGCAGGGGGTTGGAGATAGAAGGAAGAGCAAAGTTGGGGCTGATGGGGCGGGGCGCTTTAAATGGCATCACTGGAGCCACGGAAGAGGGACGACGCTGTTTACATAACCTTATGCAGACGGGTCATTTCGACGCTCTGTAGACTGGCGCCCTCAGCCTGGGCCCCGCGCGCGCGCCCATGCCCACAGCTGCTGGCCCTGCCAGGCAGGAAGGAAACCAGTCTGTGGGGGGAGTGTGGGGCGAGGGAAACTGGGTGTGTGGCAGCCTCGCTCCTGTCCGCCGCTTTTCTGTCCCTACTTCTTCTCGGGTAGTAGACTCAGCCAGGTACATGTGCTATGATGTTTTACTGTAGTTTATTTCACAAATGACAAAGACTTGGAGTCATCGTGGAGACCGGTGAAAGTCTACAGGTGGCAGAATTATCTTCGGTAATTGACTAGAAGAAGACAACCCTGGTGTGAGTCACATGGTGACTCGGCAGATAGAATTTGGACTGATGCTGTCACCTCAGAAGAGGCACAGCACAGAGGGGAAAGAAGGACGAGGAGAACTCACTGAACCAAAGAAGTAAAGAGCACAGGGAGCAGAGATTACCAGGGGGCAGGGATTACCAGGAGGCAGAGATTACCAGAGGGCAGAGATTACCAGGGGGCAGATATTATCAGGGAGCAGAGATTATCTGGGAGCAGAGATTACCAGGGGGCAGAGATTACCAGGGAGCAGAGATTACCAGGGGACAGGGATTACCAGGGGGCAGAGATTAACAGAGGGCAGAGATTACCAGGGGCAGAGATTATCAGGGAGCAGAGATTACCAGAGGGCAGAGATTACCAGGGAGCAGAGATTACCAGGGGGCAGGGATTACCAGGGGGCAGAGATTACCAGGGGGCAGGGATTACCAGGGAGCAGAGATTACCAGGGAGCAGGGATTACCAGGGAGCAGAGATTACCAGGGAGCAGAGATTACCAGGAAGCAGAGATTACCAGGGAGCAGAGATGACCAGGGAGCAGAGATTACCAGGGAGCAGAGATGACCAGGGAGCAGAGCAGAAACCAAATCTGAGAAGACATAGGAGCAGAGCACACAGGGAGGCCGCGCACACAGGAAGAAGAGCACACAAGGAGGCCGACCAAACACAGATGCAGAGCACACAGGGGAGTTGAACACCCAGGGAAGCAGAGGACAAAGCGAAGGAGAGCGTACAAGGAAGCAGAGCACACAGGGAAGCTGAGCACACGGGGAAGCAGAGTGCATAGAGAAGCAGAGCACATGGCAGCAGTGCACAATGGAAGACGAGCACAAATGTAAGCAGAGCACACAAAGAAACTCCATGTAGGAAGCACAGCACTTAAGGAAGCAGCATACAGGGAACCAGAAAACACAGGGAAGTAGAGCACGGGGAATCAGAGCACTTAAGGAAGCAGAATACAGGGAACCAGAACACACAGGGAAGTAGAGCACGGGGAATCAGAGCACTTAAGGAAGCAGAATACAGGGAACCAGAACACACAGGGAAGTAGAGCAAGGGGAAGCAGAGCACTTAAGGAAGCAGCATATAGGGAACCCGAACACACAGGGAAGTAGAGCACACAGGGAAGCAGAGCACACAGGGAAGCAGAGCACACAAGGAAGCAGAATACAGGGAACCCAACCACACAGGGAAGTAGAGCAAGGGGAAGCAGATCACTTAAGGAAGCAGCACAGGGAACCCGAACACACAGGGAAGTAGAGCACACAGGGAAGCAGAGCACACAAGGAAGCAGAACACAAAGAGAAGGTGAGCACAAGGACGCAGAGCACACAGCGAAGAAGAGCACACCAAGAAGCAGAGCACACAGGGAGGCAGAGCACAAGTGAAGGAAAGCACATAGGGAAGCAGAGCACACAGGGGAGGAGAGCACAAAGGGAAGCAGAGCACACAGGGAAGTAGAACACAGGGAAGCAGAGCACTTAAGGAAGCAGCATACAGGGAACCAGAACACACAGGGAAGTAGAGCACGGGGAAGCACAGCACTTAAGGATGCATCATACAGGGAACCAGGACACATAGGGAAGTAGAGCACAGGGAAGCAGAACACACCAGGAAGCAGAGCACACAGTGAAGCAGAGCACACAGGGTATAAGAGAACACAGGGAAGCAGAGAAAACAGCGAAGGAGAGCACACAGGGAAGCACAGCACTTAGGGAAGCAGAGCACACAAGGAAGCAGAGCACACATGAAGGTGAGCACACAAGGAAGCAGAGCACACAGCGAAGAAGAGCACACAAGGACGCAGAACACAAGTGAAGGAGAGCACACAGGGAAGCTGAACACACAGGAAAGCAGGTGCATAAAACAGGATCTCTGTGCTTTAGCCAGCAAACCTCATCATGATTTGGGCCTTGGAGAAGGAAAGGTGGCAGAAGGAAGTAGAGCACTTAGGTAGTGAGGACATTAAGAGGCAGGAGCACACAGAAATTGAAAGCAGCCAACGGGATACTCTGGTAAGATGAAAAGACATGGAAGCATGCCCCACTGAGCATGACTGTATGTTTGTGTATCTACCAGAGAAGCATAGCACACAAGATATCAGAAGATACTGGTAAGCAATGGACAGAGCCTTAGCCATAGCAGGATAGGCAAATAGGTCAGTCAGGGACACGGAGAACATGCAGAGATACGCTGAACAGAGGAAACCAAAGTGCATATTTACAATAAACTGGCGGAGCGTGGGGTAGCTCTAAAATTGCTAACTCTGCGCTCCATCATTTTTTTTAAATGTAGGGGTCTCATTTATGATGCTGTGCGTCACGTTTACGCACTTTTTGTGACGCGCCAGTGGCGTAAAAAATGAGCCTTGTTGCGCCATATTTACAAAGAGACGCATCTAGGTAGATGCTTCACTTTGTAAACCCCTGCACCACATTATACCTGCGCCAGGTATAATGTATGCAAGGGGAGCGTTTTGATGCAAAGAAGGGTCATGGAAGTGACGCAGTGAAATCTATAAGTTTTCACTGCCCCATTTCTTGGCTGCTAATGCGTCAAAATCTTACGCCTGCTTCATGGCAGACGTAAGACTGGCCCAGGCACTAACAACATGGGACTTGCCCATGTGAAAGTACACATTGCTGGAGTTGCGTCACTTTTGTGACACACTCCAGCAATGCGTCACTTTTGCGCCTACAGATACGTCAGAATAACTGACATATCTGTAACTCCTTGCGACATGATGCGTCATATTATAAATATGACGCATCAATCATGACGCAAGGAATGCGCACTGAGAAGTGACGCATCGCTGCTTTCATGCACCCTAGGGATGCACCTTATTCACAAGAATGCGGTGCACCCCTGCGTTTGCCCTAGGGCTGATGCTAATTCTAGCTGTTGAGCGCCAATCATAGTGCAACAGTGTTTGCACTGCAGGGAATGACTGTTCTTTCCTGCACATAAACAATCTATAATGACTTTGTGCAGAATACATAGAAGTTGCAACTTGTCATTTTTAAATGATTGTTTATGTATAGGAACGTGCCCCTTCTTGCACATGAACAATCACTAAGAGTGATTTGCTGTTTCTATGTGTGCTGCACATAGAAACAACACAAACGAGGAGAAATCCATCAATTCTTCTTGTTTTGCCAGGTTAAGATCATGTTTTCTGTGGTATTATTTTTGGTGCTGCTCCATATTTACGCCTCCCTAATAAATTGGGGGCAGCGTCAAAAGCAATGGGTGTTGCTGCAGAATGCCCATCGCAACACTCCTTGACTGCCCCTTTCACACTAAGTGCTGCATTTTTAGGGGCGTTATTTACAAGGTGGCTTTAAGCCACATTAAGTGTCTTAATGCTGCCTTGTAAATAAAGGCAAAGGGCCTATTGCCACCAGAATGCCATAAAAAGTGACATTATAGTGGCAATAAGCACTTGTAAATATGTCCCAAAGTGCTTTCTTGAGCTTTGTAGAAAAAGAAGAAGCACACAGAGAGAAGTGGAGAAACCAGGAAATCAGAACACTCAGGGTGGCAAAGCAAACAGGGAGCAAGGGCACCCAGTAAGAAAAGCTCACAGGGGGGGGACAGCACATAGGGACACAGGACTGTAAAGTATGGTGAAGCAGCCTACTCTGGGAATCATTGTTCATGGGAAGCACAGCGCATCCAGAGCCGTGACACACATGTAACAGATCACTGGTGGAAGAAGTCAACATAGAGAGCCGTGCCACACAGGAAACATATCACTCAGGGAATGAGAGCCATGGCACACAAGAAACATAACAATGAGGGAAGAAGAGCACACAGAGAGCCGTGGCACACAGGCAACAGAACCATGAGGGAAGAAGAGCACACAGAGAGCCATGGCACACAAGAAACATAACAATGAGGGAAGAAGAGCACACAGAGAGCCGTGGCACACAGGCAACAGAACCATGAGGGAAGAAGAGCACACAGAGAGCCGTGCCACACAGGATACATAACACTCAGGGAAGAAGAGCACACAGAGAGCCGTGGCACACAAGAAACATAACAATGAGGGAAGAAGAGCACACAGAGAGCCATGACACACAAGAAACATAACAATGAGGGAAGAAGAGCACACAGAGAGCCGTGGCACACAAGAAACATAACAATGAGGGAAGAAGAGCACACAGAGAGCCGTGGCACACAGGCAACAGAACCATGAGGGAAGAAGAGCACACAGAGAGCCATGGCACACAAGAAACATAACAATGAGGGAAGAAGAGCACACAGAGAGCCGTGGCACACAGGCAACAGAACCATGAGGGAAGAAGAGCACACAGAGAGCCATGCCACACAGGATACATAACACTCAGGGAAGAAGAGCACACAGAGATCCATGACACACATGAAACAATGCACTCAAGGAAGAAATGCAGATGGAGAGTCATGGCACACAAAAAACCTAACACTCAGGGAAGAAGAGAAAGAAGAGAAAATAGCGAGCTTTGACACACAGAAAACAAAACACTGAAGGAAGAAGAGCACATAGAGGGTCATGACACACAGGAAACAGAACACTGAAGGAAAAAGAGTTCATAGGGGGCCATGGCAATATCATTTTTTTTTTTTTTAATATTTTTATTATTGCAGGAAACGACAAAAACCAAAAATGATACATACGTACAATTTTCAATAGATCTTGAAAAACATATATTTACAATAAATATACTTTTAAAGGTAAGCTAGTGAGAATTTAAAGAAGAAAAGAAAGAATAGACAAAGAAAAGAGTAAGGGACATAGAAAAGAGAGATAAATTCCTAAAGAAAAAGAGATAAAAATAATTCAGGAGAACAATTAATAGAGATACTACTTAGCACAAAAAATAAGCCTTTAACAATCCCCATTTCTTATACTTCAAAAAATTGTTTCCAAATCTTTTCCTTTCTAGCAAGGGCTTTTGGTCCTCTATATTTGGCAAGTGTGAGTTCCATGGTTCTAATTTCAGTAACTAATGCTAACCACTCCGCTACGGTTGGAGTGTCCTTAGAGATCCATGCTCTTGCTATGGTTAATCTTGCGCAAGCTAGCAGAATTGTTATAAGGTCCTGGTTGGGATAGTTGGTCACATGGATGTCTAATAAGACCAGCTGTGGAGAGAGTTCAGGTATCTTTATCTGAATAGCTTGGAGGTGGTCTGTAATTCCATTCCAATAATTAGAGAGTGCAGGACAGGAAAAAAAGCATATGTTCTATGCCAGCAGCATATGTGTTACACTTCACACATTTCGATTTACCGGATAGTATGTTCCCTTGCGTCCATGAGAAAATTCTCTGTGGTGTATAATATAGCTCAGTGATAGTCCTATACAGTTGCATTCTTAAGTTGGAGGAGTGCACAACATCACTTAAGTGCGTTAGAGCATTTCCAATCTGCCTTGAGTTTATGTCAAGGTTTAATCGGTGAGACCACTTAGTTGCAATTTTGGTAGTATTTTCGCATTTGTCTTTAATTAAAAGTTGGTATCCCAATTTTATGAGCGATTTGGTTTTATCAGAGTAAATGCACTCCAAAATGTCAGACTGAGTAACTGCCGTTATTTTCATTTTATTATGAAAAAAGTCTCTCAACTGGCGATATTTGAAGTGCATATCATTTGTTAAACCATTTATTGCTTTCAAAGTTTCAAAATCTAGCATACCATTACTTCCAAATATATCTCCTTATCCAATATCAAACAGGACACTTGGTGAAGAAGAGCACATAGAGATTCATGATACACAGGAAACAGAACACTCGGGGGGAAAAACACAGAGAGCTATGGAACACAGAAAAGACAACACTCAGGGAGGGGGCGCACATATAGAAACATGAAACACAGAAAACATAATACTCAGGGAAGAGGAACATATAGAGAGACATGACACACAGGAAACATAACACTCAGGGAAGAAGAGAACATAGAGGGCCATGACAAACAGGAAACGGAACACTCAGGGAAGAAGCGCACATAGAGGGCCATGACACACAGGAAACGGAACACTAATGAAAGAAGAGCACACAGAGAGCCATGGCACACGGGAAATGTAATACTCGGGGATAAAGACAGCTTAGAGAGCTATGGCACACAGGAAACATACCATTTAGGGAAGAAGAGCACATAGAGTTCCACGGCACACAGAAACAGAACAATAAGAGAAGAAGAGCACAGACAAGTAGGGTACACAGGGACAAATAGCAAGGGTGACAGACAGAAGCAGCAAAGTCAAGTAGTAATCATAGTTAAGCTGGGCACATAGGAAACATGTGTGTATTTGGAAATAGCACATGCAGCGAAGGGGAGAAGCCAGGAAAAGAGAACACTCAGTGTGGCATTGCAAAGAGTGAAGCTAGCCACCCAGGAAGCAAAGCACACCAGGAGGGAGATGACACTGGAAGACAAACATGTATGAATGTAACTACACACAATGTCAATGTGCAGGTAAGCAATGTATTTGGGGAAGTGGAGCACATAGACATGCAAAGCACATGAGGAGGTAGAGCAGCAGGACAGTGGAGTGCATAGAAATAATGGTGCATAGACAGTCAGAGCACATATGGAAAGAGTACTCATGAGCATAGCTAACATAGAACATCAAAGCAAATATAGCAGAATGGTCAAGGGAGCAGGGCATGCATTGGGGTAGACCACCAAGGGAAGCAGCAGAAATAGGTGATTTAGAGCAGCAAGCAAAGCAGAAAACCAAGGGAATCAGACCACGCAGGCAGGCGGAGCACAGAGCATCAATGGAAGCATGCCATACAGGGAGGAAGGACATCAATACAATCAGAACACCAGGAGAAGCAGAGTATCAATGAAGCAGGGAGCATGAGACGATAAAGCTCCAAGCTAGGAAAAATACCAAGGGAACAGGACAACAAGTTCAGCAGAGCACAAATGAAGCTGAGAACTCCAGGAGCTAACATCAAGGAAAGCATCAAGGGAAGTAGAGAAGTAGAGCCCCAGAGAAGCAAAGAACACTTTGAGGCAGAACAAGAAGGTGAGCAAAGCAAAGCACCAAGAGAAGCCAAGAACAGTAGGAGGCAACATCAAGGAAAGCAGGACATCAAGAAAAGCTCACACTACTATGAGACACAACAACAAGGTAAACAAAACACCAAGGGAAGCAGAGTACTAAAGGGAGATGGGAACACAAGCAGGCAAAACACCAAGGTAAAGAGAACACCAAGAAAAAAGAACACCAGTAGAAGCAGAGAACACTTGGATTAGAAATAACGAGAGAAGTACAGCCCCAATGGAAGCAAAGATTTTTATAAGACAAACCACAAAGTTAAGAACACCAAAAGATATAGACAAAACGAGGAAACAAAATACCAATGGGAATAGAAAACATTAGGTGACACTGAGTGAGCCAGAACACCAAAGGGGGAATGCCCTTTAATGGAAGCAGGACACATGTAGAAGCAGACCACCCAGAAAAAAAAACAGTTAAGGAAAAATAGCACCAAAAGATACAACTCACACAGAGCAACGCAGAAAGTGAACTGGGGCGACTTGGAAGCAGATCTCTCAAAGTAGCAGAACAAACGAAAGCAGGGGGCACAGAGATGAAGACCATGCAGGGAAGTAGATCCCACTGGGACACAGCACATCAAGGGAAGCAAAGCACATAATAAGACTGACAAGGCGAATAAACATTGTCCCAAGTGAAGCAGAGAACTCAAGGAAGCAGAGGGAACAATTAGTAGAGCAGACAAGGTATCAAATCACCCGGGAAGGTTGAACACACAGAAACAGAGCACATGGGAATGCAGAGCAAACAGGGGGCAGTGAATGCAGAGTACCAATTAGGTAGAACATACAAGGAGGCTGAGCAGAAAGACAAGAAGAACACGCGGGAAGGAAGTGCAGATGGGATGGAGACCACTGAGGGTAGCAAATCATTCAGGGAAGCAGAGCACACAGGAAGGAAGAAAAGACAGTAAAGAGTACCTTTAGACAAGACACTATCGAGCATGCAGGAACGATTAGCAGAAAGGGTGGAGGGTACCCAGGGATAAACACACTATAGAGCTCACAGGACGGATAAGAAGTTATAGTATCCCAGAAGTTATAAACTATGGAGCACACACGAAAGCAGAGAATACAGAATGCCCAGTTAGGTGGAACATAGACGGAGGCAGACCACAAAGGGAAGCAGAGTGAGTACACAGGAAGTAAGAACAGACAGAGTAGAGAGTACTGAGAGAGGCAGAACCTACAGGGAAGTGGAGCCCTCAGGAAAGCACAGCAAACAGCGTGGAGGGTAGCCAGGGAATAGGCAGCACACACGACAGAGCACAAAGAAGGACGAGTGGACAGGGTGGAGAGTACCCAGGGTTGGAATGCACTGTGGAGCACACAAGAAGGCAGTGCATGCAGGGTGCAGGGAATGCAGAGCTAGGGAGACACATAGGACAGGATAGGATAGGAAAGGATAGGATAGGATAGGATAGGATGAATATTTATAAAGCGCACTAAAACCAAAGTGGGTTTGGTGGGAAGAGAGACTAGCACCAACCAGCAAAGAGGCAAAGAGCCAGGTCTTTAAAATCTTCCTAAAGCACTAGAGTGAATTTGCCGCGGTGATAGAGGGGGGCAAAGGATTCCAGAGTTTAGTGGCCACCGCAGAAAATGAGTGGCCATCCCATTTGGTCCTCCGAAATCAAGGAGAGACATGTTTTTTCCGAGTAGAGGATCTCAAGGTTCTGCCCGGAGTGTACCAATGGAACAAGGTTTTAAGATGTGATGAGCCTGTACAATGCATGGCTTTGTACACCAAGTTGGGAGTCTTGAAGGTGATTCGCTTCCTGATTGGAAGCCAATGCAAGACACGGATTCCTTCCCTAATGGACTGGTGTTTAGGGACGTTAAGAATAAGCCTTGCCGCAGCGTTTTGCACCACCTGAAGCTTATTCAGAGAGCCTATGCTGATATTGAAGTGTAATGCGTTGCAATAGTAGAGGTAACTAGAGCAATGATGGTGGGCTGATGTAGCTCCGAGGGAATATACAGCAGCACTTTCTTCAAACTTTCAAGAATATAGAATCAGGTACTAACTGTTTGGTTCACCTGGGCATCAAAAGGCATGCCCTCATCAAAAATGACTCCCAGATTTTTGGCCATTGTCACTGGGACAGGAAGAGAACCGCAGATTTCAGGACACCAGGCGTCAGACCAAATCGAGGATTGAGGGCCAAAAAACAATACTTCAGTTTTATCTGTGTTGATTTTAAGAGTTGTCCTTCATCCATCGTACTATGCTGGTCATACATTGATTGAACTTTTGAGAAACCAGCTGCAAATCATTAGAGATAGAGATTATGATTTGTGTGTCATCCGCATAGGAGAGGACCTGGAAGCCAAAATATTTCACCAAAAAAGCCAGGGAGGTCACATAAAGATTAAAAAGAGTGGGGCTGAGCGAAGAAACCTGGGGACCCTACACAGAAGGCTGAAGGCCTTGGTTTTGAACCCGCCGTAACTGAGGACATTGGTTCTGCCATGCATAAAAGAGTGAAGAAGTTGCAAGGCCCTCCCAGTGACTCCTGCTTCCAGCAGTCGCTGAAGCCTGGGAACTGGGGAATTGGTGTCAAATGCCGCAGAGAGGTCTAGCGAAATTAGTACCACTGATCTGCCCTGGTTGACCTGCATGCGGATACAGTACGAGCCTGCTACCAAGGCGAATTCAGTGCTACGACCTGCCTGAAAACCGTTCTGAGAGCTGTATAAGTTGTCTTGAGATTCAATATATTTCATAAGCTTGACGTTGATACATTTTTCCAGCATTTTGGCGGGGTGGGGAGGAGGGATATAGGCCTATAGTTCTTCTATTCTGAAGAGTTGGCATTGGGCTTCTTAAGGAGAGGTGAGACAGTGGCTTCCTTCCAGTTGTTCGGATATTGCCCAGCTTAAAGAATATTATTAAAAACCTTGCGCAGGAAATTGGCTATAAGTTCGGGAACAAGTCTGAGTGTGGACACACTGCAAGGATCAGTGGGAGCGCTGGATTTGAAGCCAAGTAAGAGTACCTTTATGCACGGGACTGTGATAGAAGGGAACAATGCCAAAACAGGCATAGGAGGTAAGGGTGCCAGAGCTATATCTGTGGCAGGCTGTTTCCTCAGAAGGGGCGAGCTCGTGAAAGATTTTCAAGACTTTCTCCTAACACTGAGAAGAAGAACACACAGGAAGGAAGAGCAGGCAGAGTGGAGAGTACCTATGTAAGCTGAGCACACAGGGAAGTGATTGATACAGGAAGGAAGAGCAGGCAGAGTGGAGAGTGCCTATGTAGGCTGAGCACACAGGGGAGGGAGCTCACAGGAAGGAAGAGCAGGCAGAGTGGAGAGTACGCAGAGAGGCAACGCATACAGGGAAGTGGGAGATACAGGAAGGAAGAGCAGGCGAGAGTGGAGAGTACCTATGTAGGCTGAGTACACAGGGAAGTGATTGATACAGGAAGGAAGAGCAGGCAGAGTGGAGAGTACCTATGTAGGCTGAGCACACAGGGAAGTGGAGCACACAGGAAGGGAGAGCAGACAGGGAGGCGAGTACAGTGGAAGGCAGAGCATACAAGGAAGTGGAGCACACATGAAGGAAGAGCAGGCAGAGTGGAGAGTACTCAGGGAGGCAGAGAATACAGGGAAGCGGAGCCCACGGGAAAGCACGCCAGACAGGCTGAAGAGAAGCCAGGGAATCACTGCACACAAGACACAGCAAACAAGATGGAAGAGCGGACAGGGTGCAGAGTACCAAAGGAGGCTAAGCCTGGAAGGCAGAGCCTACGGTTGGGGTGGACAGGGGCGCACAGTCAGCATACACGATGGAGCACACAGAGAGACGAAGCACATGGAGAAATCAGAACACAGCGCGGGATCGAGCCCACAGAGACGCACAGTCCACTGGGAAGCACGGTACACTGAGTAGTATGTGCTGGGTCTGTTTGAGTTTTAATTGCGGGACCCCGTGATTTCTCATGTTCTTTAACTTAATTCACACATTCACCTACGTTCTGCTTGTACGGGTCCGTGATAACCACATCGGAGTGGGTTTGGTAATTTCTGGTCTGTAGATAATATCACAGCTGCTTCCTAAACGACACCAGATGTGCTCCTCAAGGAAGGCAGAATATTTATTCATTTTACATTTGAGGTCAGATGTGCGGGGTTGGTTGTGTCACTATGTGCAAATGGATTCAATGAAAGTAATTAAGAGAGCCCGGAATCTTAAAACATGGTGTGCGTCGGATATTCGAACCCCGGGCCTTAATGAAGGGGTGGGAAACACATACATATAATGTTTTATTTTGCACCACATCTCATTTTTAAAATATGGTGTTTGCTTTAAGGGGGCACCCTTGTGTGTCATCCAATGGGTGAAGAGATACAATGTGGAGCATTATCTCCCTCTTTACCATCACTCACCGTGCCCTGTACTTCCGAGCAGGCGCACAGACTACCGGGCCGAGGCCCGCTACAATCATGGTGAAATGCGGAGCTTTCTCGTTAGAAGTGTATATACACCGCAAGAGTGCTCTCGCTAAGAATAGACATATCAATAGAAATGTGGCATTATAGGCCTCTGTACTGCAGATTAGGCTTGCTTGCCTCCGTGGTGTCCCAATTGATGTCCACTGAAGGGCTCATATTTGGAGAAAAAAAAATAAATGCAAAGGCACACGGAGCATTTTGTTTTGTTTTCAACTCCAACATGGCTCCAGAGATAACTGATATATTTCGAAAACTACCCTCGCCCAGGTGCTGTTTTACACGATAATAATAGGGGATAAGAAGGCAGGCCTTTATTGTTCTCGCCTTCGGCTCTATTTTTGTTGCCTAAACTTTCCATTCGTTTTCGTAGAATGAGGGGTCTGTGATGTCTTGTTCCTGGGACCATTTAATTTGCTTGTCCTCCTAGTTACACGAAGCACATATCGCCCTCTGCTGGAAGGAAATCGCAATTCCTCCTGCAAGACTGCTACTTGCCCGAACCATAGTGAGACTTAATAATGGTTGGTGCTGGGCCGGGTGTAAAGTTCTGTACGGTGTACCTGTCTGTGGTGCATGCGGGTCAAAGATTATATTTAAATACATAGCTTGCTATTTCTTGCTAAGTTCACTATGTGGCAACAGCATGCATGCAAGTGTATATTTTGTTGTACTGCAAAATGTGTTACGACACAACCCTAGGGTAAGTAAAGTACCACAAGCTCCTCATGACCTACTAATTGAAGACGCTCACAGCGAAGCAAAGAATGCAACATTTAGATCAAAGTAGTCTCTGACGACCCTACAGATCGGGATGACCTTCGACTCAGAGCGGTTTATTTACAAGCACTTTGCGCCGTATGTGCGTCACTTCTATTACCGGGAAACATTGATATACCGGCGGCTTAAGGGGCTTGTTAATAAGTCCCAAGATGTTTAAAAGCCTCGCCCTTTACTATATGGGCGTGTTCTTATTCACCACGGTTCAACCTGGTGGCGTTCAAGGTTTCTCACACTTTTACTAGTGCTGGCATGGTCTCTTTGCCCGATGCTTTATCTGTGTGAGGGAATGTGGGACCCCCATGGGCAGTCATCATTTCCCGCCTTTACTAGCGGTGCCCTATTCTTTTCTACCTACAGTTTATTTGGGAACTGATTACCTGTACATACTCGCTTAGGCCTGCGTGATATAAATCTACACGCGCGTATAACGGGCACGATAGCCCGAGGGTGGTGATGTCTGCGCCGGGACAAGTGTTTCCATAATGTAAACAATCAGGCCTCGGTTCATTGACGCACACAACCCGCCAAATAAATGACTCACCTGAACCAAGAAAGCAAAGAGAGCCGAGGAACAACCGTGCACTCTTGCCTAGTGAGTTGCATTAGCAAAATAGGCACCGGATTGCGTTTGATTTAGAAATATGTATTCAATTACGTAAACATGTGGGGGACACCTGATCGCGGCCCTGAGGCAATCATCTGACAGGCAGCATAAGCCGAGAAGGCACCTGGATAAGGGGTGTTTATAAGCGCAACGCTCTGGCGTCATAACCGGAATGACCTATTGCAGCAATGACAGGAGCGAATGCACGTGGGAGCCTTGATGAAGACACCCTGGTCCCTCTCAAGACACGGATGTCGCCTGCAGTTAGATGAGGTATTGACGGAAACCCGTTGAGTGATGTCAGTTTAACTAACTATTCACCTACACCACCAGCATTCATGGCTGGGAATTGGACACCGACTTTTTGGATGTTTAGGACGCAAACAAAGTTATTAGCTGGAGTTGCCCCGCCCATTTATCCCTGCCACTTATCACAATACGGGTCCAGGATAAAATATTGCATCAACTAACTCTGATGAGTAAACCTAGCCAGGTGAGTCACAGACCGCCTTCGCTTGGATAACACAAATATCAGATTATGGGAGGGGGTAGGTCTGCGCATTCCAAATTCGTTTGTGGAGAACACTATTGGTTGAGAACCCCGCTCAAAATGAGTGAGAACTAAATGTATGAGCGAGAAGTCATTAACATCGCATGAAGCTGAGCGGAGCATTGTTGTCAAGGCGGTCATAGTAAGACCACAAAGTGCTGGACATATTTCACGCGTCTGGTCTGGCGAATCAGCACCCTGTGTGTTGCCGCGGAGGACGCCTTCGCACCTGACCTACCTGCACACGCACACTTCACTGACAGCGCACACCCCTGCCCGTCTCGAGGATGCCGTGACTTCTGCTGCTGTGTACTAAGGGGGAGGGGTGCAATGTGCAGGTACATGCGTGGCTTACCCTCAGTCAGGAGGCGCATGGCGTGCACGAACGAGGGGTCCAGGCTCTCCTTCTCTGCCATCAACTCCGGCAGGTATGTTCCCTGTTCCATGGTGCTGCTCAGACTTTGAACTGTCCGTCTGTCTGGGAAGGGAAACAAGGGGCTTGTGGTTTGCAGCGAGTTTCGAGCAGGGGTTCCTCTTCTAGATAGGCAGTCCTCCTGCTCCCATGCGGTTGGAGGGATGAACTCTAGCGCGGCGCCTGCCAGCTCTCAGAAGCGGAGCCTCCCAAGAAAAAATATTCTTTCCCCACCAGCCTCAATCTCTCCAAGCAAGCTCCAGACTTACACCGGCAGCCTTAACTAGAAAGGTTGAAACGGGCGAGCTCCTCCCACGGCCCGCGGGATTGGCGGATGAGCATTGAGGTGCGAAGCATATGGAGCAGCCCATTGGCTACCGGGCTCTGTCAGGTCTCCTGGCTGACAAGAGATGCAGTCAGTGCTCTCTTTCACGAGCTGTTCGAGGTGCTGAAACAAGCATCCTCTGATAGAGCCGCCTGACTGCGCATCCTGAGAACGCGCGCAACAGCTGGAGATCTGGGCACAGGAGGAGGCCTCCTCAAGAGTGCGCCTCCACTGATAACAGACAGGCTTCCCTTTATGACCTGTCCGACGGGGCGAAGCACGCATCCTCTAGCAGAGCCGTCTGACAGCGCTCATCCTGCTTACCTAGGGAACCAGCCCCGTTGGGACTGCGCACTCAGCCGGCTCTCTCTCTCTCAAGAGCTGCGTGCATCTTTAAGTACAGGCGCCTGACAGCGCGCGGTCTGACAGCAAGCACATACAGACAACACGTGAAACAATTAGACATTTGGAGAAAGGAGGGCCACCTTACGGCCGCGCACTGATCAAACAACGTGTTCTCGTTCTCGAGCTGTAAGAGGTTATCTAACACGCACCCCACGGAGACTCATTACAGAGGTACCTCAAGACGCTCAACAACCAGATATCTGCGCACAGAAGAGCTGTCTAAGGTGCTGAATCAAGCATTCTCTCACCGAGCCGCCCGACAAGCCTGCACCTTGACTACCTTGAGCTTTCATAGGAGCTTGCACTCATCGATCACATGCAAGGATCTCTTTCACGCGCTGCCAGTGGTGCTGAAACACGTACCCTCCCACACAGCTTCCGGACAGAGCGCAGGCTGACAACTTGCGCAACAACCAAGCGTGCACAGGAAGCCCGCAGCAGAAGCGCACATAAACTCATCACTGAAAGGCTGTCCACGGCTGAAGGACGGCAAGACATAGCTTTCACGGGTCCACAGGAGACGCTCTCACAGCTCGCAAACAGACCAGAGACCCTTATACATCGGCAGTACCCCCGAGTGTTCCATTTACAAGAACATAACGAACGGGAAGTCATACGATTCCCTTCAGTCATGAGTTGCTTCGTCATTATGCAGATGATTACAAAACTAGATAAAAAAAAACATAGTATCAATCAGGGTTGGTAAAGTGCAGCTACTCACCAGTGAGGGGCTCAAGGTGCTGTGGGGGCGAGGGGGGGGGGGGGGGAATTATGAGGGGGGGGGGGGTGACTAAGTTGAGTGCTGTGGTCTTCCGAAAAGCTAGGTCTTGAGGTTCTTCCTGAACTAGGGCAAAGGCGGAGATTGCCGGATGTGGCGTGGGAAGGGCATTCCAGGCTTTGGCAGCAAGGCAGGAGAAGGACTTTACAAAGGACAATACAAGGACTATACCAAGGAGTTCCCATGAAAAACAATTCCACTGAACCATAGTATATCTTCTCATAATTCCAGTGTGTAGGAAAAAAGAAGTCATTGGTTGCATGTTTTTTCTCAATAAAAACAAAACAACTGTAGAACTCTCCCAAAGAAAGGGTTGTGGGATTTAAGAGAAGACTTGCATTGTTTCTGTGTGACTAAAGTCATTGCAAAGAAATACAAGTCAAATGTTTATTATTCATGATTCAGTTAATTAAAACCATTCCACGATATAACAGAACATACCAGGAGAATTCTGCAAGCTTTGTTTAAAGAGATAAGAGCTTTCATAAGCTTAAAGCAGTTCAATACATATAAAAGTTAAACATGTTTAAAAATGCGGAACTGATCTCCGCAAATCCTTGATTCTGCTCAGCTATGCGGATGAGAATTGTCTAGCTGAGATCCTTCTCAGGGAGGCCAAATTGTTTGTTTAATTCACATGGTGTCATTATTAAAAGTAAACGCTTTTAAGATCTTTAAGATTGGTATGACTTTCCGTAAGTTTTAAGAGGGCAACAGATTGGTTAGGGAGCCCCACGGTCTGAGTAAAGGTAGAAGGCGTTCTTGCCCTGACATCCCATCAATTTGACTGTCAATCAAGCAAAAACTGAAGCCAGCAGATGTAAACATAAGTGGGTCTAGGGGCTGCAATCATGGTTAATGTACGATTTAAATTGTAGTAGGTTTGAGCAGTTTCCTAATGGAAAGGGCCCAGAGAGCTGACCTGGGTGGTTCCAGGTTTCTTAGGATAGTAATCCGTTATGCGTTTTTGAACATGTGCAGGGGTTAAGAGGCTCCAGGCCGACGTTGTAGAGAATCTCTGAGTATTTTAACACATTTCCCACACCAAGATAAAGTAGTGGCATCAGCATGGGAAAGACATACGAAGGATGCATCTGCACAAGTACGTACCCCTTTTATCAGAAAGGTTGGTTTAATTAGGGACCTCCTTGAATCTTCGAAAGCGGGGCAGCAGCACAGAGGATGCACCCATAATTCTTGTACTCGCATAGTCTGTAGACTTTTTTTTATCTTGATTGGCCCATGCCGGGTAAAAATCTACTATTGGTAGGCTAAGAAGGCCCGTGTACATAATGTCTCTCCACACTCTACGGTTGATGGTAACTGACAAATATGATTGGGACCTTCCCACCAAGTATGATGAATTTAAAGGACATAACATTTCGGAGGACCTTAGAGAAGCCAAGTCTTGCTGGAATGAATCTAGCTGTATCTGCCTATTCATTACGTTTTTCCATGTCATGAAGGTAATACAATATAGAGCAAGTGCCGCTGGATCAATTTGGGAGGATGCAACTGCCCTATGTAGTTGCCTGTTCCATGGAGTTCCAGGGTTCGCAAAGATTACTCTGAGGCAAGCCTTGAGGGTGTTCGCTGGAGCTTTCCATATATGTATGTAGTATTTCAGAAAGTACGCTTCACGGGTTAGAGTTTGGTTTGATAGGCCAAGTTCCATTTGGAGTCTGGCTCTATTGAGGTATTCAGGCAGTTGGGAGATCATCTGGTACCCTGCACACTGGTTATTTTCAAGGCAACCCGAACTAGAACAAGGAAAAGTTTGGTGGCCATATTGTAGTACTGGAGGAAGTGAGGCATGAGTAATTTTGAATATTGCTGCAGCAGAGGGGCTATTTAATATTTTGTTGAGGCTGGCTAAGATGTAAATTATGGCAGTTGATTTCATTTTTAGCAAGCTTTTGTGAGCCGATTCATTGAGCAACACCCCCAGATAGTTATATTTTTCAGCTGTAGAAATGATCTTTGGTCCCTTGGTGCATGAAAGGGAGTTCATATTCTTATAGTGGCAAAATATTATGATTTTGGCCTTTTCTGGATCTATCATGAGAAAGTTCTTCTTGTTATACAATTGAAGGCTGGTCAGAGATCATGGTAGGCCCACTTTTGTGTGATCCATAATTACTATATCATCTGGGAACTAGAGTATATGAAGCTGCTTGTGACCTAGTCAGGAGAGAGCGAGGCTGCTGTTTGCTAGAACTTTCCCCAGGTCTGCTGTGAAAAGTATGGGAGCAAGCACACAGCCTTGCTTCAGGCCCTCATCAGTGGACATTTTGGAAGTGAATGTGTGTGGACTGGTTTCCATACAGACCCATGTTTTGGAGAAAAGTGAGATTTTTGCCCTTAGAAGGTTGGGGGAGACCCAAGTGTGACAGATTCCTCCACAAGGTTGGTCTGTCCATCTAGTCAAAAGCCATGCTATAGTCTATAAAGCCACAAGGGGGAAACCGGGTATCCTAATCAATTATGACTTGATTTATACAACATAGGTTGAAAAAGGTCTATAGCCAAGTACTCAAATCTCATAAAAACAGTGTGATATTTCTAATGGTAAGTTTCCAGTGTTATAAGTGAAAAGGTCTCCAACAGAGCCAATTTAGAAACAAATTATTTTATTTATTATAGAAATTAGTTCCAAAAATATATAAATCTTTTTTAGTAATATTTTTGTAGTTTTTTAAAAATTGATTTTTTTCTTGTTTTTGTATACAGTTTGTTAAATCATTGATAATTCATATACATTCATTCTGCAAATACTTTTAAACACACAGTGAATAGAAAAAGACAAAAGATGTTAGCAATACGGCAAGGTGGATCACAACGCGCGTTTCGGCCAAGTAGCCTTCTTCAGGTGGCCGTGTATTGCTTTGGAGGCTATTTTAAAAGGTCTTCGAATAGCCACACTTTACTAATTGGTGCGTTTTCTATTTCTGTTTAAAATTATGTACCTATAGTATCATGATGCTGCCAGAGTGTATGGAAATGGCCGTCCCAGCAATGAGTGTCCGGGTAGAAAGCTGATTTTATAATTTGCTTGCTTCTTTGATTATCTTTGATCGTGGATGGCTTCTCTTAAAGAGTAATTTGCTGGATAGGGTAGCTTTCAGGTAGTTTCCACTTAGGGATTGATTTCTTTAATAACGATATTCTAGACAGTCAGGATTCCAGGTGGACAAGAGGCTCAGTTCTATCGTTTTAAGGTCCGTGGTCTGGCGTGATGTGTGGTAGCTTGCTGGATGCAAGCTACCACACATCACGCCAGACCAGCCGAGATGCAGCATTAACACCAAGAGGCTCCTGTCCGTCTCCAACGTTGTGAATCGTCCAAGAAACAGACCTTAAAACGATAGAACTGAGCCTTTTGTCCACCTGGAATCCTGACTGTCTAGAATATCGTTATTAAAGAAATCAATCCCTAAGTGGAAACTACCTGAAAGCTACCCTATCCAGCAAATTACTCTTTAAGAGAAGCCATCCACGATCAAAGATAATCAAAGAAGCAAGCAAATTATAAAATCAGCTTTCTACCCGGACACTCATTGCTGGGACGGCCATTTCCATACACTCTGGTAGCATCATGATACTATAGGTACATAATTTTAAACAGAAATAGAAAACGCACCAATTAGTAAAGTGTGGCTATTCGAAGACCTTTTAAAATAGCCTCCAAAGCAATACACGGCCACCTGAAGAAGGCTACTTGGCCGAAACGCGCGTCGTGATCCACCTTGCCGTATTGCTAACATCTTTTGTCTTTTTCTATTCACTGTGTGTTTAAAAGTATTTGCAGAATGAATGTATATGAATTATCAATGATTTAACAAACTGTATACAAAAACAAGAAAAAAATCAATTTTTAAAAAACTACAAAAATATTACTAAAAAAGATTTATATATTTTTGGAACTAATTTCTATAATAAATAAAATAATTTGTTTCTAAATTGGCTCTGTTGGAGACCTTTTCACTTATAACACTGGAAACTTACCATTAGAAATATCACACTGTTTTTATGAGATTTGAGTACTTGGCTATAGACCTTTTTCAACCTAAGTTTCTTCCCTATGTATAGCAAGTAAAATTTGTCTAATATATAGGGGTCCCCTACTTTCAAAAAGAATTGATTTATACAACAACCACACTATATTCCTTTAGTAATTGGGTTATTTATTCACCCTATTTTTTTCTACAATTCTTTTTTTTTAAGTTATGAAAGGACCTCATATCCTTTTAGTGGAACACCTATAAAGTAACATATACATATTTACATACATGACAATTTACATAACATTTATCACAATATACAATACCACCAATTTTTACAAACACCAATTTGACGGTATTCTACATCAACGTAAGTACAACAAAAAAACCAATGTGCCATATGCACTCCAAAATGACACCATTAAATTTGCTTTGGCGTTTTACAATTCAGTCTAAATTATTTCCTGAATCAATTGAATTTCCTTGGCGTTTTATCTATGTTTGCCAACTTAATAGCAATTGCCGACGCGTTTCAAGCCACACAGATTCTCAATGGGCTCTCATCAGGGCTTCTTACTCACAACACATTGAAATAATCTATAATACAAATAAAACGAACAATCACTCATTAGCCTAGACCCTTCTTACTGTTTCTCATATCCTTTGCTTTCATTGTGATCATACCTACCAGTGTCTTGAACAATTTCTGAATGACCACGAGACTCTCTCAATTTGGAAATGGGTCGACTGTTCTTGACCCTATGCGAACAATAAAGTTCCATTGAAACAACCAGGAACAACTACATGGTTTGAATCCTGTGGTACTGTTTTGTAGACAACATACCATTGTTCTTGTTCTTATAGTACTGGTGCAGCTATTCGAGCAGACTTGCTTAACCTCAGGTTTGGTACCAATACGAATCTGTCAAAGAAAGCAACACCTTTTTTACAAAAGTGTAACCACCCGCTTGTATGCTATTTAAATATACATGCTAATGTGGAGCAAGCGAGAAAGTTGACATACCTTCACATTTCTTTGGAAGTGATGCGTTTCCATTAAGCTGTTCATTAATCCTTTACTTCTCAATATTTCGTTCGTGTTTTAAATTAACAAATAACATAGCGGATCGTATTTATACTTTGTTCAAATCTCAATACACTTTCCTTTCTAGCCTGGAATCTTACTAGTCCTCACCTTGCTCTCTTTTTCATGAACAAATCACGATGTCACCTCGCGCTCCCGTATCAGTTCAAGGCGAAAGTCTCTTGCAGTCATGACCTTCCGTTTTTAATAACAAACACTCCCGGGCTTCTGGCTATTGAAGGCTGCGCATTCAGAACGTGATTTCAAATGGACCGTGTTGGTCGCTTTGAATTTATCTAAAAGAATGGCAGACGTGAAGTATGTATTGTTGGCTAAAGAGGCATACTTAATCATGGAATTTAATAGTGTCCATTCAGGATTGAATGAAATGTCAGAAGTGTCGTGAATATAATGTCTCAAATTGTAAAGTAAAGAAAAACTCCAGAAGGTTTGGAGGCAGCTCTATGATGTGCTAAAGTATGTAAAACTGTCTATAATCTATAAATATAACTGTTAATGTCAGGAATTGTCCAGTGTTGAATCAGATGGTCTAATTTTGGTGGCTTGCAGCTATGCGTGATCGCGGGGAAAATTCACATAACTTAATTTGCCATGACCTAAAGTTAAAAAACGGCAACTCCCATAAGCCTGGGAAAGTGCATAGTGGAAACCGGGAGTAATCGGATATAAAGCGCAATTGTAAGAAACTCAAACTTGAAGTCACACGTCATGCGCAAAAGACCATATATTATAATACTGAGAAGTCTAGGATTATTTGCCATAAAAATCGGAAGGCCAGTAATCCTAACAACTACTGTGTGTAACAGATGCGGGAGTACGAGATGACATAAGGGCGTATTCACGATAATCGGGTACAAACCACAATTCCCATACCCTCAGGGTTTTGCTGGAAGTGAATACTGAAAGTCACATGATACGGGAAAAACGGTGCCCATACTACAATACCCAGAAACGCGGGAGAGTTTGTTATTAAAAACGAAAGGCCATGGCTGGTAGAGACTTCCATCTTGAACTGATACCGGAGCGTGAGGTGACATCAGGCCAGATGTAGGTAGCCTAATACCAGTCGGTAACGGCCGAAATTACAGAATTTCGGCCGTTACTGACCAGTATTAGGCTTTTCAGATGTAGGGGCCTAAATTAAGGATTCGGTAATTTATCGAATTGGTAATTGAAGCAATCAGTAAATTACCAAATTCTTAAATACCGATTCGGTAAAGTACCGAATCCTAAATGTAGGGAGCACTCAAATGAGTGCTTTTCCCATTTTAGGATTCGTTATTTACCACCAACTACAAGTTGGTGGTAAATATCGAAAACCCCAAAATTAGCAATTTTTTGAAAAATATTACAGTGCCATGTGGCAGACATACATGCCCTTAGGGCATGTATGTGTGCCATATGTGTATCCATACACTATTCAGGGGTGCAACAGGGTGTCAAAGTGACACCCTGCCACCCTTCAATGTGTTCCCCCTTTTTCCAAATCGGTATTTACCGATCAGTAATTCCAATTCATTCCTATGGGCCTCCAAGCTATTAAGCGATTGTTGGTCAGCTTTGTGGAGTCTCCTTAAATATCGGGCATAGAGTGGAACCTCTCCAGGCCTCTGGGATTTGACCTGAGCTAAATGCAAGGTTAAATAGCGGGGTTAAGACTGTTACCTAACCCTCCGGAGCACATTTGAAGATATCCACTGGAAGATAATTGGTTCTGGTGTCCTGTTGTGTTTCATGGCCTGGATCAGTTTTGAAATGTGGGCTGGTAAGATTAGCTCCGGTGGGCCCCCAAGGTGCTGGTCAGTGGGCCTTGGTTGTCAGTGCAGGTTGTTGTATCAGAAAGGCAAGAAAATAGATCAAATACATGATTCACTCATCCACTTTTGAAGACACAGTTTTCCCTTGTTGAATAAGAAGATTTTAGTTTGTTCAGACAGTTCCAAAAGTGAGCAATAGAATTTTCATTCAGCATTCAGTGTATTTTTAACAACACTTTTTCTTCCAGTGCTTTCTTTGCTTCCCATACAATCTTTTCATGAGATTTTAACAGCCCTTCCATTTTTACTGGTGGGGTTGATTTTGCATGTGCCGAGTCTTCTCCATAGGTTCTTCCACTGCGTAATGATGCCCTAATTGTAAAGCTGATTGCAATGAGTTGTTCTTGGTGGCTTGGGAGGACGTTGACATCTCCCAGAACTCATAATAAAGTCTAACAACTCTTTGGTCAGTATGCCTCGTTATTTTGCGTGACCCGCCCAATGGTATTTTTTGGGTTAGTAGTCAACTTCCAAAGCTATTTGGACACTTAGGAGATGTGTGTGGGTCGCCATTTAAACCTCCTAACAAGTTTGCTTGCTTCTACGTATTTCACTGGGAGCTTATAGACCTATTACCCTTCCTAATAGTGATGTCAAGCTGTTCTCCAAAATATTTGCCACCCGCTTGAATAAAGTAATGCCACTTCTTATCTCAGCCTGGTAACATGGCTTCATTCAGGGGAGGGGGACGCCATATCATATCAGGCGAGTAATTACATTACTAGATGCCACAGAGGTTCTTAACAAACCAATGGGGGTTGCATTTTTAGACGCGCAGTTGGCCTTTGATAGGGTGTCATGGCAATGCCTTTGGATATCATGGAAGCTAACTGCCATGGCACACCTTTTATCAAAGTGATATAGGCTATGTATATTAAATTAGACCTACCGCCCAATTGCGAATAATGGGAGAAGAGTCTAAACCATTTATAATTGAAAGAGGAACAAGGCAGGGGTGTCCTTCTTCCCCCTTGCTGTTTGTTTTATATCTAGACTCGCTCCTTAGATGACTGGAGGACTCTAAGGATATTATTCCATTAAGCATACAGGGGTGGGACACTAAGATATTGGCTTATGCTGATGATGTGACCCTAAACACTACTGACCCGGATAGAGCATTACAGGCGATTAATAACTTTGCCGATGACTTCTGGATTCAATCTGGCTTTCTACTGAATAGAGTAGTGTACACATAAACAAAGGGAGAGAAGGACTCAGCTCTACCTCATCCTCCTCAAACACGACAGAAAACACGAAAGGAGGTAAGGCGAATATCAGTCACAAAATTTTAGGAATATGATGTGTACTTGTTATGTTATGTTATGTTATACAGGTATTTTGTATAGCGTGCGGCTACTCGAAAGAGTGTCCCGACGCTTTAAATTGCACACTAATCTCATAACACAACAGGGCAAATGAAAATAGACAGAAAAAAGAGGGGAACCTAGTAGGACCTGAAACTAAGAAGTGAAAAGCCAGGTTTTAAGCCCCTTCCTAAAGGCCAACAAGTTAGGAGTGCTGCGCAGGGACACAGGCAGTTTGTTCCACAGCTGGGGCGCTAATAGTTTAAAGGAGCGGCCACCAATGCGCGCTCTCTTCACGCGGGGCACTGCAGCAAGAAACAAGACTTCAGACCTAAGCGACCTGGCAGGAAGGTAAAAGGACAGCCTTTTCTGAAGATATTTTGCTCCGGAGGTGTGCAAGGCTTTGTGTGCCAGGGTGAGAGTTTTAAAAACTATCCGCTTCCGGACAGGAAGCCAGTGCAGAGCCTCCAAAAGGCCCGAGGCTCTGGCACGGCGAGATAGTCCAAAGATAGCACGTGCTGCCGAGTTCTGAACAACCTGTAATCGTTGAAGCAGGTATTCTGGCAGGCCGAGATAGAGAACATTGGAATAGTCTATTCTCGAGCCTATGATCGCCTGCACCGTGATCTTCCTGTGTTCCTCCGATAACAAGGGAAGGAACTTGCGAAGCATCCGGAGTAAGCCAAAGCAGGTGCCAGTGAGACCGATTACCTGCGATCGTAGTGTGAGGCCATTGTCGATCTTAATCCCAAGGTTCTTAGCTACCTGGGACGAACTTGCTGGTGGAAACATGTTCTCAGGCCACCACACTTTCCAATCCGGGTCCGAGCTGCACCCAAAAAAGAGGACCTCGGATTTATCCGAGTTGCACTTGAGGCTGTTATGATGGAACCACTGAAACACAGCCTCAAGGCAACCCTGGATCCTACCTCCATCGAAGTCCGCACCCCTCTCACAGGTGAAGAGGAGCTGGGTGTCATCGGCGTAGGAAACGATCTGGGCCCCGAAGGACTCCGCCAGAGCCGCCAGAGGGGTCATGAAGATATTAAATAGAGTTGGGCTCAGGACAGAGCCCTGAGGAACTCCGACACCCAATGGCGACATCTCGGCGGAGCAAGCAGAAGCCCAGACCGTTTGTCGACGGCTTGCCAGGAAAGATCGAAACCACTGGAGCACCGCCCCTCGGAGACCAATCTCTGAGAGTCTAGCAAGCAGACCCTCATGAGGGACGGTGTCAAAGGCCGCCGACAGGTCTAACATCACCAGCATCGCTCTCCCACCCGAATCCAGCACCTCCTTTATCGCCTCCGAGACTTCCAGGAGGGCTGTTTCGGTGCTAAGATTGGCGCGGAAACCCGACTGGGTAGGGTGCAGTAGGTCGTTGGACTCCAGGTAATCGGCAAGCACCTTATGCACGTGCTTTTCAATGACCTTCGCAAAAGCCGGCAGGAGCGAGATAGGTCTATAATTCGCTAACACCTCCACATCCATACCAGGCTTTTTAAGCAGGGGAATAATCATTGCCTGCTTCCAGGACTGGGGAACCACACCCTGTGCAAGAGAACAATTCAGCAGGGGGTTCACGAGTGGATTAATGACAGCTGCCATTTTAGCCAGAAATTTTGCGGGGCAGGCATCCCGAGGGGAACCTGACTTTAGTCCCGCCATCAGGTCAAATGAAGCTGTCAGCGAGAGAGGAGGGAAAGCTGCCAAGGCCACACCGGCGTTCGGTCGGGTAACAGCGGCATTCTCCACCCGACCTGGCACCTCAGGCTCCAGCACAAGGAAGGAGTCCTGGATCCGCTGGATCTTAGAGGTGAAGAAGTCCGCAATCGCCCTGACCCAAGGCGCAGGAGGGGGGGTCTGGGCAGGTGCTGCGCGAGAGGTTGTGAACTCCCGCACAATGGCGAAAAGCTCCTTACAGGAGTTGGAAGCGGCTTCAATTTTTCTAGCGAAATAAGCCTTCTTCTCCGCGAGGATGTTCCGATGGTACGCTTTCGCCAGAGACCTGTAGGTGAGTTTTGCCGTCGCGTCGTATTTCACGCGCCATGCTCTTTCCGCTACCTTACATTGCCGACGAGAGGCCGCCAGTGCTTCCGTAAACCAAGGGGCAGAAGCACCTTTTTCGGGTTTACGGAGGGGTCTCAGAGGAGCAAGATCATTAAGCCTCTCTGAGAGCCAGACCTGCAGACGCTCCACATCCTCCTCTAAGTTCCCCGTTAAAGCACAGGGGTGATCGGCGCAGGACTGTGCCAACAGTTCCGGAGTAATCCGGTGAAGTGCCCTGAATCCCACAGAAGTCTGCCGGGGGACACCGGGAGGCTTCCCAGCTTCTGAGAAATAAAATTTCACCAGCCTGTGGTCAGACCAGAGCACCTGGGTAGGGGCCAACATCTCTATAGGGGTCGTAGAGAAGGTCAAATCAAGGGTATGTCCCTTCTCATGGGTCGGCCCAACATGATAGGGAACCAGGCCCATAGGGGCTGTGACCTCCAGCATTTTTATCGCATCGGCATCCGTTTCCATGTCCATATGGACGTTAAAGTCCCCGGCAACAATGCAATGCTCTGATGTAAGTAGCAAAGAAGAGGTCACCGTCTGGAACTCTTCAAAAAAAGAGCCCGTGGGCCCTGGCGGCCGATAGACTAGGAGACCCTTCAACGATTGGTGTGGTGAAAGGACAATGGCGAAAGCAAGGGATTCGCAATCCTTGATCGCGTCCGATGGGATGATAGTACAGGTGGCCATTTTGTTGACTATTAATGCCACCCCACCTCCACGCCCCTTCGGCCTATCCTGCCTGAAGATGTTGTACTCGGGCGGGATAGCAGTGGCAATATCTGGGTAGGACGCCTCGCCGAGCCACGTCTCGGTGAGCATTAGGAACAGGGGTTTTTCTGACTCTAGCAAATCAAAAATATCCAGAGCGTGCCGGCCAAGAGATCTCGTGTTGAGCAGTAGGCCCAGATGTTTCGCGCTAACTGCCGCCTTCTGTGGCGCATCGCCAAGATGTTTCTGCGGGCCCCAGCCACACTCAGGGCAGCAATGCTTGCCCTTGTGGCGAGCAGGAAAAACCGTCCGGCAGTGACCATTTATGTACTGCCAAGACCGAAGTTCCGAACCCGAGTAGTGTAGCATGATGCTCACAAATGCAAGCTAACTGGAGCCGAATGGCCGCGTCTGCGCCCGTCAGCGTCCCGGAGGCGTCCGAGGCGACGGGCAGGACTCTGGCACGACTCCGGCTAAGCGACGGCGTCCCGCTGCGCGATTCCGCTGCGCGGAAGAGGACGACTTTAAATAGGCGTCTCCCACATCCACTCGAGCGTCGGGACGCTCCAAGATGGCGCCCGCGCACACACACACTCAGCCCAACCAAAGATGGCGCCCGTAAATGAAAACAGCCCCGGAACCCGGACCCACCAAATGGCGGTGTGTTTTCCTGAATTAAATGCAGGTAAGGGGACAGCAAGCGCTATGTAGCGGCAGTAAAAACAGGGGTTAACGAACCAAAATGAACAAAGATAGGCGAAAGGGAGATTAAAATCACCAGTTGTCCGAGCTAGGTGATAGCGCGACCAGCGCTCGTGTAGCAATCAGCAGAGAGCCTAAAAAACGAGTCCGCCTTAAATAGGCGTCTCCCACATCCACTCGAGCGTCGGGACGCTCCAAGATGGCGCCCGCGCACACACACACTCAGCCCAACCAAAGATGGCGCCCGTAAATGAAAACAGCCCCGGAACCCGGACCCACCAAATGGCGGTGTGTTTTCCTGAATTAAATGCAGGTAAGGGGACAGCAAGCGCTATGTAGCGGCAGTAAAAACAGGGGTTAACGAACCAAAATGAACAAAGATAGGCGAAAGGGAGATTAAAATCACCAGTTGTCCGAGCTAGGTGATAGCGCGACCAGCGCTCGTGTAGCAATCAGCTTACAAAACACTTTGTTAAAACTGCTCTCACCCACAACAAGTTGTGGCATGCTTCATCATATTGCTGCTACTGAGCGCAACCCAACACTAGAGGCAGAGCAATAGGGAGGGGTAGACAATATAAGCACTTAGAAGAAGGAAAGAAAAGGATCCTACAAAAGTGCGGACAAACAGTGATGTAAAACTGACTATGAGATATCACCATAATAATTTTATTCCTCGATTCCCTAGTCAGGTATAAAAAAGGGTATTGATAAACCCTCGGATGGTGGTGTTGTGAGTGAATTAGGTACTCACCACCCCTCCGTTCTGCATAGAGGTCAACATGTTTCTGCTTTAACCGGCATTGGTCAGGACAAACAGGATCCCTATGCTGCTTTTCCAATAAAAATCCCCTCTAGTAAACCAACTGTACTAGGTATTACTCCACCTTTTATCTACCATCCGGGAGTATGCTGTTACTTCGGCGAGGCAAGGAAGAGCTTTATACTAGTAGCGCTACAAAAGCACTATCCACAATCTGCGCTAGTAATGTGCTATAACCAATCCACGCTAGAAAACCAGCAGAGACCTCAGGTCACCAAGAGAAAGCCGACCCCTTGCAGTCTGTAACTGCTCCAAGTGGGACATTCTCCCGAGACGGTTTGCTGCAGCCGGGGCAAATTACCCCTGCAACCGTCGGCAATGTCGCCTCTGACCCGGACTGGTGGCTACACTCGCCATGCTATTCTACATCGGCACATTGCCCACCCCTCACAAGCTCATTTGGGATAGCAGAGGAGGGTGGGTGCTTGGCAGCGGTAAGCTCTGGCTATACATGCCTATGGACAGAGGCATCCAGCCCCAAGAGAGCGTCACAAGAGAACGCACAGACTGCCCCAAGAGCTCGGACTAACCGCTTCAAAAGCCGACCGCCGATCAACCTATAGACGGCGTGTCCTGAAGCTGAACCCATCCCAGAGCGGTATCTGTATGCTTTGCCTGTGAGTGCCCCAGCAATGCCCTGCAAGCGCCTGTCCCAGCCCCCCTCCAACCCCTTAGTTGCACAGTTAGGGGATGGGGGCGCACCTGGCGATGCTCCTGCTGCCCTAGTGGGGGGAACACCGTAGGTAGACTCATGGGAGGGGGTGCGCGGACCTCCCTCAGCCCGGCGGGGACAGTGGCTCACCAGAAATATGCCAATTAGACCCCCTCCTGCTGTGTCTAACTTCTCCTACAAATTCTGAAAGCGGTGGAGTTTAAGAAAAACGTAGACTTTATGCCACTGGAGGAGCAGAACCAGCCACTCGAGCCGATCCTGCCAAGGTGCGATGTCAGTGAGCTGAAGAAACAGGTTTCTCCTGCTTGGAGATTTTACTCAACACCAAATCTGTTTCAGCATCCCTCATCTTCATCAAAGTATTCTTTGGGTATACCCTGTAGGCTGGGAGAATTTCGACATCCATGTCAGAAAGTAAAATCGTTGACCGGGGTCCACCTGCTTGGTGTATACAGCCCAAGCACCATTGCTGTTGGCCTGAAATTGTGCCTATGTCACAATCACGTGAACATCTACTGCTGATTTGGTGCATTACTCTTCTGGGTGCTTTTCCTTTAAAAACATTAGAAATTCACATAATCTCTGGTTCCCGTTATTGTTCTTTTTTTGTGGTTTTGGTGTCATCTTGTATTCCTTTATTTTTATAAATCAAGTATGCTTTTTATTGTGTTGTGTCTTTGAATTCCTAACTGTGTTGACACTTCTAAATGCTTTACATTGTTCTCTGCAATAACTGCAAGGCATTGAGCTCTGCTTTAAATTACGTAATCATTTGCCTCAATCTAACAGGTTTGTGACTTTCTACCCCAATTAATATTGCACTTTCTTTGCAAAGCCAATCTGTTTTCCTAACAAGACATATGAACGTTGTCAATCATTGTTAAATACTGAATCATATTGGAAAGAGTTGAGCAGACCCATTTGAGGAGGTAGGTACAACTTTTATCTCATTTATTTTTCTGCAAGTGTATAAGAAGAGATTATAAAGATATGGATATATATGAATAACAGATTTGGCCATAGCCTAGGTCTTTCTACATTCCCAAGGGCACTGGAAAATTCTGTAAGAGAATACATCTTTTCAGTATTGCAATACTAAATGAAGATTTCAGATAACGTGGGTTCTGACTTTTGTTTGCACTATTATGCCACGATATTCCATCAGAAAGGAGAGGTAAAAGGAGATATTGTGGCCCGGAGTCCTGCAGCTGTAACCCTAGTCGAGATCGACCTGGAAGTCAAAGCTGAGAGCAGAGTTGAGCGCTCTCCCTGTTGTTCATCGCTGTCACCCATCACCCACAGCCTGCCTTCCTTCCACCATCCTCCTGATCTTCAACCATCCATGGTCGGAGGGCTGGCCTGTCTCCACTCCCTCTATGATTGTTCCTGTCATCCAAGGGTCCAGGTGCAAGGGTCATATGGGCTGAGCGAGCAAAGCAGCCACCCACCTCGCCTATTGCAGTAATTCAGCAAGGCAAGGCGAGGCGGCCGGGTCATAGTTTGGAGCTCATCTTCAGGGTGCCCAGGGAGGAGCTGCAGGAATTTAGTCACCGCCGTGCATGGTAGAGGCCAGCTAGCTGCAGAAGCTGCCAGACTATGTGCCTTGCATTGCATTAGCCCCCCGCTTGCATCATGGAAGTCCCCAAACACTGCACATGCTCTCTTGCATTGCTTAAGTTCTTTTTAGGACCCCTAAGCTTTTCTGATAGGAAGCTCCTCCCTTGGAAGTCCATTGCTTCTTGCTCTCCCTGTGCCACAGTATTCATTCCCGTGGCTGATTTGTCAACCTGCTCAACCAGGCCTAGCATAAGAGGGGCAGAAGGACTCTGAGAGCCCCCAGAAGAAGGCACAGTTCACAGCGCAGTATTCAACAGAGTGAGCTGACAACATCTCATTGATGCAGCAGAAGCAGGAAGAAGAGGAAAGAAAATGAGCCAAAGGGGATTTCTTGCACCCCCAGTGTTCATGCTGACAGCCTCACGTGCTTGTCCTGTTCTATCTTGCAGTCCACAGCCATGGAGGGAATACAAAGGAAGAAAAGCAACAGGGCTGGTCAGCAGAGCAACCATGCAGATGTCAAATTTGCCAGGAAAGACTGATGGCCAAGCTGTTAGTGTCCGGGGGGAAAGCGGCTCCCCTCAGTCATTCTAGTCACCCTAGCCTTGTTAGGCTTTTGCCACTCATTGTGGGGCTATTACCCCAGCCCATTTTTAGGCAAACCCCAGGGCAACTAAGTCCATCTCCAGGCACGTCAGATCTTGTGCAGACTACTGGATCTCCTTCTGCATTCAAGTTCAAAGGAATTATGAGGAACACAAGGTAAAGAGCTAATATCAGAGTCCAGCCTAACCCGCCAGGCCAACGGACATAGAGCCGGTGTCGCCATCATTTTCTCCCCGTGGGCACATTGTAACCCTGTGCATGCAGAGCTCAACCTCAACATCAAGTGGGAGACACCGTGAAGAAGGCAGAATTTGTCAAAAGCAGACTCTGACAACTGCCACACAACATGCAAACTTCGACTATGCCTTTTTCTGTGCAACCAACTATCTCTTCCTTGTATTCCAAGCATGCACAAGAGGGGTTTTCTTTCCCCATTTGTCAAACCCTGCTGCAGGAGCACAAGCATATCACTCCAGAACAAGATCTGCCGCGCACCAACTCCAACGAGAATCACAAACTATCAACATAAAACATCTAGCCCTAATCTCCAACTGAACAGTTACTTTAAACGAACAGTAATGGATTGACAAGCTCCTCTTGCATAAACACCTCATGTCATTTATCTATCGCTATATGCCTCCCAGGGAGTAAGGACCATTTCTTTGAACCTGAAACGAAATCTATCCAGACTAGTCTCCTTCTGCAGCAACATGCATCTTTGACAGGGGCTAGCTCCGGAGTAAACCAGGAATTTAATTTAGCAAGCGTGCCAGTCAAGGACCCAATCTACAACAACATACCTTCTTTGATGCACAGCTGCAAATCTGTCCCTCTGCATGGACCTAATATATTACTGTACCTGCTGTGGTACACAGGAACCCAGAATCTGAGGAGTCTCTTATTCCTATCAGTACAACATTTTATTCTTATGTATTTGTGGAACCTAGACAAAACCTCCAGAAACATCGAGCTGGCCACCTGGATTCAGTCCATCTCAATGTTCAATCAAAAAGGATGCAACTGACTTCTTCGATTGGATGAAGATGGTTTGGGATTTCTATACCTATACCACCTGCAGATCATATCTTCCCAACTATTTCCAACTTGCAAGGATTTAGAAAAAACCTCATCCACAATTTTGTACGTGAAGAGTTAACAACTTTACTGCAGGAACAGACTAAATCCTGCATGAATATTTCAGGAAAACCTCATACACAACCTATATTCACTATCATAAGAACCATGGGCCAGATGTAGGTAAAATAGATTTACCGATTTTTAATTACTGAATTTTACCTATTCGGTAATTAAAAATCGGTAAATCTAAGGGGTGGATATGCAGGTATTCCAGATGTGCTGGAATACCGAATCGGAAGAATTCGGTATTTACCGATTTGGTAAATACCGAATTGGTAATGCCCATTCATTCCTATGGGCTTTGAAGCCCATAGGAATGAATGGGCATTACCGATTCGGTATTTACCGAATCGGTTAATACCGATTTTCACAAGGGTGCAGGGGGTGTCACTTTGACACCCTCTGGTACCCCAAAAACAGGCTCGGGTGCCATGTGGCAGGCATACATGCCCTAAGGGCAGGTCTGCCTGTCACATGGCATAGGTGTGCATGCACACCGGAATCGGTATTTTACCATCAAATTGGATTTGATGGTAAAATACCGATTCGGTAAGGCCTCTGGGACTCTGAAGAGTCCCACCTACATCTGGGTGCCTCAGAATCGATAAATTTACCGAATTTTTATTTTACCGAATCGGTAAAATTACTGAATCAGTAATTTTACCGATTCGGTAAAATAATGCCCCCTACATACCTGTCACCCATTTACCGATCGGTAACGGGCAAAATCGTCCGTTACCGCTCAGTAAATGGCCTCAAACGGCCACCTGCATCTGGCCCCATGTCTCATACTCTGGACATTGCTGCAGTGGCTTTGACTGCTCATTCTTTAAAATTGTATGAACAAGCTGAGTAGCATAGCAACTAACGTCCCAGAGGTTGACAGGATAATGCTCACATTGGAATGGGTATTGTCTGATTCTCTCTAGAAAAGACGTTTATCAAGAGAACCTTGCAACTGTTCAATGATCCTAGCTAAAGTAGTAGAAGTCCCCGAACTAGTTACGTCGAACATCATGGATTGCAAGAAGACACTTAATAGGGAGGACCTGCTTCTACCAGATCAGAATTATAGGCGGCTCCAATCTAGTTCTCATACTGACCAGGGCACAGGACGTCCATCTGAGAAAGCATCCATATTCATAAGTAATGCAGGTGTCATGGCCATTGCTAGAACAGAGGAAACAGAACATATATAACAATAAACATCTGTTGTTGAGCACCAAGATACCCTCCTGGGGGAATATGTGGGTTACAAATACACATGGTATATTATGTTACATACATAGGAGTAAGGAGGAAGCAGGCTAGTCTTCCAATCCTCCTACATCATCTCACCTCGGGCTTTAAAACAGATGAGGCTGCGGGCGTGCAGTGGATGCACGCAGCAGGTGCGCCGCAGTGCGCTGAAGGCAAGCCAAAGGCAAGCCCATCGGCGCCCGTTCTAAATCGGACCACGATCAGCGCCAGCCACGCTGCCCTCCAGCAACCTGACTTAGAGACTCTCCGTAGGTATTCACGAGAAGCACTTATGGCCTGGAGTCAGGTGGGTAAGGTTCAATGAAATGCGGTAAAGTCCCCTTGGACTTGGAGCATGAATGGTCTTGCAACTGCTGTGACTTCTCCATTAAACCGCAATTGACGGAAATAACCGAGAAAGGTTTAAAGCGAGGTGATATGCAGTCCCAAAAATTAGAGTTGATTTTTATCACCGAGACTTGGGCTGATGATAGCTCTGGACCAGATTTAGTGTACGCCATCCCAGATGACTTTGCTCTTCTGAGCAGAGATAGAATCGGAAAAAAGGGCTGGGGGCTAGCCCTAGTGAAAAAAAAACCTTATGTGAACCTCTCTAAAGGTTTGTGCGTCCAATGGTCTGGAGGCTCTGCTGTTCAACTGTCATTACAATGACCATGGTTCATTCAACGGACTGCTAATGTACCGTCACCGAGAACAACATTTTCAGAATCTATAGGACAGATGTTTGAAACTAAGGTTAATTTTGATGATTTTACAGTACTTGGTGATTTTCATTTTCATTTGGAAAACTCTGAAGATAGGGATACCTGCAAACTGAGAGATATGATGAGTAGCGTGGGCCTAGGTCAAAATATAACAGTTGCTTCCCATTTATCTGGCCATACTATGGATGGAATGTTTACAGATAGCCCTGCATTAACCTTTTTAGAATCTGTACCATTGACCAGGTCTTATCATTTAGCAGTTTTTTTTCTTTTGTCCATTGTTGCTAAGGATGTTAATCATGGGTATCCCAGAATACCTCAATGCTATCGTACCTTGCATTTAATTGACCCAGCTGAGCTAGAAAGTATGTTACCCCCCACAAACTGAATAGTAATATAGAACACAATATAGACAATTATAATGCATTGCTACATCAGCCTTAGACCTGTTAGCCTCACTCAAAAAGCCCGGTAATAACAATAGACTATCACCATCACACACTTGGTCTCCTGAAACCTAAGGGAATTGAAACAGTCATGTAGACTCCAGGAGCATCTTTGGAGACTAAAGTATGGCCCTCTGGGAAAATATAAATAAAACCAAAAATTGCAGAATATAACGCTCATATAATGAGAGAAAAATCTGCCTATTTCTCTCTGGAAATTAAGGCAGCAAAAACTCCAGTAAATAATGTATTCTGTAGTTAAAAAACAGGCAAACTACTCTGATCAAAAGATAGTGACAAGCAGTCAGCCGCTCTGTGATGAGATTGTGCTTGCATTTCAAAACAAAGTTTTGAATATTTTGGAACCCTTCACTATCTCCTCATACAGAGTTTGTACAGTCGTGAAAACCATCAAAGGGGGTTAACTGGGGCTGGCATACATGCCTACTCCAGCTTTCTGTGCTGCCAAACTTACTTTTCAACCTTTCTCAGCAGTTTCCTCACTACTGTCGGAACAAGTGTTTGAATTTATTAACAATACCCTCTTGGTCTCTCCACCGGATCCCTGCCCTCCAGATATCTTACACACAGACTCTGGAACGTTAGCTAGTATATTGACTCCACTTATTAATTAAATGTTTAGTCAGGGCTTTTTTCCGCCAAATTTGAAAGCTGCCTCAGTATTCACACTGTTGGAGAATCCCCAGCTGGACCCTTTCCATGCTGGTAATAATCGCCCTAGCTCTAGGCTTCCCTTTATACAGAAAATTGAAGAAAAAGAAATGAAAAAAGAGCTTACTGCGTTCTTGGAATCAAATGATCTTTTGGATCACTCAAAATGGGTTTCGTTCCCAACACAGTACGGAACTGGCACCAATTACTGCCACAGAGAAATTAAGGGCCTCGCTGGATGGGTGGGAACTAAGCAGTGCTGATCCTTCTCGGACTGCCAAAGGCATTCGACACAGTCAATCATGAGATTTTGATTGACCGTGTTGAATCTCTGGGTATTTGTGGCTCAGCGCTATCATTATTAGCCTCCTTTCTCACAGACAGACTGCAGGCAGTATTGTTGGAGGGCTACTATTCAGACTCCTTGTTAGGAATGGGATCACTGGCTGGCCAGGGCTTGCACCAAAGTCAGTCAGAGACCACCACTCCCAAGTCAGGGCAAGGGAGTTACACGCCAAGATAACCCCTGCTCACCCTCTAGGTAACGTGGCGCAAGCAGCAAGGCTAAACTTGGAGGTGATGTGAGTTAAGTATTTGCGCACGCACCCCAGCAACAACACCCAAGGCCCACCACAAAGGAAACTCCACACAAGGTTATATATAAAAATAGCCTTTGTATTGTACCAAAACACATTAGATAAAAACACACACTTTACAATGCGCCAACAGGCATGGGCAGAATTTACAGGGATATGTACAAGACAGGGCCACCTGGACCACTGTCAGGAATCAGCACTTTAGAACTTAGCACTTGGTAGAATTTGCACTTAGAACATATCATAATAAATCACTGTAGGAAGAAAATAGAACATAAAGCACACAGCCAGTCACTACTGGTAAAGGTTAAGTACCACCAACCAATCCTAACCACCTTAGGAACAGGTCACGCAGGGTACCAAGACCTCACTAGCACCACCTGTACTAGCAAGAACAACCACCTAAGTATCACAATACCTGTAGGGGTATAAGCACATAACACATGATGCATAATATACATTCAGAGGTGTAGGAGAAAACACATGATGCCTAAACACATTCAGAGGTGCAGATAACACATGATGCCTAAAATACATTCAGCGGTGTAAGAGCAAGGCACATGATGCATAAAAGCATTCAGCGGTGTAGAACAAGAACAATTGCGCCAAACTCACATAAGTCACCACCTGTGTCTGTCCCTAGGCCCTCTGGCCTTGTTGAGGCTAGGACGCCCTTTGCCCAAATTCAGGGGGCCTAAACATGGCAGCTGCCCATGAAGTGCTGGGCAGCTGTAGCAACAATGGTGGGGACAACACGATGGTGGAGCCTTGCAGGCTCTAAATAAACAAAAGTGCCCCCTGAGAGTCTCTCAGGACTCTAAACAAATATGGCGCTCTGAGCCTCTCCGGGGCTCTGGGAAAAGAATGTGCCAGCAAGAGCCTCGCAGGCTCGAATGAAAATGCCCCCCCTGAAGCCCTCGTGGCTTCACAACACAGCGGCCTCTCGGGAGCCTCCCAGGCTCTGAAAACAACTGTGGCGCCCTACTGTGGGAGTCCCCCCCTCTGGGGGACTCGAGAACACTGGCCCGTTGTTGGAGTCCCTCTGGGACTCTAAAAGGATGCCCCAGGCTACTGGAGCCTCGACAGGCTCAACAACAGGTAAGGCCCCTACGCCTTTCTCTAGGGGGGAGGGGCTGGCACCGGCAATGTTCCCCTGGCGCCCCCTCCCTTTTCTCACAGCTACTGCGCCGTCACTCACCCGGTCCTGCGGCAGCTGGCTGGAGAGCTCCCGCTCCTCGGGGCTCTCCTCGGTCGCGGTCTCCTCCCGCTCCCCCTGCTTCCTTGGGCGCAGACTCTGCTTGAGACCGGGGGAAGCGGGGAAAGGAGTCGGCCGGTCTTCTCTTCTCCGGTGCAGGAGCGCGGGGTGGGCTCCCGTCTGCTTCCTGCCATCCCACCAAAGCTTGCCTGACTTTCGGGTCGCGCTGCAGCTAATAGCAGCGCGGTGCTGGAGGAATGGAGGCGGGACTTCCGGGTCGCCGTAGGCAGCGCTGCGGCCCGGCAGGGTTCCTGGGCTGTGGCGGTGATTTCAACACGGGGTGAGCTCCCGATAATTTAAATAAATCACACAAATATGCGGAGTGGGCAGCCGCTAGAGCAGCAAAATGCAGGGTGGGCACCTGCCTTACAACAGCGCTCCCACCGCTAGGACGAAATAAAGCGCTCTCAATCGCTAGAGGAATTTTGAAAGCGCCTCCTGCGCAAAAGTAGCAAATAAAGCGCTTTTAAGCGCTGGGGGCCGAAATCAAGCGCTCCCAAGCGCTAGGGGAAACTTCAGGCCCCCAAAGTCCAGGCAGAGTCCTTCAGCAAGGCTGGGCCCAGAGCCAGCTCACTGGGTCTCCAGGCAGGGAGACTATCCAAGTGGCGGTCCTCCTGCCCAGCAACAGCAGCAACCCCCTCAGGATCCTGGAAGAGAACAACTTTTGTGGGGACACAGCCCCATTTTTATACACCACATTCCTTTGTTTGTAGGTGCAGGGTGGGGGAGAAACCAGTCGCAGCTGGTTTTGGAGCACCCTTGATGTGCTCATCACCTCACTCTATTCACTGGCAGGGCTAGGGTCATCAGTCGCACCACAGCCAATCACACGCCAGCACCTTCACAGCACATACACAGCCATGTCTAGAAGTGGCACTTCCGCACAAGACACACTCATGCCACATACATCAGTGTGAAGCATTCACTCTCACGAGTTCGCACATACCAAATTCGAGCATGCACACCTCACGCATCAGGAACTACCAGGGACACCGACATTCCCCATGCATTCCTATGGGAGGGCAGGCCAACCTTACTCCACGCACTCATAGTGCACACGCACTTTCCACTGGGACACAGTGAAAGTGCGCAGAAACCACAAAATCACTACCTCCAATTCATATTCACAAAGCAAAAAGTTTAGGGGTGAACCTGCCAGAAGGGCCAAGTCCAACACTCCTTTTCTCTTCCTGTGTGGGGTTCCGCAGGGTTTATCATTGAGCCCAATCCTGTTTTATTTTTACATGGCTCAGTTGGCCACATTGTTAAGAAATTTGGGTTTTTCAGTTGTCTGCTATGCTGATGACTCACAAATTATTGTCTCTGTTGCTGGCAACCATAAAGAGTCAGTGGCCACCTTCAGAAATTGCATGCAACAACTGGATGTCATGCAACTGTTTGAAGATGAATTCAAATACAACTGAGGTGTTGTTGCTGGGACATATTACTTCGTTTTGGTCACCAGAATGGTAGCCAGAGGAGCTAGGCTCTATTCCAATCCCGGTGACTGAGGTGAAAACTCTGGGGGTGATTTTTGACAACCATCTGTCATTTGACAAACAGGTGTAAGCCATTACCTCTAGCGCCTTTTTTACGTTAAACATTTTAATGAAGGTTTCACCTTTTATTCCTTCGGTGCCGAAGAAACTTGTGGTAACTACCCTCACTGTATCCAAAATAGACTATTGTAATGGTTTGTACATCAATTTATAGAAACAACTCCTTAAAAATATACACATTTTACAGAATTTGGCAGCTTGTTTTTTACTAGGAATACCTAGACATAGCTCAATGGTCAAGGCTCTACTGCAGCTTCACTAGCTGCCTGTCAATAAGAAGATATACTTTAAGGCTCTGTGCATCACCTATAAGGCCCTACACGGAGATGGCCCTGAATATTTTAAATGTAACCTAACTAGACATACTACTGCTAAAACACTTTGATCATCCTCAGCAGTCAACCTTACAGTTTCTAAGGTCAGAAGATTGTGGTGGGGGTTAGAAGCTTCATTTATGGTAGATTCAAATGATGGAATTCTCTACCCCTCAACTTAAAGACCAGCTCTTCCATGTTCATCTCTGCTTTTATGGCCATCAAAATCTGCTGCTATGCTACCAGAGCCAAGCTGCCCTAGGGTATTTAAACGCTTTATAAAATGTGTTTACATTTCATTTAGTTTTCATGTTTAGAACAACAAGCTATTCAAAATCGGAGAAGGAAAAAAAGTGATACGTTTCAGCTTAATCCCATCTTCAAACACCTCATCCAAAAAACTAAAAACTAAAACTTAGCTGCAAAAAACAACGAACAGGCCGTGGAACACCGGTTATCACTGGCACCACAAGAGACCATCAGGGATGAAGTGGAAATAAACCTAGCAATTCCAAGCTCCCAAATCACACATGTAACAGATATCGCCATTACAATTAGTGAGAACTCTTCCTAGCAGCTCCAATATAATCCTAATTGTAGGGAATATACCCACATTCAGGGATTTCTGACAGGTCAAAGAAAGTTGCCACTGACGTCTATTCTTCTTCAAGAACTACTAAACGCTTCGAGCATTGTGTCCCATGAGAAGATCTCTGAGAACCCTCGGAGTCCTCAAGCTATTGCCATGCCCCAGACTGATTTATTTTCAGTTATTCCAACTGCCACCTCAAACATGGCCATAGAATCAATTTTACAAACTCTTTAAGCCAACTTGTATGCAAAAGATGCAAACTTTAGGATGGGTCCTGTTGATATAAAGACCTGTTTTGAAGCTAGGGGCCTTGACCTCACCTTAGTCATAAAGTTATTTAAAATTAATGAAGGACACAGTTCCACCTCCTTCCTGCCCCCCAGTAACTTTCTTATGGAAATCAGGCTTGTCAAGGACCCTACAGATCTTACTGCAAGCGCTCAGTTCTACTGTCCAATTCATATGTTGAAATCTGACTGCCATGGGGCAATCAGCTCATCAGCAAATCAACCACAAAATAATGGGTAGACAGTTTGAGTAAACAAAATTTTAAGGAGGAGTTAAAATTTCTGGCAGCCAACATAATGCCAACAGCAACAATATGGCACTGTTTACACCAACTTATTGCTCAAGGGGCCCTGATGATGTGTTGAATATAGTTAACCTATTAAGGAGGGCGATCAGTGTGCTGCCCTGCCAAACTGCCATCCTATGACCTGCTTTGGGTAGGTTTCATTACTTCAATAACCAAGGAAAGTTCCAGAGAAGCGACGATATCGTGGTGGGCAAACAGGACCACCATCAAAGCAATTTTATCGAAGGAAGGCACAGTGTTAAACTGGGTAATCCTTGTTGCTTAACGACAGACAGAAAGGTACCTAAGCTTCTCAGAAACCCAGATAGATGCCAAAGGACCTTGGGTGAGAGGCAATGTCAATCACAGCCTCTCCTTAGATTCACCTGCGACATGATCAGCTTCTTTGATCAACAACATCTAGGTATCCAAATAAATAATGATTTCAACTGGGAGCTACAATGCAGTCTGCCAATATGGCCCTATCAAACACCATCTCTGTTTCAACTGTCCTCCCCAGTAACCATGTAATTTTGCATGGCCACTAGTAGCCTGGTAAGGAGTCCATTGGGTCAATTGGAAGTTTGTCCAATAATGATAAGCATACAGCTCACTGTGATAAAAGTGAGCAGGGGAGATTGACGAGTTGGAGCATTGCTGGCTTGAAACCAAAATTAGAGAACAAAGAACAGATAATCTTCATTAAATCTCACACAATCTGTTGCTTTCAAGAGATGTGGGTGCTTGATGAAATCATCATTGAGGGGTTCTCTACCTATTCACTATATGTAATTGAAGGTAATATGGGCAAGTTGAAAGGTGGCATAACATTCTGGGTCTCTTTGAGTCTTAAAGCATCAAAGCAAGAGGAAAGCATACAGAGAAATGGAATCTATATATAGCCTCTGGAAATTAGCCATGATATATGGACTTTGGATTTAGTAAATTTATACATTCCACCAGAGAACTTGAGTGAATATCAAGCAAAGTTAAAGCTCCTAAGCTCCTATATTATTAATGCTTGCAAGGGAAACTGCCGCCAGCTAATCAGTGTCAGGATGATGTATGGCTCTCTGTCTTAGTGTGCAGGGACTTTAACGCCAAATTAGATGTATCTATGATTGATCAACCAAAGCTGCAAGCATAGTGGCCTCTTTCCTTGCCTTGGTTCCAGATCCTAGCATCCACAAGAAGGATATGAGACACCTCTCTGCATGACTTCCAGAGCAGCAGTAAAGGAGAGCGACAATCTTTGTAGCACAGCAATTATTTCTGGCAGAGTTCTTCACAGGCCCAGTAGTGTACTGTTGGTAGGGTCAAAGCCAAACACCTATACCCATATGTGCCTTTGAAGTAGGGGTCTTTGAAGTACACGCAAGTTCTTTCTTCCCAGCCCTGGTTCCAGACTATCAGTAGGGGATAATCAGCCTTTTGTGTGGGAAACAGTACATTGCCTTTTCAGGAACACATGCCAGCTTCCTCTCTCTTCCTGCCCAGGAAAAGCTATCAGAATGCAGACAGCTGCAGATAAGTTTTCTGTCACATCCACCCTTCCTGTGTTTGTGCCTGTCTAGAGGAAATGCACAAAGACTACCAGAAATGTACTGGAGACAAGCTGCTGGCACACAGAGCAGTAAGAGCAGAGAAATGCCCACTTTCTAAAAGTATAATTTCTAAAATAGTAAGGTTAAATCCAACGTTACCTTTAATGAGCATTTATCATTACCATTCCAAACATATGAAACTTGATGTAGGTACTCCTTTCTAAAAGTGAATTACGCCACTAAAGTGTTTTAAGTGATTCCCAATGCTAGCCTATGAGAGGAGTAGGCATCACAGTAGTGAAAAACAAATGTGGGTTTTTTTCACTACTAAGGCATGTAAAACTTAACAAAACATGTCCTGCCTTTTACTTATATACAGCACTCTCCCCATGGGCTAGCTAGGGACTAATTAAGGTCGATGTCTATGTAATAAATGGAGAGTTTAAGGCTTGTCAAGGAGATTTAAATGCCAAGTCGAAACTGCACACACAGGCCCTGCAATGGCAGGCCTGAGACTTATTTCAAAGACTACCTGTGTGGGTGGCACGATTAGTGTTGCGAGCCCACTAGTAGCATTTAAGTTACAGGCCCTGGGTATATGGAATACCACTTTACAAGGGACTTAAAAGTAAAATAATATGCCAATTGTGTATACACCAATGTTGCCATGTTTAAGGGAGAATGACATGCACTTTAGCAATGGACATCGGTGGTAAAGTTCTCGGAGTCCTAAGGCTACCAAAAAGAAGATCAGAAAAGAGGAGAAGGAAGGCAAAAGGTTTGGGGTGACCCTTCAGAGAGGTTATTTTCCTACAGACTCCAAATGGACGCTCTCAGGATGGAACTGTGTATGAAGCCAATCAAATCACTCTTAGTTCTCAAACCAATTTTATATTGGGTACAAATGGGGACAAAGCCTGACCTGGCAATCTGGTGAGTAGCATTCCTTGGTACAAACACATCTCGAAAACCCTTCCGACACTAGGCTATGAAGATTATTGGAAATATGTGAAGGCAATGATATGTGCTACATGCAGCTACTTGAGGACAAGTATTGGGTGGGAGACCCTTTGACATCCAAATTACAGACAGTTAAACCAACTGCATTATTCAAATCCTACATGGATAATCTTTTCCCAGTTGTGAAAAGGTAACTTTTTTATCATATTTAGATTGGGTATCCTACCAGTCAAAACATTTACAAAAAACTGACAAATCTCCAGGGCAACCTCAACCACTTGTGATTGCAAACAATGTGGGGAAGAAGTCCTGCTCCATTGTATGTCATTGTGCACGAAGTAACTGCCAGTGAGGAAAAAGCATCTCAGACCGGTATTTATTAAGGATAACTTAAGACACTGTAATATAGTCTTGCGATTCTGCATCCACATTGACATTGAGGTCTTTTACAAGCAAGTAGCCTCATACATTACACTGCTTGGAGATCAACCAGGGGATTCACCCAAAGGCCTATCATTCTTCCCAGTTGGCAGTAATCTACTTATGGCAGTCACAGTTTTATGTGTCACTCTAGCCACTGGAAGAAATCTGAAGCATAATTCTTGGCAACCCCAAGTTTTGGTCCTCTTTTTGTAATTTTGCACACATACCAAAGCTACTGGCCCCCTTGTTTTTGCACATATTGTTAAATTAGTTATCTTTTTGATTTAATTTGTCTGCTTGGGCCAGTGCCACAAGGTGCATCAGCACCAGAATTCCTTTCCGATGGTCCATTTCAGTCCTGTTTTTTATTATCAGGTTTTGTCAATGAATTATGTCAAGCTTGCGGTTTTTCTATTGTGTTCTTGTGTACATCATGGACTTATGAAGTGCACTTGTGAATATAGCAGGCTTAGTTGGCTTAAACCTTCTGTTAGTTCCACTACGATTTTATATGTATCAAACTTGCATCAGATTTATGTCTTGTTCTTTTATAATAATACCTAGTTTTAGAAGAAGAGTTCAGTATTAATGATAGTGCATAAGGTTCATCACATGATTCACAAATGTTGCAACAGTGGCCATTTAAGTCTTTAGCTAGCATTATCCCTCACAAAGGGTATCTAGTTGCATCTGCTCTACAATATACAAAATGTTTAAGAAGTAGTTTCAGTGTTTTAGAACAGGATGAACATGTACCTTAAGCAAAAATATTTCTTTTGGTTCACCAAGATTACTTGGAAATGTAACTTTGAAGCAAAACAGTTCTTGGCAGAGCCCTCCTATTTGCTCACCGGCCTGTTGTGGTGAATAGTAGGAGAGGGCAAAAACTCTGCTGGTGAAGTCTGCACAATTTTTTCCACTCCGTTTTCCACTTGGAACTCGGAGTTCTGGCAAAACTCCACCATGTGTCAGAGTTTTTTCTCATGTGCAGCTCGCTAATGTTAAGTTGATGAGTGTAAGCAAAGATTTGCATCTCCTATGCAATTTTCATGTGCTAGAGGCCCTCCTGGCAAGATTTTTCAAAGCTGGCGGTCTCGTTAGGTCAAGAACGTTCGCATTGAGAAAGTGCCTGCTTGAGTAGAAAATCTATTCGAGTCGCAGAAAGAAGCAGCACCCTCTAGTGCACCACAGGGTGTGGGTCGTGCTGATTTTACAGCGTGGATCATGACACCGGCGCTAAAATTCAGAACAAGCAGCGCAATGTGCCAAATGTCATCTGCCCTCAGATCTCCAGGTTAGGTTCTAGCAGGTGGGCCAGGCTCACCCAAGCATGACCTTTGGCCGTCCCAGTGACAGAAGAGGAGGCGTAGGGAAAGCAACTGTTTCTTCCATGTGGACAGCCAAACATGTTTTATGCCCTTTGTTTACTTTAATTATCATTCCGGGGTCATCAAGTAACCTCTATAATACATTTGAAAGGGTTGTGTTTAAGAATGGCTATTTTAAACATGCATTGATAGGGAGAAAAATACCAGTTTTAGATGACTTTGCCTATTTTTAATACTGCCTGGAACATTAAACTACTGACCATGATGGTAATCAAAAAACAACCCAGTGGCAGCCCTAGCTCATTTCTGAGGCAAGCTGCAGTAGGGCGGTGTGTGTTGGGGAGAGGGGACAAGGGTTTATAGGCCACTGACACATCCGGTGCAGTGTGTGAGAAGCTGGCTCCTTATTTGGGATACCAAAAAAAGGTATATTGTGCAAAGAGTCCATGTATTCCCTTACTAGTGAAGGGGGACTTGCTAAAGCAATCCCAAGGTGCTTTTGTAGGAGGTAGTGTGGTAGAGAAGCCGTAGACTTATCATAGAGGAGTGTTAGACACAGCCAGCAAATGATACACACAACTCAATAAGGAGATCCACACCAAATTGTAAAAATAACACTTAACTCTATATAACTTTCGGCACCAAGAGCATCAGAATCTGGTAAGTACATTTTAAAATGTCAGATTTAAAGAAAACAGGTTTTTGATACTTTGTATAGGGGTTGGAATGCTAATTCACAGGTCCTCCTGTGGGAGGGGGTACAAAGCATCCTCTGCTCGAGCAGGTTTGGTTTATGGCCCCACAGAGAGCAAAGGCCCTTATGCCTGGGGGTCAGAAACCCATTTCTGGTGGCAGGTGGTGGAAACCAGTCTGTCAGCATACTAGCATACTAGTAACTGATCAGTTTTTAAGGGGCACCTCTAAGTAGCCCTCAGAGTACATGTAGTTCTAAATCTAACACTTGACATCAGTGTGGGTTTACTAATATGACATAATTGATACCAAATGTCCCTATTTTCTGTGAAGCCATCATGTAGTTGGGGAACTCGTTTTCACCAGTGCTTTTAGAATGGCTTCCTTGATTACTTGTCCTGGCAGTAATAGAACTGACCAGTACGAAGACATATCTTCTCTAGTAGTTATGCCCTCACATGTTGTATAGGGCACCCTGACTGTAGGGGTGACTTACTTATGCTGCAAGCAGTGTGGACAAGCAGGTCACACAGGCTGTGTGCCCTGTTATGTGTTCACTTTAGTCTGCACCAAGACATGCAGCCTGCAGTGGCAGTTTGCATGAGCTTGATGAGGGGTCCCTTAGGGTGGCACAACTATTGCTGCTGCCCTTGGGGATCCTCTTTATTACCTCAGGCCCTAGGTACCAGGGGTACCATTTACTATGAACTTACAGAGGGTACTAAAGGTATCGCCAATTGGTAAAAACAATCGCACAGTTTCTTCCAGTCAAAATCACATCAAATACAGGCAAAAGTGGGAGGGGACCATGTCAAAAAGAGCACTTTCCTATACACTTGCAGCAAGGCCAAGGACTATGATCGGCCTTCTGTACCTCAATTATGGCGGGTTCTGAGAGTGTTATGTAGTTTAGTCTGTATAGAATGCACACAGTAATGTACTGTAAAATGGGGCATGCATTATTATTATTATTATTATTGCATTTATTGTGCGCATCAGCTACCCACAAAGGGTTTCCCGGCACAATTGGTAAGATGTTAAGATAATGCTAAGGTCGGAAGGAGTGTTTAGATGTTGAAAAGCCAGGTTTTTAAAGCTTTCCTGAAGCTCATGTACTCTTCAGATAGTGGCAGTACTTGCCTCATTGGGTGAGAAGCAATAATGTGGAATAATGTGGAATTACAATACCTACTAGAATATGCAGTTATACTTATATAGCGCCTTCTACCCTTAACAGGGTGTTGAACCATTTTTCGTTGAGTAGTGCGCTACTCCTGAAATGTGCATTTGTATGTACTCTGCCAGATGATGTACTAAAGTAAATAACCATTTTATCTTAAGTAAGGAATTGTGCTACACCGAATTTATTCTCACCAGTATGACAGAGTTAAAATGTGTGCATTCCATATCGTAATATCCTTGTTACAGGACATTTCACTGTCCTAGGTTATAGTTGGGGCCACTGAAGTATGCCACTTTTTGGCTATGTTTTTTTTTTTGAGAATTATGGATTTGACATATTTGCCACATAATCCATTATCTGATGCATAATATGCAGACTTAAACCAAAGATTCTAGCTCAAAGGGATTACAAGTTGCTAAAAATACTGCAAAACATACTGGTGCACAGTTGAAGGCCCTTCACAGAGAGGCTAACTGTTCACTTTTCTGTTGCCTATTTGAGTGGTAAACTTGTACTACTAAGGTAAAACTTATGCCCAGATTGGTGAAAACAAGTGTAAAAAAAAGAGAAAGTAATGAAATAATACTATCAGAATATGTACCTCTTTACCCCGCAATTATTTGTCTTTCCTTGCAGCATAATTTAGTCAACCCTGCCGCATAATTTCAGCGGTCCCGTTTATAGTGATCTTACTCTTCGCATGTACTAGCAATGGCACTGATCAAAATTCAGTTAAATAAAAAGCTACTAAAAGTTATGCAACCTGGCATAATAGACACATGGTGGCATTAAGGCTCAATATCCAAACTCACCTCAGAACTAAATAATTCATTCCAGAGTTATATTTTAAAATGATATTGCTAAAGTTTTGCTACAAAGTATGATTTTCAAATAATTGGACACTCTCTGCGTACATTCTATTTGGTCGCATTCCCTAAATAGTGTTTGTTTACTTTTTACATTTCCCTGCATGGCACTCGGTTTGATAAGATTCACTGCTATAGTGAGAGGTCCCACAGATAATGATTCATGCACAGAAGCGGGAGGATGTGTGGTCCTTTGACCTTCAGGACCCAAAGCTGCATCACATACATATTCAGAAAAAACATGCTGTGGGCTTGCCTCAAATAAACGATTGTTTCATTTTATCAATATAATTTTGCACACACATCCAGTATTTATTGAATGTAAAACACACCACATACAAGCATCCACCACATGTTTACCCATACGCACAACACATAAGCACACTCACACCAGGCTCGATTGAAGTGGGCACACAGAACCACCTACGCCAGAATGGCTTTGCCACACCCCACAGGCACTCAGACACATACAATACTCACTACAACTGCACATGTACATATGCAGATCCCATATACTCGAGATACATGAACACAAACTTTTACTATTCACAAACACGGCCTCAAAAACGGCAAGCCTCAAAAGCTCTTACTGCTTATTTCCTCATTCGCTTAATCTGCCTAGAATATATATAAATCACCAATGAATAATGGATGAAGTCCAACTGCCTAAAATTGAACACCGGGAGCAATAAAGTTATGATCTTTGGGGAGAGCTCGTCTTTGTGCAACTCCACTGGGGGCAAACAGCGCTCAGAGCTAGGACCTACTCCCATCACCCATGCCATGAATCTCGGTATTGTCACCGATTGCAAACTCGACATGACAGCCCAAGTCAGGACTGTCACTATCTTGTGCTTTCACACCCTGAGAACACATACCTTATCACAAGGAGCAACACATTTATGAACTACTGCATGATTATGCTGAAGTACTTCATGAAATGTGTGTATCTTCAGTTGTCATGTGAATTGCAACGGCAGCCTGTGAGAGCACCTTTTCAACACTGTCTCCCATTCTCACACCTTTCCATTGCACAATGAGTGGCAGAATTTGTCCATTTTTGTGCATGAGATAGAGCTCTTAGCAAACTTTTGCATGGATGAGTTTGTAAGAGAGTTTTCGAAGAACATCAGACCCTGTTTTACAGATTGGGAGCACTGTCTCTGTGTGCGTCACAGCTCTCTTTCAAACAGATGTACTGAGTCCAAACAGTGCACCCTGCTACAATTATTGCACTGTCCTCAGGACAATCTGGAACCAGCGCTCTCCCTGGGGGTAATGCTTTCAGTGAAATATGGAGTGGATGTTTATAAGTAGAGCAATCATGTTTCACAATGCAGGTGGCATGCTGCCTGGAATGTGATAAGGAGAGAGAGATCACCTTGCAGCAGGTGTAGTTAGTGACTGCACCTGCCTGCAGGGTGATGTCTGGAGGGTCCCTGGTAGCCCCTTGGTACCCTCCAGAAGTCTGCCTTAAGAAGGCACACAGACGGCGCACTACCTGTTTGTGGCGTACTGTCAGTGCACATCCTGAGGATCTAATTGTCCCTTTGGCAGCAGCCATGATATGGGTTGGGCATAGAGGCAAAGGTTATTCCCTTGTTTGCATGTTGCCATGCTTACATATAAATGAGAGAATTATTTTTTGATAGATTTACAGACTAGTTTGCAAGGATATTCTCTGATGGTCAGACTGTCTGCCAGGATGCTGGCTTCTCAAAAATAGTCCTGCTTGAAATAATAATACATTTTCTTTCCCTTCTTATTCTCTTTTTTGTTCTGTTTCTTCTTAGCAGGCATTTTTCTCAGGCATCACTTGTCCAGATGATGATTACATTATTATGGTAGGGATCGAAATGACTTTGACCTCAGCACTTGATACATACTTGTTTATTTCTATATCATTAATATGTGCAATGGTGCTACTTACATGTTTGTGGCCTAATTTTCAATCGTACTGCGGCCACTGTGTATGAGTGCATGAGTTCAATAACTCACTTCATTGTTGAATATTGCCCTGCTCTACTGTTTAATTTACTCCTCAGATAAATGACATATAATCCATTGGGATTTATAAAAACATAGATAACATTGTTTCTCTGTATTAATTACATGGTCTAATTTGTGTTGTGAGGGACCTTTATTCCTGTATAAATACTTATACCCCAGGTCCCTTCCAGGCTTTTGGGTTCCCTTGACTTTTGAAAATGTATATACCTACTTTCTAAAAGTGAAATTTCAAACACCCAAATTAAAAATCAACTTCACTAAAAGATGTATTGTTATATTGTGAGTTCAGAGACCACAAACTCCAAATCTCTATCTGCTCCCAATGGGAAATTACACGTACAAGATATTTCAAGGCAATCCCTATGTTATCCTTTGAGAGAGATAGTCCTTGCAATAGTGAAAAACAAAATGTTCAAATTTCACTATTAGGACATTTAAAAAACACCAGTACATGCCCTACCTGTTAAATACGCTGCACCTTGACTATGGCGCTGCTATGGCCCTACCTTAGGTGTGACTTACATATAGCTAAAGAGAAGGTTTGGGCCTGACAAGTGGAGGCACATGCCAAGTCAAAATGGCCATTTAAACCTGCACTCACAGACACAGCAGACACTGCAGTGGCAGGTATGAGACATTTCCGCAGGGCTAATCATGTGGTTGGCCACCCAGTGCTGCTGGCCAACTAGTAGTATTTGATATACATGCAATGGACATGCCTGGCACACTTTATTAGGTACTTACTGGTAAATCAAATATGGCAATCATGAATAAACCAATTACCAATACAACTTAGACCAATCATGTGCACTTGAGCACTGGTAAGCAGTGGTAAAGTGCCCAGAGTCTTAAAACCACAACAAACAGGTCATAACAAGTAGGAGAAAAAAGGCAAAATGTTTTGGGACAACCCTGCAAAAATATCCAGGTCCAACAACTCCTCACATGTTCTGTATGACTGTAAAAAAAATACAATGTAAATCTAGTGCTTGTAGGCTACTTCCAGAATTGTCAAAAGTTATGCAGATATTTTCCCACCAAAAAGCGCTCTTGGCCCATCCAGTTAACAATTCCTGGAGCTAGCTACAAACAACAGGGGCAGACCTGAGCACCTGAAGCAGGGGTAAATCATACTGAATCCTAACAATTATACATACCCTTGGCCATGAGTACTATATTAAGTATATAAAGCCATGGGTAGATGTTTAATCACTTAGCGGATTACATGCCACAATTTTTGTATGAATCCCTAATCAAATATACTTCACTTCAAAACTCTTGCAGCATTCCCTCTAAATTGCAAATTGATTTCGAGCTGGATTCCTTCCAGGATACAGTTTGTATACAAATGTCTTGTCCTGATGATGACCGCATATTTTTACAATGGTCGAAATGTTGTCGACACACATATGTGGCTGAAATTGAAGAAAGACATGTTATTTCAGTTTTGTCCTGAACTCCCCTTGTTAGTATAATTCCTTCCGTTAGCCACTTGTCTGGCTATGCACTTTATTGTTAATCATATTTTTCTTTGTTACCAGTGTATTGTTTTGAGTGCCATTGCCCGGTATGTTTAAATATTTAAAGAACTGAACACATTTCTTATACTTTTGTATTTATTTGTACATGGTCTTTAACCCTTTTTTCTCTCTTTCTCTTCTCTTTTTGTAATGATGTTTGTCAGATGGTAAATTTGGTTGTTTGTAATCATGTTTGTTTAATTCCTGGAACCAGGCCTGCATAACTCTGCAGAATCTTGAAGAGCTTTTATGTAACTCCTCAGAATTCCATGGAGTGCAACTCTGTGAGGTCCGCTCTCCCCTAGTGAAACTGTAAAAACATTCTTAGACTTAACTTTGCAGGCTTTTCTTAAAACCAACCATTGATTTAAAAAACACAAGCAAATCAGATAAAAATGTCATTTGTTACTGTTTCTTGCAAGCAGACTTGTTTTTAATTGAAACATAAGGGAATTCTGATTACACAAGAAACGAAAAAGTCCTCATATGCTTCAGCTGGCAAGTCATAAAGTCAGACCAAGAACAGAAAAACAAACACTATATATAGGCCAGACTCAGCAAAACCTTGCTCAGTTGCAAAGTCATAAAGTGATGCAAGATGGGTCAAAGTGTTGTTGTTGTTAATTTCTATTGCCTACAGGTAACGAAAATCTGCAATTTGCATTGCTTTGCTTTACTTTGCATCAAGGGGGCATCCAATGGATGGCACATGGGCATTCCAATGCAACCATCAATCGTTTTTGACGCAAGTTCTATCTAATCTATTAGTAAAAAAGGCTTTGCACCAAAAATTAAGCCTCTTAATCAAATATACTTATCTTCAAAACTCTTGCGGCATTCCTTCCAAAATGCAAATTGATTTCTGGCAGGATTCCTTCCAGGATAGAGACTGTATACAAATTTCTTGTCCTGATGATGACGTGTATTTTTACAATGGTCGAAATGTTGTCGACGCACATAAGTGGCTGAAATTGAAGAAGGACATGTTATTTCAGTTTTGTCCTGAACTCCCCTTGTTTGTATAATTCCTTCCGTTAGCCACTTGTCTGGTTATGCACTTTATTGTTCATCATATTTTTTCTTTGTTACCAGTGTATTGTTTTGAGTGCCATTGTCCTGTATGTTTCAATATTTAAAGAACTGAACATATTTGTTATACTTTCGTATTTATTTGTACAAGGTCTTTAACCCTTTTTTCTCATTTTTCCTCTCTTTCTCTTCTCTTTTTGTAATGATGTTTGTCAGATGGTAAATTTGGTTGTTTGTAATCATGTTTGTTTAATTCCTGGAACCAGGCCTGCATAACTCTGCAGAATCTTGAAGAGCTTTTATGTAACTCCTCAGAATTCCATGGAGTGCAACTCTGTGAGGTCCGCTCTCCCCTAGTGAAACTGTAAAAACTTTCTTAGACTTAACTTTGCAGGCTTTTCTTCAAACCAACCATTGATTTAAAAGACACAAGCAAATCAGATAAAAAGGTCATTTGTTACTGTTTCTTGCAAGCAGACTTTGTTTTTAATTGAAACATAAGGGAATTCTGATTACACAAGAAACGAAAAAGTCCTCATATGCTTCAGCTGCCAAGTCATAAAGTCAGACCAAGAACAGAAAAACAAATACTATAGGCCAGACTCAGCAAAACCTTGCTCGGTTGCAAAGTCATAAAGTGATGCAAGATGGTTCAAAGTGTTGGTGGGTTCATTTCTATTGCCTACAGGTAACGAAAATCTGCAATGTGCATTGCTTTGCTTTACTTTGCATCAAGGGGGCATCCAATGGATGGCACATGGACATTCCAATGCAACCATCAATCGTTTTTGATGCCAAGCTATATATAATATATTAGTAGAAAAGGCTTTGCACCAAAAATTAAGGGGCAGATTTACAATAATTGTCGCATCCCCAGGGATGCGCCAGTTATTGTGCGCTGCAGCTCCGTCACCCATGGTGCACCGCATTTACAATGCGGCGCACCATGGGGCAAAAACGGTACAGATACGTGACGCATCTGTGCCATAAAGGCACATTGCTGGAGTTGCATCGCAAGCGTGAAGCAGCTCCAGCAATGTTTTCGGGGGCCCCATCTGTCCAATGCTGTGTCAAGCCTTACGCCTGCTTCATGCAGGCGCAGGGTTTTGACGCAGCATTGGCCTAAAAGCGACTGAGTGAAGTCTTGTGCAGGAACACCGCCCCCTGCGCCGGAACGCCTCCTTATGGTGCAGGGCTTTACAACGTGACGCATCTCCCAGATGCGTCACGTTGTAAATACCCCACACCGTGGTGTATCTTTTGCGCCGCCGCTGCGTCACAAAAGTGACGCAACGGCGGCGTAAAAGAGGCGCAAGGGGCTTGTAAATCTGCCCCTACGTCTCTTTAAGGCAGCAGCAAAGAAGTTAATGTACTTCTCCAAACATCGCTAACTTTGGACGTGTGCTGTATTATGGAAAAATGTAAAACTAAGTTGAAGTATAAAATCAAGTATAACTATAAGCATAGGTAGCCATACTGTGCCAAAGCTAACTAGATAGCTGATGATAACACCTTTAAACTATTTTGCCAAAAAGTGAACCAGAGGGCAGCTGCATCTTCATATCTTAGTAAATATGGTGTTGTCCCGATCTCTCCATTTCACACAACGCAGGACACTAACTTTTATTGTTGAGCTACGCTGCGAGAAAAAAAAAGTAAATTTGCCCCTACTTGCAAGGAAGCAGATGAGTGGATTGATGTAATTACACAACTCCAGTTGTTTGCTTCCTGTTCCTGTATGCTGGTAACTGACCCTGGATAGTTACTCGTGTCCTCGACCAATCGTGTTTTGCCTTCTATTGCAGCATCTTTAATGTATTTGGAGAAGACACCACTTCTTGTAAGAATCCATTGTGTGCTATCATATAGCTCATAATTGGTGAAATGTTGAAAAGCACATTTACAATTTACATTGGCATGAGCGTGCTGTTTGCACTGTTTTTGGATTCTGTTTTTGGACGTGGACTAGACTGTCACTAGAAAATCATCACTCTGGGGACGTCAAGGGCAATGGCCTTAAGAAATATGGAGTTCCTGGAACCAATTTTTTTTTACTGCGCCTGCATTACTTCCTCTTTGATTCATCTACTTTATTTTCGTATGCAACCGTAAATAGGGCCTTTAATACAAGAAAAACTTCTACACCATCTTCCTTCAGGAAGGATTTTTTTTAATTTACGTGACAACGCCTTGTGCAAGGTACCTGTTTCTGTGTGTCACATGCACTTTTTCAATGAATGGTCAACATTGTATTTCCTTATGTACTTTGGCCCAGATTTACTAACATTTCATACAACTCAGAGCAGCAAGGTATGGTAAAGAGCTGAACAGCAACGCGTTTACAAAGAAGTTGGCTGTTCAGCGCGCTCCCTGCTCTGGGACACTTTTTCAGAATAGATATTATGCAGAAAGGGTTACTTTCCTGCACAAAAACTATCCTTTATTCGTGTTCTGCAGAAAGGTTAAAGTGGTATTATAGTTAAGTATGGAAATACCATGTTACCTTAAGAGAACACATGGTAAAAATTCAGAAATTCACACAAAAAGACGAAGGTTAAACTAATGTTATAGTTAGATGTTGAAATAAAATTAGAAAAAAAAATCAAGAAGCCACTGACATGTACCAGTTACAGTTATTTCTGAAATTCACTGGTTATAGCTAACTGAGCTAACTATAACTTGTATCATTGCCATGCACCGATTGTAGCCTCACTCATTGGGCCCATGTGCCTATATTCCAGTCATAGCTTCGGTCATGACAGAAAGATGGAATACTAGAGCTACATCTCTCAACATCTTGCCATGCCATTATGTGTGTACATACTCAACGTAAAAGCCTGGGACTCCTATTTAGGAAATGTAATCCACTCAGCTCAGGTACCTCTGGACTCTTCAAGTCTGTTTGCTCTCCGAGAATATTTATCCACATAACAGATCAAACCCTTCAGTCACATTTGGTGGCATACTTCATCATGGGGGTGTTCCATCACCAGCAACTGGTGTAAGGCGGGCGCTGATTTGTAGTGTTTGAGAAGGGTTAACATAAAGATTGTATTAAAGAAACAAGGTGAATTACTTACATGAGATTAAAAGCACGCAGGAGAGGAAAATGGTGAACGAGTACATCTGCCTTATATAGTCTGTGGTCGACATGCCTTTTCCCTATCTTCTTGTGTTCATAAATCACAGAGCTTTCATCAAGAACTAAGGCGTGAGAATAAATAATCACTTCCATTTAATGATTCCCAAATCATGCTAAACGATCTTAGGTGATGTGGGTAAACGTGTAAGAATGTACCTATATTTCATTATACTCAGGTAACTTTGGGGAACTATCCTAAACTATTAGGGCGAGATATGCTAAAGTTTTATACACGAAAGCTTGGGAATGTGCTCTGCTGCACTGTGTGATACAGAGAGAGCAGAAATGCACCATATCTTCTAAGATATGGCACACTTCTGCTCACTCCTTGTGGTGGCACACTGCGTGCTGACTACTGGCAACGCAAGCATCCTTGCACCATGGTGCCATGTTATCTGCATTACAGGAAGAATTGTTTTTGTGAAAGAAGAAGAAATGCCATCCTGCTTTAAAGCAATCTAAGATTCAATTATATCACAGATAGAAAGAGGAAGTAATAAGGAGAAATACAAATATATAAATATATATGCATCAAATTACATTACTCATGGAACACCAACCACAACGAAATATAATGCAACGCAGCATTGCGATACATTTCTTTACAAAGTCATGGAAGAGTTTGCAAATCGTCCCTTAAGTGGTTCAGTAAAAATCATTTAAGGACTTGTGTTGCCTTGCATCAACTTGAGTAGCACAAAGACAAGGTAAGTCCTTCATAACTTTAGGCGTAAATCCCTAGTCATAATAAGACTAAGAGTGGAAGGCAATGTTCTCACTGTCATCTCCAGACAGTGAGCAGTTTTAGATTCTGAACTCTCCTGTGTTCTACCACAATGGTGGTTGCACTTTTTCTGATTCCTACAGTATTGTTGCATGACTAAACAGCTAACGGTCTTGTGGCCTGTGAAACCTGAAAAGCCATTCGGAAACTATGTGCATGTTTATGGGCTGAACCACATGCCATTCCTTGACCGACATTCCTAACACCAACCTCCAGATGAACTAGGGACTATGGAAACTATTTGGCAGGTGTGGCTCTAGCCTGTTTGTCAGGCTGTTTCAGCCCCCTGCCCCATGCAGCCGAGGTTGAGGAAGATCTCAGTTTCACTGATTTAACTTCTACGCAAATTGTTGGGATTGAAAAGTCCCCTGCATGGTAATGGACATACACCTTGCCCTGAGTGCCCCAACTACAGCGATCTCTAGGTCATTGGTACTTATTTTTTATCATGGGTGAACAAGGATCATACATGTGTCGCATGACCTAGGCAGGCTTGTTGTAGTGGAAGGTGTGTTATAGTGATCTGTAGAGTGAACAGAACTTTGTACCTGTGTAAGTAAAGTGAGACCTACTGGCTTACTCATGTATATTTTTGGTGCTGTGTAGCTAACTCTCACTTGACCTACATCATGGAAATAAGTAGCACTGTGCAGTGAACGTGGGATTATGTGAGTATGCTGGAATACGTGTGTTCCTGTGTATGGTACAGTACATGCAGGCCTGTGGGTTCCATATTGGAAGTCCAAGGCCTTGGAAAGGCACTTAGTGGTGAGGAGCTGTCAGCTGAGTGGGTCTGACACACTGGAGAAAGGGAGAAAAAAATTGTCACTTCAAAAGCGTTCTTTGATTCTGAAAAGGTCACATCTCAGGGAGGAGATAGGGATAAGAAAGGGGTCATAAAGAATAGGGCTGGGTGCTTGGTGGTGTTTTGATTGGCATATATCAGTGATGGTAAAATCCAGGTGTGATCCTCTAGTCACTCCCATTGGTCTGTTGTGGTGCTATTGAGTTTAGAGTTGCTCCTATTGTGATATCCTGCTTCCTCAACAAAGAACAGGAAAAAGGAGTGGCCTCTTCACAAGGGGCTACCCAACAAAATAAACTTTAAAGACTAAGACAATAACTCACACCTGTGTCTGGAAATTGATTCTAAAAATTGGAGTTTTAGACTCCCAAAAATGTCAAACTCAAGCTGTACATTTGTATTCTTTCAGCATAATATCTGCCTATTGTCACCAAGATTGAGAACTAATGTCTTATAATATCTCTACTGGGTAAGTGGGCATCACCCAGGAGAATCAAAATCACTGGCCCTGGAACCTAAATCACCAACATCTTCCTGCCTGACTGCGGAAACCAGAGGACCCAGTGAAGAGAAAGAAAGCACCTGGAGGGAGTGAGGTCTAGTGAGGATCCTGTTGAGTGGATCTTTCAAGCAGAGTGTGAGTTTTTGCATCTGAGTTGATGACTGTTGCATTGATTGGCTGTCTGCCTCAGTGCTGTTGTTCATGCCCCTTTATCCTAGATGGGGGCCACAGTGAAGATTAAGGGCGATTGTGTGGTGATCTGTATTACGCAATACTTGTGATCTGTATTATGCAATACCTATTGGAACTCCATTGATGTCACCTGTGGGTTCTTCGTGTACTGTGCATTCTCTCCCAGTGTTCCCTGTTTGGCAGTTGCAGCTGCCCTGTCTCTCCTTCATGCTGGACGGCTCTCTTTTCCTGAATAAATCTCCAATTGAAGTTCCTGCGTCCGCCTCATCTTTACATTGGCGACTGAGGATGGTCAGCTGTTATTCAGCTGTCACTGCTACCTACAGTTCAACTTCATCAAGCTAAGCGGTTTGATTTTATGAACATTATCTTCAACCCACCTCAATGTGAGTACATTTACCATTACTTTCTACGCGCTGTTCTCTAAACCTACAATCCACCGAGAGCCGTCCCAGCTGCCAGTCTCCTTTGTTACAATTTGCCGGCTATCGTCAGTTTCGAGCTCTGCTACGTGCCATGCAGCGCACCATCAAACTGTTCATTTGACTCTATTTTGCCGACTGACTTTGCTCTTACCGGCACCGCGCGTTGCTTCACCCTTCATTTCCTGCACCGTGTGTGTTCTCACCGCCCAAGCGCTGCCTGCGATCGTCCATTACCTCCTTGGCGTTTTTCCTCACCGCTTGTTGTTTCTTCCACAAGCTACGCCGTGTAATGATGACGTAATCGAATTTTCATCTCCGCCCAGCGCCAGCACGCACTTTGTTGCCCTTGGCAACCTGCACGTCGAGACGCTTCTCCTCCGTGTCAATCACCGACGTTCTTCCGCATCTTCAGCGCTCTACGTCACAAAGGCTTCGCGTCAATTTCAATCCTGGCTGCTTCTTCTTCTGAGATTTTTTCCGCTTGACACTCGCAGCTCCTTTTTCACTTCATCACGCTGATGTGCACAGCTCAAGCACACAGCTAATTTTTCCTTTAAAAAAGAAGAGAAGAACATCTACATTTTCGCGCTAACGCGCACAGCTCAAGCACACAGCTATTTTTCTTCAAAAAAAAAAAGAAAAGAACATCTACATTTTCGCGCTGATGCGCACAGCCTATATTAAATCATATCTTCTACACCAATATTTATATGACCAAGTACTCAATCTCTGCACGCTGACGTGCACAGCTCTTCAATCCTTGCACGCTGATGTGCACAGCACGCTGATGTGCACAGCTTCTGCTCATTTTATACTGATGTGCACAGTATCTACTCGCTGACGTGCACAGCCTCTCAGCACTGCATCTACTCGCTGATGTGCACAGCTTTAGCACATCATATATACTCGTTTTTTTTTTTTGGTCTTAACAAAGTTCACCTGCTCATTTACACTACCTTATTTACAAGTTTTTTTTTTTCTCTTCTGGTTATCATAAAATTTACTGTTTGTTTCCTTGCACTTTTTTTTTTTTTCTCTTACATAAGAAAAAATAGAAGACCTTGCCATGCAAAACGTATCTCCCCCTGCTCCTTTTCTTCAGACTCCTGGAGATCCTCCCCTGGAATGGAAGCTTTGGCTGAGATCTTTCATGGCCTACCTAGGAGCAATCGACGGCCTTAGGTACCGTGCTGAAAGGAAGAAGAGTCTAATGTACTATCATCTTGGTGTAGAAGGACAAAATGTTTTTGATCATCTCCCAACTTATGTTCCACCCACTGGAGAAACCCCTGATGATTTTGAGATAGCCATAGCCAAATTAGACAAGTACTTTGTTAAGACTAAAAACATGGTTGTACATCGCTACAAATTTTTCACCAGATCTCAAAAACCCGAAGAAAGCATTGACACCTTTGTCACTGCTTTAAAAATTCTTGCGTCTAAATGTGAATTTGACAATTTCACCTCTCAACTTATTAGAGATCAACTTGTTGCTCGCTGTTCCTGTAAACAAATCCAAGGGAAATTACTGTCCTGCAAAGATCCTTCTCTCGACAAGGCTATCGATATAGCCAAAAGTATTGAAACGTCCTTAGAAGACTCCAAACAATTAGAAGTTTCTCTTTCTAACACCTCCATTTCTGGTGCTGTTTCCACTAGGTTGCCTCCTCCCACCAAGACTCCTAATTTCATTCCTCGTGACTCTCGTGGTTATTTCAAAAGAATGGGAAACACTAGTTTTAGAAGACCTCTTACTCCTAATAGACAATTCAGCCAAAGTACTTTCTGTTATAGATGTGGCTCCTCTTACCATGCCTCAAATTTTAAGAATTGTCCTGCTGCCAATCAACAATGTACTCAGTGTGGAAAAAATGGTCATTTTTCTAGGGTCTGCATGAGGGGTAGAAGAGGCAATGTACGTAGTGTCATGTGTGAAAATGATTTCTCTCAAGATCCCAATCTCCTTGAGTCTTTGTCTGAACATTCTGAACATTCTGAATGTGATGTGACCAATCAGGAATATGTTGTTGTAGTGAAAGACAATGATACTCTTAGTCGTACATTTCTTGTCCCTGATCCTGAAGTTGATGCCACTATTGATAATCACCATATCCTACTACTGGTCGATACAGGTGCTCGTATCACTATTGTTTCCTATGAGAAGTATTCTCACCTTTGGCAAAATAAATGTTTACTTCCTCCTGATGTCCTTTCTGTGGCCTTTGAAGGAAGCAGAATCAACCTTCTAGGTTATTTCTTGGCTGAAATCTCAATTTTCGGCAAATCCATCAAGGGGAAGGTCTATGTTGCCAAACGTGGTATCAATGTCCTAGGTCTCATACATCAGGCAGAATTTGGTATCACAATTAAACCGGGTTTACCCAACCCTGTATTCATTGAAGGATGCAATCTCTCCCCTGCATCCTCTACCCCTGTTTGCAACATCTTCAATAGTGAATTCTGGGAGCACAAATATAAAAATATTTTTGAAGATCGCTTAGGCAAGATTACCAATTTTCAACATTTCATCAAAGTCAAAGATGGTGTTTCTCCTATTAAACACAAGCTTAGGAATGTCCCCCTTAGTATTAGAGAAGATTTGTCCAAACACCTTAAGTCATTATGCGAGCAAGAAATCATCGAAAAGGTAGAATCCACATTATGGCTTTCTCCCATCGTTCTTGCCAGAAAACGGTCTGGCGATCTCAGGATGTGTGTGGACTTACGCAGTCTCAATGAAGCTATCTGGGTCGATGGCTTTCCTCTTCCTCGCATTGAGGATTTGATAGCTAAAGTGGGCTCATCCACTTGGTTTTCTAAACTTGATTTAAAGGCGGCCTACCACCAAATTGAGTTACATCCCCTCTCTCGTCATCTCACGGCTTTTGTAACTCCCGATGGAGTTTTTCAGTTTCGCCGTCTACCCTTTGGGTTGGCATCTGCCGCCGCTGTTTTCCAGCGTATCATGTCTGAAATGTTTGAAGAACTCTCTAATGTTGTTGTCTTCCAAGATGACATTCTTATCTTCACTCAAACTGAACATGAACACAACTTTGTCATTGACAAAGTTTTCAACATCTTGGAAAAAAGAGGTGTAACTCTTCAAAAGAGTAAATGTGTATTCAAAACCAGAGAAGTAGAATACCTTGGCCATACCATTTCTGAATGTGGTATTAAACCCAGGCCAGGTCTAGTCAAGAGTATCATTGAGGCTCCTGCCCCCTCCAACAAAGAACAGCTTCTGTCCTTTCTCGGTCTTTGTGAGTTCTACTCCAAATTCATGAGAGACTACGCCAAGACCACTGAATGCTTTAGACTCCTACTCAAAAAAGGTGCCGTCTTCAGCTGGTCTGATGAGTGTGAAAAAGGTTTCCAGCTCATCAAAGAACACATCACCAAAGCTCCCGCTCTTCAACCTTTCAATGGGAACAGAGAAACTTTTGTCACTGTTGACGCCTGTGAATATGGCCTTGGGGCTGTTCTCTCACAAATGGCCCATGGTAAAGAATTTACTGTGGGGTTTGCCTCCAGGACTCTCCGTCCTGTCGAGCGTAAGTATTCTGTTATTGAAAAGGAACTGCTGGCCTGTGCTTGGAGTGTTGAAAAGTTTAAATCCTACTTATGGGGCAGACCATTCGTCCTTCAAACCGACCATCGACCTCTCGTAGACATTCTATCCGGCAGAAACGTCAAACGCACAACCGCACGGTTGGCTAGACTATCCACCAAATTGTTAGAATTCAACTTTAAAGCTATCTACATTCCTGGGGGCAAGAACAAACGTGCTGACTGTCTTTCCAGGTTACCCATACAAGAGCCTAGTGAAAATGAGTGGGAAACAGAGATTGAAGAGTGTTTTGTAGCCAACATTTCACAAACTTCCATTTCTTTCGCTGAGAATGATTGGGTTAATGCTGTTGAGAATGATGCTGTACTTAGGGATGTTGTCTCCTTCATTCAGAAAGGTTGGCCCAAAGAAAAATCCCTTTCTCCTGAACTCCAAATTTATTGGAAAATCAATTCCGAACTTTCCTTGGAAAGTGGTAAAATCGTTAGGGGCAATAAATTCATTCCTCCCTCTGTTTATCGGGAAAAGATTATTGCTGATGCTCATTCTGGCCATTTAGGTGCTACCATTACTAAGAGAAATGTCAGATCGAATTTCTGGTGGCCAAGAATGGACAATCAAATTGTGGATGCTATCAAACTTTGCACACGCTGTAACACCAGCGACAAAGTCCTTATTTTGGAAGGTGTTTGTGATTCTGTTGTTTCCCCACCCTGCAGGGCTTGGCAAAAAATTGGCCTGGACTTTCTGGGTCCATTCCATGTTCTTCCCAACACCTCAAAGTACTTCTTGGTTCTTGTCGATCACCTCTCTAGATGGGTTGAAGTTGAACCTATCAATGTTCCCAATTCAAAAAGTGTTATTGATTGTCTGACCAAAATTTTCCTAAGGGAGGGTTGTCCGGAAGAAATCCTCACCGACAATGGGGTCCAATTCATCTCTAAGGAAATGAGTGTTTTCTTAAATAATTGTTGTATCAAACATACCAGAACTCCCTTGTATCACCCTCAGAGCAATGGCAAAACCGAAAGGTTCAATAGAGTTATTGTTGAATGTGTGCAGGCCGCCTTCAAATCCAATAGCTGTATTTTTCAGGCTGTAAAAGATCTTGTATGGTCTTATAGAATTTCTCCACATGTTGCAACAGGTTTTTCCCCCTTTGAATTGATGAGAGGAAGGAAAGCCTCTTCTCAAGCTCTTCCCTTTTGGATGGTCAAAAGTCTCCACAAAGGTTGTGACTTGGAAGTGGCATGGGACTGCGCCAACAAAAAATCTTCCAACTCTCTGCCTTGCGGCACGGGACATTCCAAAAGGTCTTTCCACAGTATTCATGCCGGTGATTGGGTCAGGATCAAAAATCCTGTCACTGTTAAGAAAGGCTTTTCCAAGTTTCTTGATTCCCAACAAGTTGTGGAGGTTCGCAAGAATGCTGTCAAATTGTCTAATGGTAATTGGTGGAGCACTTCTCGTGTTGCCAGAGATCCCTCTCGTGCTTCACGTGCAATTGTTCCTACCCCGAGTGTTCCAATTGACAATGGTCTTAGAAGAAGCTCAAGGTTGACTGTCAGACCTAACAGATTTCGTGACTACATCTAATTCATCTTTCATTTTTGTTTTTTCTTGTTTTTCCTTTAGAAAGGGGGGAGGTGTGTGGTGATCTGTATTACGCAATACTTGTGATCTGTATTATGCAATACCTATTGGAACTCCATTGATGTCACCTGTGGGTTCTTCGTGTACTGTGCATTCTCTCCCAGTGTTCCCTGTTTGGCAGTTGCAGCTGCCCTGTCTCTCCTTCATGCTGGACGGCTCTCTTTTCCTGAATAAATCTCCAATTGAAGTTCCTGCGTCCGCCTCATCTTTACAGATTGTCATGGTGTAGCACTGTGACACAAAGCGGTCTGTTGCCCATGGAGTGTTGGGATCCAGAGGGGAGGATGTCTTCTGTCAGGCAGCTGGTGAGCTTCTTTATGGTGTTTTTCCATCAGTGGCAGGCAGGTCCTGTGTTGGTAGTGTCTTTGTGGTTTGTGGGGAGATGCTGAAGCTGACAAAGGTGTAGTCAACCCAGGTGGGAGGTGATGGTTTTCTGATTGTGATGTTGTTGAAAAAGAGAATTGTGTCCAAGAGATGTATGACAAGGAGGGTGGTGACATTCTGGATGTGACCAATGTACCTGTTCAAGAAGGGCAATTGAGTTGAGGTTTATGCGGTCCTCTGGGTGAATGTTTAGGTCTGGTAAAAGGTTGGAGGTGCTGGATTGTCATAAAGATAGAGGACTCTTTGTCACTTGATTGGCTTGTATTTATCAAACCTAGTATTGGAGCAAATTTATTCACTCATATGGCCATTCTCAGTCATATGGCCATTCACTCAGATGGCCCTTCACAGGACACTATTGTTCACTATTCACGAGGAATGATCTGAGTACGGCCAGTGCACTCCCTTATAATCCAATGCTGCTAAGGCTGTTAAGTAGGACCTTGTGCTTCACCATATCGAAAGCCGCTGACAAGTCAAGAAGGATCAGGGGGGCCTACCCTCCTTAATCGATACATGCTCTTATTTTCTCAATGGCAACTAATGGCTCTACCTCAATACTATGCCAGCTTCAAAAAACAAACTCGGTATAGTCTAGGAGATAGTTTTTCTCTAAAACAAAAAGTGATAATTTCCTTGTTTATTGCCTATTTCACCTCTTTGGCTAGAAAAGTAAGGCAAGCTATCAGATGGCAACTGTTGGTTTCGAGGGAATTGAGTGTGGTTTTTCTTATAAGAGGCAGGATGGATGCTTTTTTCCAAGCTTTCAGAAAATATCCCATCTCAAGCATCTTATTGAAGATCTTTGACATGTGCAGCACTACAGACTTTGAAGCCATCTGTAGTGTTGTTGGGGGACATGAATGAGATGGTGACCCAGATTTAACCAAGTCAAGTAGTCTACTGACTTGTTCAGATGTTAGAAGGGAGAAATGGGTAATGTATTGCTTATTTTAGGGGCCAAGCAAGTTTCAGTGGTGATATGATTTGAATCTTCATTTGCGTAAATGCATTACAGACTTCCGATACTTTATTTTGGAAGAATTTTGACAATTCATCACAGAAGGATAGCTACGTTGGAATTGTTGAGATTAGTTAGGGAGTTGATTGCTTTTAACTGTTTTGACAGAGTTTTTAGTTGATGTTATTTTCTCCAAATAATAGGAAGATCTTTCTTCCTGAATCGTGATTTTATAAACTGGGATGCATTGTTTATATGTTTGTTTTTCTCTAGGACTATACTTTTTCATCCCAGATTCATTCTTGTTTCTTGCTGAGTGTTTTTTTGTTGCTTGACTTTCAAGTAGAACCACAGGGCTGATGGTTTACGTCCGTGGTAGTGAAATGATTTCAGAAGCCCCAGTTATCCTGCTGCAGATTGTAACCAATTGATGTAATTCGTAGTGGTGTCATCTAGATCTTCTGCCACATCTGGAAGGGTGTCAATAAGAGCTGTGACAGTTCTAGTTTGAGCCAGGCTTGGGTTTGTTTGTCCATTGTGTTTTTAATGGAAGGTGCATCAGAGAGTTGTAAGTTAAACATAACAGCCTTGCGATCTGAGCAAGTCAGAGGAAATGTGGTAGCATATGGGAGGGCAGGGGTGTTAGAAAAAATTCCTTCCAAGGTATGGCCGGCTTTGTGTGTAGATCTTGGACTATTTACATTAGACTCATACTGGCCATGGTGTCTATTAAAAGTACTGTGTCTTTATCATCTATTATTTCCAGATGGAAATTGAAATCTCCTAGTACTGTAATACCAGACTGTTGGAGCTAGGGCTCTAATAATGAGCAGGTGATTTGCTCAGAAGTGGTCTTTTGGCCAGGAGGGAAATTAATAAGTATTCCATTTAATGATTAGGTTTTAAAAATTTCGATTTTATATGAAAAACGTTTCACATTCTGGTGTGTAGATTAGTAAGGAGAAGTTTGTTTTGCTCTTGTGGTGTACACCTGCTAGATACTATCCTCTCCTATTTTGCTCATCTAGTCTAGGTTGGGAACATCCTGAAGGAATAGCTGTGACCAGATTGGGTCCTGGTGTGGCGCAAGCCCAGGTTTCAGTTACAAATGCCAGATCTATATTGTGGTTGTCAACAAAGTCTGCAAATTCAATGTTATTTTACATTTGGGATTGTGTGTTTTTCAATGTGCAGAAGATGCTGTCCTTTTTGGGGTACAGCTTCTGATCGCTAGTGTTAGGCCCAAGATGAAATTCCAAATTTAGTACAGCCATGAATTTGTGGAACAACATTGTCTGGGCATCAGTAAAGTTAGTAAGGTCTAGGGAAATACATTTATTATCCCTACCTTGAGGGTTTATGGTCAGCAGTTTATCCCATGAATATACCGTCCTGGAAGTGGTAAGGGAGTGGAGAAACAGGGGTGCTGTTGTTTGCTGTGACCCAGGTGTGGATGAGTGCAGATGGGCTTGCCTTTAGTACACCTTTGAGGTGCCAGCAATGCACTATCTGCTCTCAGTGCGGTTTACATGGCAAGGATTCCAAGATTGGTGCATGGGAGAGGTCTGGAATGGGTCAACTGCTAGATCACTGACCTTGAAGATGATATCTCTGCAGTGGCAAACGTAAGGAAAAAAGGTACAGGCAGAGCAAATATTGCCGCATTTTGAGTCGACAAGGAGACTGATTTACAAATGTACCAGTTTACAATAGATTTCTTAATACAAGTATATTATTGCACAGATTCCCATAATAACATTGAGTGCACATGTTATCACATACGGTATTGCACAGATTTCCAGCCTTAACATAGGTTCCTACTTCCTGTTCCTAGCAGTTTCTATTTACACTCAAATATAATATTTTTAACAGTTCTAAAAATTATCTTTAAAAACAATGTGGATAAAAACGGTTGCTAGAGGCTAACCTCTGTCTCCGCTGTGCAGCATAGCATGTTTTAAATGGGAAGGATCCTGAGATTGGCACATGGGATTGGTCTGGAATGAGCTAACTACTAGACTGCTGACTTTAAAGATGGCATCCGTACGTTTGGTCGGTGAAAGTTCTGCCGCTTATCCATCTTGTCATGGTGGCCCATCCTGCAAACACCCAGTCCTCCTTTGTGAAATGTCCGGGATGAAAACACAAAGACCAATTGCCAATTATACCTAATCATGTGACCCAGGACACAGGCTGCAGGTACCAAATGGTTTGGACAAGAAAATGCCAACTTTCTAAAACAGCAATTTTCAGAAATATAACTTAAAATCCAACTTTACTGTTAAAGAGAATTTTAAATTACAATCCTCTAGCGACCAAACACAACATTTCTACCTGTTCCCAAGCAAAAGTTATCACTTATTAAATATAATAAGGTAACCAAACGCTATCCTATGGGAGAGGTAGACTTTGCAGTACTACCAGGACATGTAAAACTTAAAAGGAAACGTACACATTTTGAAATATAATGCACCTTTCCCATGGGCTGTTTAGGGCCTACCTGTAGGATGATTTATATGTATAAAAAGGGAACGTTTATTTTATTTAGTATTACTTTCTTTATAGCACTTCAGTGCAGAACTTGACTGGTTCCGCTTATCTTTTTTTATTTGTTGCTGTGTTGCACAATTGTAATCACCTTACCTGCTTAGCTTCCTAGTGCAGGGTGCAGTGCATTGACTCACCGCCTTACTCACACCGGATTGGTACGGATTGGGCCATGCCCCTAGAGGCGGACTAGTTCTTGATGGCAGCGGAGCACCGGTGCTGACCTCTGGTAGGAGTGACTTCTTTTAAATATATTCCACTCCCATCTGAGTATTTAAATCACTCAGACAGGAGTCTTTTTGATTTTAAATTTCCTTATAGCACTTAATGCGGGGAGGTACCTGTCTCCCTTTTATTTAGTAGTACTTTCCTTGTAGCACCTCAGTGCAGGAGATGCCTGACTCCACTTTTCTTTTTTATCTGTTGCTGTGTCACACAATTATGATCATCTTACCTACTTAGATTCTGAGGGTAAGGCATGGTGAGTGCATTCTCTCAATGCCCTACTAACACAGGATTGGTGGGAATCGGGCCCCGCCCCTGGAGGCAAACAACTTCTTGATGGCTGCAGCATAGACACGCCCTGGGTCTGACCTCTGGTAGGAGCGACTTCTTTTAAATATAGTCCACTCCCATCTGAATGTTTTTTTACTTTCTTTGCAGCACTTATTGCGGGGAGGTGCCTGGCTCTCTTATATTTAGTATTACTTCACTTGTAGCAACTCCGTGCAGGAGTTGTCTGGGTCCTCTTTTTCTATCTGTTGTTGTATTGCACAATTGCAATCATCTTACCTGCTTAGCTTCCAAGTGCAGGGCATGGCGAGTGCATTCACTCCCCACCCTACTAACACCGGATTAGTGGAGATTGGGCCATGCCACTAGAGGTAGACTACTTCTGGTTGGCCGTGGCCCAAACATGCTGTATCTGATCTCAGTTAGGAGCGACATCCTTTAAATATATTCCACTCCCATCAAGGGGGTTAATTCACAGAACTAATCTAAGACAACATCCTGAACTTACTACTTTTGGTATGCACAGAAGGCACTTACGATTTTTAGTATTCACAGAATTAATTTATGAGTCCTAAATTTACGTCTGCACTCAGGGTGGAATTTCCGCACCTGGTCCATACTCTCTGCACCCGGATTGTACTCTCTCCGCACCTGGACTGTACTCTCCGCACCCGTACAGTACTCTCCAGCTAGGGTCGTACTCTCCGGCTTCAGTTGCAATCTCCAGCTGGGGCCGGATAAAGTGTAATCAATGGGTCGGTTTGCGATTTTTACAAAAAAGGAACATTAAGAATGTATGATAAATGGTAGAGGAGGTCTTGAAAAACAGTTTGGACAGGGAAAAGGGTACTGCCAAACACTACATCATAACCCAGAAAAGTTTTCTCCTTAGCATCATGGTTCATGTCGAAGCAGAATGTCCACAGTAGTTTTGGCACGTGGTCTTGCTGGAGGGCAGACTCTAAGGCCAACTCCCCACTGGTCCAATATAACTCTTGCTCTTGCAACCTGGGTTGGCTATGACAACCCGGTTTCTGGGAAAGAGTTGGTTTTGGGAATATTTTCAGAGCTTGGCTGTATTATGAATCCCTTTGATTCTATTATTTCAGGTTGTGCTCGGGTTTGTCTAGCCCGCTCTTCGATTCAAAGTACGAGTCCAAGCATTAATTAATTTTTGGTCTTGCTAGGGGAGATTTATGAAATGGAGAAAGCGTTAGCTAAGGTTGGTGAACAGCAATGACAACGCGGGGATTACCCCGCACTGCCATTATAACGCAGGAATTACAACGAAAGCTGTTACAACGACTTTCGCTGGTAGGCGATCTAGGATAGGGAATGATTTAATTTTCTATCCAACTCCTTCCCTACTGTCAGGGTGGGCTGGAGTTGGAATAGAAAATTAAACTATTCCACTATCCAGCGCCCTCCAGCGAAAGTCGTTGTAACAACTTTTGTTGTAATTCCTGCGTTGTAATGGCACGCGTGGTAATACCACGCGTTGTCATGACATACAACCGCTAAGGTTAGAGGCCCTCAGTCTTGGTGAAAATTCCAAAGGATATGGTATTGTCTTTAATGGTATTAAGGATTTAATGCATTTACTTTGCTATTCTCCCTATATAATTACCTGCTGTTTTTTATTCTTATTTTGGTGCTTGTAATCGGATATATTTACAATGTGGCTGTTTTCTTTCTTTTTTTATGCACATATGTGCTCTGCAAATGACTATTGATATAATATTTCTGAATCTTCTTTTTCTTGATGTCATGTATTTATGTTTGTAGCTAAAAAATAAAAGAGAAATTATAAATATATATATATATATTAGCTATGTTCCCCAAGGTTTGCATTTGTTTTTCTCAATTGGACGAATTTTTTGCTAAATGTCAGTATCTGTCCTTTGCTGTAATCAATTTAATCTCAGTGAAATGTACTTTGTTTCTTCGCTTTGATTTCGTCTTCAATTGTTTCTACTCGTTTATCCATTTTGGCCATTTCTGTATCGAATTCTTCTTTAGTATACATATCTTTGAGTTTTTTAATGATTTCCTCACTGTCATTGGTTAGTTTGATGCAGTCCTTCTCCGCATATTTAATCTGAATGTTTAGTATTTAGTATATTCATCGAACAATCGTGATTGTTTATCATCCATTCATCGATCATTTCAGGGTTTGGTTTTTTTAAATGTTGGGGTGACGAAGATGCGCAGGCCACGTGGTATTCTACCACATTTGACATACTGCTGCAGTGTTGCAGTGCTGTGGCCTCCCACCATTTAGACTGTTCTTTTTTAAATTTTAACATTTTCCAGAGATTGTCCCATAGTTTCTTTTTGTCTTCGATATTATTATTACTGGTCGCTCTTTGTCATTGCCTAGCGGTGCTGTCGATTTTGTGAACAGCGCACTTGCTGCATTACATCTCTTAGTGTCTCTAGTTGTTGCCATGGCGATGGTTTAGCTCCATCCAGGCTAAACACTCACAGTATATGTTGACTGAAAACTCGTGTTAAAGTGCAGTAACAGAATTTGTAACTTTGTTACCGTCCGACCGTCTAGCTCCCCACGCAGTATATCTCATAGCTACATTCGGACATAACCCTCATGTTGTCAGCTCACCTGTTGTGTGACGAAGTCGGGAAAAAGGAGCCGTCCTCTGATTGCATCTCCCGGTCCTCCGTACCCAACCCAGTGGCTTCTGATACGAGTGCCTCCTCTGTTATGGCTGGAATCGCTGGGGACGGGCCAGGGAAATATAAACTTAATCCACAATCCTTGACCGGCTAACCCCAAAACTCTTCTCACGGCGGGCAACACGGCAGGGTAGCCACCCCTTAATATGCCACACCAAAACCAGTGAAGACGTTCATTTTGTAGAAGAAAACCCCAAACATAGTACACTTCATGAAAAAGCAGCGTTAGCAGCATCTAACTAAAGTCTGGTTGGCTGTTACATTGTTGACAGATCTTATGTACTTTTCCTTTGTTTGATACGCTTGCCCACTGGGGTAGAATTGTTCTCCCATGAGTGTAATTAATCTAGGGGTAAATGTACTATTAGTTACAACCGCTGTGGACATGAGATGATGTCATTTTCATGCAAATCACTCTCAGTATTAATGTGTCAATTATGCGATTAGCTAATCGCGGAACAGCTTACACAACCTTTTGTTATTGGTTGAATCCGCAATACTGTTTTACGATTTATTGTAAGTTGTTTTCCCTCTTTTTCTCATTTTAAAAATAGAACTTTATAGACACACACGAACCAGCAGTAGTATGTTGTTTATGTCTATCCAATATGCATGAAGAGCATGTGTTTCTTTAAAAAAAAGCGAAAATGCACTGAACCTTGCTCATGAGAAAGGAGTGTCGCAACTCTGAAACACGTCGAGACCTAGACGTTGCAAAATAAACACGTTTTGATATTGTGGCCATGGCTCCGGTGTTTTCTTGTACAAAAAGAACGTCTTCACTGGATTTGGTGTGGATATTTAGGAGTGGCTACTCTGCCATTGTTGTGTAGCATTTTAGAATCCAAGCGTAATTTACAGATTCATCCCCTAAATAGCTATAATTCACATTGCCCTTATATAGGCATAGACATCATACCCATATTTAGACATAACCCATCCAGTCCAAATACAGGCATGGCTACTTCCACTAGTTCCAAAAAGCCACAACGATTTCTTGAAAAACTCGGCTTCAGCAGTCAGAGACATCCCCTTACTTGAATATTGACATGTCCTAGAAATCATGGAGTTTTCAAAGAACTATCATTCCCTTGGGGTTCTTTGGTGACGTTATTATGTCAGACTTTACGTCAAACTAGGCACCTTCATGGTATAAATATGCCTACACTTGCCCTAGCAGACACCATCTCAAACCTGGAGCTTGCTGTCTGAACCTCCAGGGGGTCGCTCTGTGCCCGTGAGGCGCTTCCGCTCCTTGCCTGCTTTGCTCTGCTGTCCCCCCCGCCGCTGCTTACCGGAACACCAGCGGCTGCCGAGCAGGGGGGCTACATTCCCCAGAACCACCAGCGCACCACAACACGCCCACCTGAGCGCCCGGAGGCGCACAAAACAACCGTACTCCCGCAGTGGAGCGGGACACCATCTCTAACCTGGGGCTTGCTGTCTGAACCTCCAGGGGGTCGCTTTATGCCCGTGAGGCGCTTCAGCTCCTTGCCTGCTTTGCTCTGCTGTCCCCCCCCTGCCACCGCTTACCGGAACACCAGCGGCTGCCGAGCGGGGGGACTACATTCCCCAGAACCACCGGCGCACCACAACATGCCCACCTGAGCGCCCGGAGGCCCACAAAACAACCGTGCTCCCGCAGTGGAGCGGGATACCATCTCTAACCTGGGGCTTGCTGTCTAAACCTCCAGGGGGTCGCTCTGTGCCTGTGAGGCGCTTCCTCTCCTTGCCTGCTTTGCTCTGCTGTCCCCCCCGCCGCCGCTTACCGGAACACCAGCGGCTGCCGAGCGGGGGGGACTACATTCCCCAGAACCACCAGCACAACACAACACGCCAACCTGAGCGCCCGGAGGTGCACAAAACGACCGTACTCCCTACGCGCCGCGGGACACTCCGCGGGCGAAGCCCGGGCAAAGGGCGGGCCCCATCCGGGGCCGACCGAGGCTGGGCTGGGCCACACATCTAACATCTGCCCATCCATCACTGTTTCGCGGAAAAGGAACAAAGGACTAAAAGGTACTGTGGGGTGTGTAGGGGTGCTTTGACTACCCAAACTTTGTCCATATAACCTGCCGTATTGACTCGACTTAAATTAGGTCCCGCAAGCGCCTCCAATTATTTGTTTTTTTAAATTTCTTTTAACAATGGGCAAGAGAAAGACTATGGAAGGGGTGGCACAACAGTCACAACCAAAAAAAGGGAAAAAGGCAAATAAGATCACCCATCCTGGTACAAACTGTTCTCTGACCCGTATTGAAGCTCTCGTGAATGACCTTGCGGAAATCTTGATAGATAACCCCAATACGCAACTGGAGAAGAACCCTGACTGTGGGGTAGAAAGCCAAGGACAGTGCCGAGGAAAAGTGATACCCGCTATCTTTAATAAAAAACCCTTGCAAAATACAACAACTTGCATTGTCCATAATTCTCAAGAGGGTGCCCCTGGTTTGGACATTCCTGACATTTCTGAAGAGAGTAATTCTGTAACCACCATCTGCGGAAGTACTGACCAGGGGGACATCCCAAAAAATGTAGGGGAGCTAGTCACTATATGTACTAATAAATTTACCATGATGGAAGGAGAATCAGGGGAAGCCGCAGATGTAATTGCGCAGGCTATCAAAAGGGGTACCAGAGTTATGGATGCTAGTACAGATTTAGAAGAAGACTGCCAAAAATGTGGGTCTTTTAATTGGGCGATCCTGAAGAAATTAGAAAAGCTAGAAAGGGACATAGGGGCATATTATCAAGGGGGTTTATCTCCGCTTTTTTGGCTTTAAAAGCCAAGAAAGCGGAGATAAAATTATCTCCCTATTACCAAGCTGTCGCTAACACCAGTTAGTGACAGCTAAAAGGAGATAGCGACCATCTTGGGCCCCGCTTTGCATGTCAGTGATATTTATCACTAATGACATGCAAAGTGGGCGTGCCAAGATGTTAGCGACTGGAAACAGTCCCTAACATCGCTATCTCCTATTACCAACTTTTGGAGATATTCGCGCTAAGCGCGAATATCTCCAAAAGCTAACACCTGCCCAGAGCAGTTCTTAGCCATGTTATCCAATGGGAGGTGGATAACATGGCTAAGAGCATTTGCTTGATAATGCATGAATATCGCTGACTTTTCAGCGATATTCATGCATTGCGGCCGTTTTTTATCGCATTTGCGATAAACCTTGCTAATAGCAAGGTTTATCTGCGATAAAAATCGCCGATGTGCGGCGATAATTTTTGTCTCTAAACAAGTTAGAGACAAAAATTATCGCTAGTTGTTGGTAATATGCCCCATAGTTTTCATAAAAAAACTACTCAATCCTCCAATCCAGAAAGGAAAGATTGACACTACAAATAACATTCAGCAGTCCAAAACACCTGCATTACCTATGACAACATCCAACTTAACAAAACCTTTAACTCTTGGAATGCCCAACAAAAATGTTCTAGCAAAAAAAGGGAAGTCGGATAGTAGTTCGGGAGTGACAAGCACAAGTGTGGTGCAGCATAGTCGTAGTACTATGTCATATGCTGAAATTACGAAGCCAAGGGGTATTGCACTTTAAGACCTTAAATAATCAGGTATCTCCCTTCAAGGGTATAAGGCTGGGAAGACTTGGGAATTCTAAGACAGGCCAAAACACAGCGTCTCAAGTAAGTGCTATAAGGAATCCAGATACAACAGTCTATATGACCGGGGTTCCCAAACTAAATCTGAACTCAGGGCATGAAATAAGAGAATCCATCCTCAACAAAGCCACCCACTGGATAAGACACGTGAGGGGCTGTAGATCCATCATCAGGGAGGATATAACTAGTATTAAGAGACTGCCCCTGTCCAGCTCCCTCACTGACTGCATTGAAATCCAACTTTGTAATAAATCACTGGCAGAAAACTTAGTGGCGTTACAGTTTCGAACCTGCCCCCCGAAACACTCTAATATCCATATTAGACCTTCCCCTTGGTGGTCAATTACCAAAGATGATGATTTTTCAGATTTAAATAGAATAGATTGACTACATAAAGGTAATTCTAGTATTGATCTGGAAAGTAGCCTAAATATGGGCACTGTGGGAAATATATCTACTACAGTGAATGAACCCCCACCCTCACAGCACAGTCCTCCCAAAGCAGAACAGAAATGGAAATAACATGGAAGTGGGGGACACTTTAGATACAATTCGTATCCTCTCCTGGAACATTGCAGGCCTTAAAAAAAACTGGCAATACCAGAATGGAATGATTTTATTGAGAAACATGAGGTCTGCATGTTCCAGGAGACCTGTAGTACGACATCCTTGTATAAATCAGGCTACTCCACCTTCTTTGTCCCTGCTGTTAGCCAAGGCAGGGGCCGTCCATCAGGAGGTCTCATCATATGGGTCAAGGTAACACTGAATTTGGATATTACCTGTCATAATTCAAATTCAGAAGATATCTTGCATCTATCTTTTAGGGGCCCACTAAAGGGTAACAGAGTAGATTTGTTTAACGTTTATGCTAGAGGAGCGCCAGCCTGTAAAAAATCAGAAACAATATCTCTATTGGAAATGGCTCTAGAGGATACCCCCCAAGATCTAACATCATTTTGGGAGGAGACCTTAACTGCACGTATGAACCCTTAACTGAGGATGATCTACTGGGGGTTACTGAGGAGGATAATAAACAGTCTATCCCCCCACTGAACTTAAGACATATTAAGAGATGGTCGGTTAGGGCATTGCAGATCAATGCCCTGACATTGGAACATAATTTACGTGCTTTAAATGGTAGAACAATTTCAGACTCTAATGGGGCCATGACCTTTAATAGCCCCAATGGCCAATCTCGTATTGATTACATCCTCCTGGACACAAGATTATGGGGGAATGTTGTCGATATGGATGTTAAGCAGATGCCGGACAGCGACCATAATCTGCTCTCTGCAGAAATTAGATGGGATCTAAAAAGGAAAATTTCAAGTAACTTCCTATACACTAAAGAAGTAGTCCCATCTAACTGTAATAGAAGGCTAAAATGGCACAAGGTGGCATCCCATGAGAAAACTCTGGAAAGTTTAGGCCTATTAGTGGCATCTAAGGGTTTGGAATTTAGTATGCTGAATATCTTACAGGTTGATACCCCTAATCCAGACCTGGGTAATATTTATAGTGACTTCATAGAAAGTATGGGCTCTTATTTTAAGACCACAGGTCCGAGCGGACGGAAAAACAATACATCTAAAAATGGCAATCCTTGATTTACAGCAGACTGCAGGAAAAAGAGAAAAGCCTTTCATTAGCGATTTGAAAAAAGGACCCTGTAGCTTTAAGGGTAGCTAGAAAAAAATACAAAAAACAGTAGAATTGGCAAAACGCACATGGGAGGAAGACCATTGGCAGGAACGTAGGAGGGCCGCCTCCCTAAAGGACTCAACTATGTTTTTGGGACCTAATAAATAAATCATCAAGAAGGGGAGTGGATTCTGTCTTACATCATATAACTGAACAGCAATGGCACTCCCATTTCCTGAATCTTTACTCTTGTGAGGCTGACTCTGTACAACTGCCAGTCCCACATCTAGATTCAGAGCTAACCAACTTGAATACTGAAGCAGCTGATCCCTTCACTTTTCTTGAGGTCCAAGCAGCTATCAAAAATATAGCCCCGGGAAAGGCTGCTGGCCCCGATGGCTTGCCTGGCGATCTTCTATTACATGACCCGCCCCTATGGGCTAATCTTATTCTTCCGTTAATGAATGTCCTGACCCAGGGCTATCCAGTCTCTGAGTCATGGAAAGGAGCAGAAGTGGTCACAATATATAAAAAGGGGGCTAGAGAGGACCCTGCCAACTGCAGAGCAATCAGTTTGATTGATGTAATTCAGAAGGTGGTTGGCAGGGTCCTCATATCCAGAACGGTGACATGGCTAGAGGAGGGTGACATCCTAACACACAAACAGGTGGGTTTTAGGAAGAAGGTCGGCACAATAGACCAAGCCCTCCGATTCACTGCGATTTACTGGAAGACTGTTTCTGTTGGCAAAGGGTCATTATATCTGGCGTTTATAGACCTAAAAACCGCCTTCGACCTTGTCCCATGCACTAAATTATGGCAGGTACTTCAGGATATGGGCTTCCCACGCTACCTCCTCGAGTTGGTAAAAAGATTGCCCGATGGCACCTATGCAAGGATTAGATGGGGGAGTGAGAGTCAATTAACTGACAAAATACCAGTAAACAGGGGGGTCCGCCAGGGTTGTGTGATGGCTCTCACCTTGTTCTCCCTCTTTATAAATGGGGTGGCAGGGCATTTGAGGAAGGACCCTGCGGATGCTCCCACCCTGGCATGCGAGAAAATACCAACCCTCCTTTTCGCGGACGACACCCTCCTCATGTCCAAAACCCCCTCTGGTCTCCAAAAACATTTGAACAGGTTTAATACTTTCTGTGAGGAACGTGGGTTAAAAATCAATACCACAAAAACTAAACTAATGGTATTGTCCCAAACAAAGAGATCTAGGAAGATTAATGTGGCACTTAATGGATGTTCACTGGAGGAGGTTAACGCATTTGATTATTTGGGAGTAAGCGTAAACCGAAGAATGAAGTGGGAATCCCACCTAGCAAAAATGCTCCTAAATCTGAAAAGGGTTACGGGAGCCATTTCCAGAGAACACGAGCCTCCGCCAGTAGGCCCATCGCCCCTGCCCTTGTCATTTACGAGGGGAAAGCATTGGCTGCAACAACATATGGGTCAGAACTATGGGGCTTTGACAATATCCTAGAACTAACGAAAATCGAAAACAAGTTTTTAAGAGACCTGGTAGGCCTCCCAGTCTCTACCCCTTTGAAACCACTACTTCAGGATATGGGCCGTCGTGCAATTAAAGACATCGTCACCCTGCGACCATTACTATATTGGGTGCGACTGAGAAGGACACCAGAGTTGGTACACTACGCTGCAGTTCTAGACGAACTTATTACCCTGAATAGGACGACTAAGATTGTATGGTTGGACAACTTGAGGGACTTGATCACCAACTTGGGGCTAAGTGAAACATGGTTGTCCCAATCACCACCCCCGAAAGAATCCATTTGGAAAATATATTGGGAATGGGTCCAAGCCAGGGAGCTCGAAAAATCTAATTGGGGGGGTTTTAACTGATCAGTTCTTAGAGCACAAGCCGGTGAGGAAGTTGGAACCCTTTCTCGATGTTATTAAAGCACCTAGAGACAGAATTTTGTTTTTAAAATTTAGATATGGAACACTTCCCTTGAACACATTTACCAGGGGTTGTAAGTCCTCTCTGTCTAACCAATCTAGCTGCCCTGGATGTGCAAACCCTACTGAGTCCCTAACACACTTTTTACTTGCCTGTAGAGCATACAGTGGACCCAGGAGAAGGTGGTTAAAGCCAGTATGCAGAGAACTGGGAGTCAGGCACTATGCGACGGCACTCCGTATATTGGTAACGGACACAACATCTATGATGGTCTTTTGCGGAGTTGCCAAGTTTCTGGCAAAGGCCTGGCAGATACTTTTAATACTGATAAAAACTGCATATTATAAAGCATTGGAATATCACCGGTTCTCTGTCTTAGGGCTTCATTTTATCTATCTTTTAACTGTATATTGTCTCCATTTGCTATAGAAAGGACTTCTCTTTTTTTAAAGTTTTTACATTCTTTTTAACAATGAAACTGTATGTACTTTTATGATAAATTTTATTTTTATCGAAATAAAGTATTACAACAACACAACGATTTCTTGGAAAACTCGGCTTCAGCAGTCAGAGACATCCCCTTACTTGAATATTGATTTGTCCTAGAAATCATGGAGTTTTCAAAGAACTACCATTCCCTTGGGGTTCTTTGGTGACGTTATTATGTCTGACTTTACGCCAAACTAGGCACCTTCAAGGTATAAATATGCCTACACTTGCCCTAGCAAACACCCGCTGGTTTGGAGCAGCTGTACTATCTACTTGCCCACACTACAGCAAGTGCTGAAGGAAGCCGACCCTCCAGCTGATGCACTGACAGAGAAGCTGTCCTTTCTCTCGCTGAGAATCCAGCTCCAGTGTTTCCAAGCTCCCCTTGTGGGGTGTTGGGAAATTGAGTCCCGAAACAGAGATACCAAACCTCCTGCATTCTAAAACCAAGGTACGGAGCTGATTAGACCCTAAGAGAAATATTGGTTAGATTCTTGGCAAAGACAAACTAAACCTATGTTATACCTCACCAACTTCTTCCCTGGTAGTAGACTTAGGTTAGGTACATTGGGGTGGGCGTATTTTAGAAGCACCAGTTGACTACTTTTAGCCTTTTTTATTTATGTATGTATTTATCTATGGTTTATTAACCATAGAATCCATAGAATGCTTTTACAGTATTATTTCATAATACTCTACTACTGTACGCATTATACTTTGCAACCAGTATTACGATTGTAGCAGTTCACTTTACTTGCTTGAGAAAGAAGACTGTTCAATAAACTCTTTTATTGAAAAAGCTTGTCTCTCTATTTCTCTGCACCTCTGATGAAACGAAGCATGCACGATTGACTGAGTAAAATATCTATCTATTGTTTCCACGACTCTGAAGATCAGTTTTATTCTTGGGGAAACAAAGTTGTCATGTTTATGTGGTTGTTAGAGACTAATCCCTTCTTGTGAATTCGAAAAAGTTTCTAGGGACCTCTGAGCTAGCTGGCACTCACAATTAAGTCTAATATATTCGATAGAGACCTAGTAGACATAAGTCCTACGTCAACTCTATAGGATATGTTATTCCAATGTGCAGAGCCATTGGAAATAAAAGAACTACACTACACCATGTTGCCCGCCATGATAAATGTAAATGCCAGCATTTGTAGAGCGCACAGCTACCTCCAACGGAAGTGTCCTGGCTCTGTCCGTATACCACTTAGGAACCCTTCCTGGCTTTTCCCTGTGAAATGTCCACTCCTGGGCACCCCCAAGGTGAAGCCAGGCATCCCAGCGCTGTTGGGGCCGTTGTGGAGATTAAGTAAGCCATTGCCCAGAGTTGCAGAGTGGGACCCATGATTAGAATAGGCACAGAGGAACAGAACCTGGTGATAGCCAGACAAGTCACCTCATCCTGGATTTTCCTGCTTGTCTAGTTTTAAAAAATGTATAGGTTTTCTGGGTTTCCCTAGGTGCCGGCAGAACTAGGGGTCAAGATCAAAAGCTGGGCAATTAGTAGAAAAAGGGTCTGTTTTCACTGTGAAAATGTGGTGTGTCCACATTGCATTTTGGGCCGTTTCCTGTCATAGCCACTGCACCTACCTACACAAGTGAGGTATTATTCTTATTAGGAGAGTTATGGGAACACAAGCTTGTGAAGCAACTGTTATTTCCTATTGACGTCCAATGCATTTCTGCCTCCCAAATGTAAGACAATGTGTTAAAAAGAAGTCACCGAAAAATTATCTATAATTCTCAAGCTGGTATGGGTACCCACAATTTCGGAGATGTGCAAATAGCTTCTGTTTCTAAACTCTATATTTTGTTTCCATTGCTAAAATACATTGGCAAATTTCATACCGATTTTTCCCTGTTTATATTTTTCCAAAGGAATTTCTATATACCCAGTACACAATAAAAAACCTTCGCAAGACGCTGCTCAGTTATTGGCTCTGGATTCCTCTGGTTCTTGGGGTACCTACAAGTCCTATATATCCGCACGACCAGAAGGGTCCAGCAAATGTAATGGTATATGGCTTTCAAGCACCTATCATACTTAGTAATAGGTACAGGTGAAAACGTTGGCACAAATGGCTGTTTGTTTTTTTAACTCATTTTCAATTTGTTTCTATTTTCAACTGTAAGTTTTTATACACAAACCTTGAAGGATCTACACAAGTGACCCCTTGCTGAATTTAAGATTCTGTCTAATGTTCAGAAATGTGTAGCTTTCCAGGATACATTATTGCTTTCATACCCATTGATACCATTAACTGGAAGGAGGTTGAAAGCACAAAAAATAGCAAAAATAGGCTATATCCAAGAAAAATGCCAAAACTGTGTAAAAAGTTTTGGTTTTCTGACAAAAGTCTGCTTGTCCCTGAAAGGTGGGAGGATGATTATTTCATCACCACAATACCTTTGTTTACACCATTTGCAGGGAAAAAAACATACGCTTACATCTGTAGCCCTTTTTTCCTATCTTTCCAAAACAAAATTTAGCTGTATTTTAGCTAATTTCTGGATGCTCTCCAGGGGAATCCACAAACCCTGGATACCTTTAGAATCCCTATGATGTTGGAAGAAAATGACGCAAACTTGGCGTGGATACTTTCTGTGGTCGAAAAGTTACAGGGCCCTAAGCGCCAACTACCCCAAGTAGCCAAAAAAAGGCTTAGCATGGGGGTGAAAGGCCTAGCAGCGAAGGGGTTAAATGCGTGCAGATTTATGACTGGAATTAGCAAACATTCTGAGGTGATGCCTTGAAAATTCCGCTAGCCACAGGCTTTTGAGTCACAGGAAAGTTATGGAAAGGTTTTCTGAATTCCTTTTTTGCATTAGAGAAGCTGAACATATATATTTTGTCATGAGAAAAAAGACATCAGCATCTGCATATGCATTTACTAACTTTTTTCTTGACTTGTAAAAAACGTATTCACCTGCGGAAACTAACCCCTCTCAACCAATGCAATTTTGACAGGTAGTAGCTGAATTTTTATATAATGAAAATTCATTTTCTTTTTCCTTTGACAAGAGAAATATCTTTGATTTTTTCAGTTTCAGAACTGGTCAAATAGTGCAAAATGGAAGATATACCCATAAAAGTGCTTTGTAGTACAAGCAAGCAACAGGAAAGCCAGTAGGTTGGGTATGGGCAAGCCAATGCTATGGTTAGTCCATGCAAGCCCATGTACTTAAAACAAGTATATTGATCATTTTTAGTTGTACTGTACATCACAAGAAAATATGATTACAATAAGTACAAGAAATAACATTTGAATTGACATCTAAATACTATAACATGAAGACATAGTTTAAATACACAGGGTGACTAATATAAACTAAAATATAACAATATATGCACTTATAGAGAGATTGGAAATAATTAAGTATTAGTATAGTATAGCTTTGGACTACCCACGTGGACTGTAAGTCCACTTGTCTTTAGGGAGTTGTGCATGTGCCTTTAGGGAAAAGGGTATCACTTACAGCGAAAAAAGAGCCAATGGCTGAAGAGGGGCTGTTTCCCCTGTGCTTAGTGCCAATGTGAATGGAAGTAAAATGTGAATGGAAGTTTATCATACCAAAGGATGAAGAGTTCTACCCAAAGTCCCTCTATGAATTTATATGTGGACGTTTTTTATTTATAAATGGTTGTTGTTAATGTGAGGCAGACAAAATAATAAAATCTGCAATATACCTAAAACGGCCATTCGTACTTGTAAATTAGACGCACTTTGGTAAATAGTGTTGTGATTTAGGTCCATTGCTAGAGATTAAAACATTTTTTGAAAACTGCCTTAGAACTGAAAATTAGCCTCAGTGAATTCGAATACTATTTGAAATGTACCTCAAATTGTATAAGCGCTACAAAAATATGTGCTGCTGTATGTCTGCCCAGGGTTGGTAGCGCCTTCCCCTTTTCTCTTTAGATATACTTAAAATATGCTTTAAGATACCTATTATACAAGTACTTGTTAGAAATGGGGGTCTCTAATTACTAAGGGTTTGCACCTATGTCTGAGTAGGGGCCCTTCTTCCCAGTCCGGTTAAGGGGATACACTTCTAAAATAACCCCCGCTCACCCCCCTTGGTAGGTTAGCACAATCAGACAGGCTTATCTTTGAGGCAGTGTGTAAAATCTTCGTGAACACATACAGCAATACAATGAAAACCCTACCAATGGACACCACACCAGTTTAGAAGAGAAGTAATCTTCATCTAAGCCAAACAAGACCAAAACGACAAAAATCCACAATACAGTAATCAAAATATGACTTTTAAAAAGGTAGAAATAGTTCTGTTCAAAGCAAATTGCAGATGCGTCACTTTTCACACAAAGTTCCTTGGATGTGTCGCGCACACAAACAAAAACTGTCGATGGGAAGGTGATGTGTTGGTTTCTTACACCCAGGGAAGGTGATGCATCGGTACCTTACTTCAGGGGAGGTGATACGTCGGTGCCTTATTGTTATTGTTATTGTTATTTTTGATTTGTAGCGCGCTCAATCACCTACAGGCCTCTAAGCGCTCGGGAATCGATGGTAGACAACAACTTTGACAGTACAGAGGGCGTCCACTAGCCTACGTGGCTCACAGGGCTCTCCTGAACAACAGCGTTATTATTACCTTACTGCCACGCAGGGGAGGTGATGCATCAGTGTTTTACTGTGCGGGGAGGTGATACGTTTCTTACTGGGACCCTGGTGTTCTTGCCGGTGTGGTGCCCAGATGTGATGCGTGAGGATCAGGGATGTGGTGGTTATTGAGGCAACAGCAATAACACAGTGTTGTTCTCTCAAGTCGCGGTCCCATGATGCGTTGGTCCTTGCAGCCGCACAGCAGAGCCTATGTCGGAAATGGTGTGGTGATCTCGGACTTTGTAGATCGGTGCACTCGATGTGGCATGCAGTGATTTCTGAATCCGCAGGCAGGCACTGTGTTGATTTCTTTGGCAACGCGTCGGAAACAGAAGCAGATGCATTGCTGTTCTGGAAGTTGTGTTATTTTTTCACCTCCCAGTGGTAAACAGCCTCCAAAGATCCAAAACAGCATTAGACACTTCTTAGCAGGTCTGAACACCCGGCAAGGAAGTTCAGGGGAGCTGGTGGTGAAGTATTTGTGTACCTGAGACTTCAGAATAGGAGGCAAGCTCTAGTCCAAGCCCTTGGAGATCATCCTCAAGGAGGGGACACATCACACAGTCCTTGTCCTTTCCTTGGCAGAAACTGCCCTGCAGGCCAACCCCAGACAGCAAACAGCAAAGGGGCAGTACTACTCCTCAGTTTATCCAGCTCTTCTCCTTTGCAAAGGTTCCTCTTGATTTCCAGAAGTGATATTTAAAGTCTTTTCTATCCCCAAGACTTCCAACAGGAGGCAAACTCTGCTTCAGGCCCTTGTAGAAAACTCTAAAAGCTGGATGATGAAAGCACAGTCCAGTCCTTCCCCTGACCAAGAAAGAAGCAGCCACTGCAGCCAATCCCAACAGCACGCAGCACAGCGGCAGAACTCCTCCTCCAGCTTTCCCAGTTCTTCTTCCTGGCAGGTTCCTTAGTTTAAAAGTAATCTAAAATTTGGCAGGCTGGGCCCACTTTTTGTAGCACTAATTCCTTTGTTCTCTGGTGGCAAAGAACTCTTTGCCCAGCCAAAACCAGCTCTGTCCTCTCTGGTCCAGGTGCCCGGCAGGAGAAGGAGATAGCATTGTCCCAGGCAGACCAGTCCCATTCAGGTGTGATAGAAATCTCTTCCGCCTACTCTAAATGCAGCCCAGGTCTATTTAGCCTAGCCCTGACTCATCCAGGAAAGGCAGGACACACATCAACCCCCCAGGTGGCCGTCTGAGAGAATGCACATCCCCATCCCCTGCCATTCAAAAGCCAAACTGTCCATCCACAATTAGCAGAGGCACACAGGATGGCTAAGCAATAAAATACCCACTTTCTAAAAGTGGTATTTTCAAACACATAATATAAAAATAATCTTTGCTAAAAGATCCATTTTTATATTCTGAGTTCAGGCATACTAAAATCCAATATTCTATCTTGTCCCAGTGGGAAGTTATATTTATAAGATGTTATAAATAAACTCCCATTCCATCCTATGGGACAGATAGCCTTTCAATAGTGAAATACTAAATTGATAGTATTTCACTATCAGGACATGCCACACACATCAGGGCATGTCCTACTGTTTACATACACTGCCCACAGGGGTTCCTTGGCCCTACCTTAGGGGTGACTCACATGTAAGAAAAGGGAAGGATAGGGCCTGGCAAGTGGTTGCACTTGCCAAGTCGACATGCCAGTACCAAACTGTGCACGGACACTGCGGTGGCAGGTCTTAGTTGCATTCACAGGCTGCTCATGTGGGTGGCACAATCAGTGCTGCTGGTTTACTAACATAATTTGATTCACAGGTTCTGGGCACACACAATGCACTGTATTACGGACTTACCAGTAAATCAAATATGCCAATCATTGCAAGGCCAATCCATCACAACAATTTACAGGGAGAGCATATGCACTTTAGCACTGATCAGCAGTGGTAAAGTGCCCAGAGTCATAACATCAACAAAAACAGATCAGAAACAGAAGACCAAAAAGCCAAAAGTCTGGGGATAAACCTGCTGGACAAGACAGGTCTAACAGTACTATTATCAAAGAAGATGAAGAACTGAGTACGTAGTCACGTATATATTTGCACTTGATTTCAAAAATAAGAAAGGGAGGTACCAATGACCATGCTGATCTAGGGTCAGTGGGAGCCTAGCGCCCTGGTAGAGGACATCGCATCAGTTCCCTAGAAATTACTTTTACAATTTGATAATCCCTGGCCCTCAGCAACTGCCGTCCTTAAGGATATGGGTAGTTGAGAGGATAACAAGTCTAGAAAATCTGAGGATCAAAAGCTTTAACTCGGAAACAGAATTATCCACAGAAGGAGAACGAAAGTTGAAAATACAGCACTGTTGAGTGCTACTGGCCTGCCCATTAAGGCTCCACACACCTGCAACGTCATCGGCTTATACAGAAACAGTAAAGCTGAAAGGCAAATTGAGGCTGGTTCAAGTTCTCCCATATGCATTAACTAAGGCTGGCATTAACAATGAGCTTTTAGAGACATTGCTTTGCCCGTGCATAGTGCAGACATAAGCAATAGTCAGTGATAATGATTTTTGCTGTTCTAGGCATAATTCAATGAATACAGTTTTCTAAGTTGAAATAAAGGTTCTTTTATTTTCTGTTTATAATGTAAATTATATAATGTAACAAATGCATTCTTTGTTATATTTTGGTTTATGGTGCTCTTCTGGCGTGATAGAAATGATCTCCTTTTCCTCTATATAGACCAGGCTATCTGGGTCCAGAAAATAGAAGAGTTAACGAAAAAGGGGACTCACATGCATTTCTGTTTATCCCTCAAATATATTTATTACTACAAAAGAACGGCATCATTTTGTTAAATACCCACAGTACCTTCACAGACGTTCACTAAAAGGTCACATCTTTTGCATTCAGTTGAGGTAATAGACAACACTATGGGGATATTCACAAAGAAGTGATGGAGAGAGGAGTTAGCCTTCTTGGCTTAACGCCTCTCACCACCACTTCGGAAAAGCGGAAAAGCAAAGCTGCAACTATTCACAAGGATATGGTGCAGCCTTGCATTTCCCCCTATGATGGCGCTAAATTTCACAACTTAGCTCCAACGCAGGCACCCTTGCTCCATTGTGTCTGCAAGCAGGGAGGTTTGTTTATCTACAGGATAGTGTTCCTTCCTGCACATAAACAAACCTAAAATGCCAATGTGTAACTTATATGTGTGCTGCTTCATGCGGCACACATGTAAGTTACAAAACGGCATTTTTAAAAAAAGGTTTGTTTATGTACAGGAAGGGATACCTTACGGTACACAAACAAACCATGGCATTTAGCATTTTCCATGTGTGCTGCACAAGGCAAATGCAAAAACGAGGAGAAATAAAGCATTTCTCCTCATATCGCCAAGTTAATACCAGGGTTTTCCTGGTATTAAGTTTGGCTTTAGCTCCTATTTACATTTCCTATTGCTGCATTATTAAACAAATTTTAATTTTTTAAGCTTTGAGCACTTTGCACTCACTCTGCTCTCAGCAGGAAGTCCACCGCAGGTTGAACAGAGGACATGCGATGCTGGAGTAGACATTTTGGGAGTAGCAAGGTCAGCGGGCTAGTTCTCACGTCCCTGACATCCCTTAAAGAAGATGCTGCCTCAAGCACGCAGTGTGAAGTCCTCCTGAGGCTTGAGCCAGGAGAGACCTACACTGCAATCACTCCTAGGTTTTAATCCTTGCATATTTCTTTGTTGCTGCATTTTTAAACATATTTTAACGTTTTAAACTTTGCGCACTTTGCACTCACTCTGTTATCTGCAAGAAGTCCACCACAAGTGGATCACGGGACTTCCGACGCTGGTGAAAACATTTCGGGGATAGCAAGGTCAGCAGGCTAGTTCTCACGTCCCTGACATCACTTAAAACAGAGGCTGGCGCAAGCACGCACCGTGAAGTCCTCCTAAGGATGAGCCGGAAGAGACCTTCACTGCAATCACTCCCAGGTTTCATTCCTTGCATGTTTCTTTTGTTGCTGCATTTTTAAACAGATTTTAATGTTTTAAGCTTTGCACATTTTGCATTCACACGGTTATCGGCAAAAAGTCCACCGCAGGTTGATCGCGGGACTTCTAATGCTGGAGCAGACATTTTGGGGTTTACAAGGTCAGCGGGCTAGTTCTCACGTCCCTGACATTACTTCAAATAGACGCTGGCTCGAGCGCCCAGCGTGAAGCCCTCCTGAGGCTTGAGCCGGGAGAGACTACACTGCACTCACTCCTACGTTTTAATCCTTGCATATTTCTTTGTTGCCGCATTTTTGAGCAGATTTTAATGTTTGAAGCTTTGCGCACTTTGCACTCACTCTGTTCTCGGCATGAAGTCCATGGCAGGTTGATTGAAGGGCTTCCGAAGATAGAGCAGACATTTTCAGGATAGCAAGGTCAGCAGCTAGTTCTCACATCCCTGACATCACTTAAAACAGATTCTGGTGCGAGCGTGCAGCTTGAAGTCCTCCGGAGGCTTGAGCCGGGAGAGACCTACACTGCAATCAATCCTAGGTTTTAATCCTTGCATATTTCTTTGTTGCTGCATTTTTAAACATATTTTAATGTTTTAAGCTTTGCGCACTTTGCACTCTCTCTGTTATCTGCAAGAAGTCCACCACAGGTGGATTGCGGGACTTCCGACCATGTGGCAGACATTTTAGGTCTAGCAAGGTCCTCAGGCTAGTTCTCACGTCCCTGACGTCACTTAAAACAGATGCTGGCGCATACCCGCAGCGGAGTGCCGCCGACTCGCCAACGGCACGCCCGTCTGCGCCCATCCGTGCTCGTTCCGCGCTAAGTGCCAGACCCCATGCAAAAACTCCATCAGGTATGGTTAAACACAATCAGTACTCCAGCAACGAATTAAGAAAGCATAATTACTAATTCCACTCTAAACTGTTGTGAGTTTCACCCTGACGTTCTACAAACTCAGGCTCAAATGACCTGTACAGAGTGCAACACTAAGATACCACAGTTTCTGTATCAGCCAATAACTCAAGTCCCAAACATTTACCAACCGAAATGGGCACCCCCTGTTTTCTAAAATGCTCCCTCTTCAATGCAAGGTCCTTGGTAAAACATAGCCTTGAAATTGTTCACCTTATTGAAGATGAAAAATTTCACGCAGTGTTCATCACTGAATCATGGACAGATCAGGCATCCGGACCAGACTTAGTAAAGGCCACACCCCCTGACTAGCTCTATGACAAGCTAAATTTGACAAAAGAAGCAAGGGGGAGCGCTAGCAGTTATCTACCACAAATGTATTACAGCGTCCTTCAATTCACTAGAAATTGAGGAAGCGTTTGAATTTTGTCTCAAACTCTCGCACCATTACACTTTTAGAGGCGCCATTATCTTCAGACCACCTGATATTTAATACAAGCAAGTAGCATATTAGAAAGGGGGATTAGCACTAACTCCTATACCATTCTAGGAGATTTTAAGTATCACCATGAATTGCCCTCGATCGGGACACTTTTAGTCTGCTTGATCTGATGAAAAATGGAAACCTTGAGCGAAAGGTGATCTGTGCAACCCATCAGGCCGGCCACACGCTAGACGGCATTTTTTCAAACAATAGGCAGCTTTCTTTCAAGAGCATCCTTTCTTTTGTCTGGTCTGACCACTCAGCAGTCATATTTGAGCTCACGTTGCCAGACTGTACGGCTCCAAAATCATCAACAAAATATTCAGATAAAAGAGCTTTGAATAAAATCGAAGCAGAGGAACTGAACACATTATTAACCTCCACTACTACTCCAACACCTAGCAATCTGGATAAGGCAACCAGATCATACACTATATGGTTGGAAGTTGGAAGCTGCAGGGAATAAGCTTGCACCTACAAAACGCTTTAGCCATGGGTCCAAAAGTTGGCCTGCAAACTCCAGGAAAGAACCTAAAGGAAGAGATACAAGGAAGAGGATAAAAAGGAATACAAAGCAGGACTGGCATACTACAAAGATTTCTGAAAAGCAGAAAACAAAACTACTTTTCACAAAAAAATCAACCTGGCCAAAAACTCGCCTAAAGAGCTTTTTAAAATAGTAAACTCTTTAGCACACCTTGCCCACAATATATGCCAGCAACTCAAGTGCTGTGTAATAACATTTCTAAATTATATCTCGACAAAGTCAATTGTAGTTTTTCCTCCTTCTTGGACTCTCCTCCAAAAATAAATTCCGATTTGGCTAAAGCTCAGATGAAATCAGCTCTCTACGCCCCACAACTAAATAACTTTGGCGCCTTAACAGAGTAAGACACCTATAATCTACTGGAGAATGAGAAGTCTGGATTTCCTTATGATCCCTGTCTGCGTACTGTAGTAAAACTGGCAGCAGAGACAGTTTCCCGGATACTGACTTCCATCCTCATTATATTATACATAGAAGGCTACTTTCCCAAAGACTGGAAACATACATCAATCCTGCCCCTACTAAAGAAATTCAGCCTGGACAACAATGATCCAAATAATTTTAGACCAATATCTAGATTACCACTCCTGGCAAAAATAATTGAAAGAAAGATGAATACCCAATTCAATAAATTTCTGCAGGACCCCCAGGCCCTTGACCCAACATAATATTGGTTTAGAGAGGGCATAGTAAGGTAACAGCACCCCTGAAAATCACCGAAGAGATCAGAGTCATTCTGGACAAAGGGGGGAAGGCCGTATTGATCATGTTAGACCTATCCGCAGCATTCAAAATAGTCAACCATATTCTGTTGATGGACCCATTGGATGAGATAGGAGTTAAGGGTAGTGCCTGGAAGTTCCTTAAATCGTTTCTAACTGACAAAATGCAAAAAACGGCCCTCGATAAATTCGAAGCTGAGTCCTTCTCCTTACCCTATGGGGTCCCGCAGGGTTCGTCATTGAGCCCAACACTTTTTAATATTTATGGATCATCACTATCACCCCTGATTGAATCCTTTGGTTTCACCCTGACCTCCATAAAGGATCAGTGAATATACTACAGATTCTGCAGAATGCAGCGGCTAGGCTTCTTATTGACACATCAAAGTATGAGTCAATCTCATCCAAAATAAAAAAGCTCCACTGTCTGCTGGTTAGGAAATGGACTCAATTTAAGTCTCTTGTCTGGTTTGTAAGGCTCTACAGGGAACTAGACCGGAGTTCCCAAAACACCATCTCCTCTGGTACACACCAAACAGAGCACTATGCTCTTCGGACGCAAAACTCATGAGTGTCCCTAGGGTAAAAAAAAGCCATCTGGGCGGCAGAAACTTCATTGTTAATGTGGCTAAATCCTGGAATTAACTTTCGATAGCCATGATAAAAATGTCCAACCTCATGGCCTTCAGGAAGGCATTAAAAACATGTTTTTTCTCCAATACATTTTTTTCCCAACTCCCACACTCCCCCCGCCCACTGCAGGCATTCACACAGCACCAGGACACCTTTGGGTAACAGTTGCGCTTTACAAATACCACTAACATTAACATTAACACTGCCCTTGTGAATTGGGGGCAGCGTAAATATCAATGGGTGTTGGGGTGGAACGCCCACCACAACACTCACTGCACATCCCTTTCACTCTAAACACAGGGTAATAGGGGGCTTATTCACAAGTCAGCGTTAAGCCACTTCAAGTGGCTTAACACTGCCTTGTGAATATGGCGAGGCCCCTATCGCCACCACAACGTCATTGAAAATAATGTTGTGGTGCCGAAAGGGGCTTGTGAATATGCCCCTATGTTTTGAAAATAAAATTTACAATAGCTAGACAGATAAATGAGTGTTTTTTCACAAAAGCCTTTGCCATGGGCATAGCGATGCTTGAATAGTTAAATGCATGCAGTTTCTAAATAATGTAGCACCATAATGAGGGTATAAGGAACCGTTTCTAAACAATTTCATTGACGACATAGGCTACATTTATTCTTCTTCAGGGGTTGTTTATTTATTTATATTTACATGAACTGGTACCCTTCCTACATATTCACAGGCGTACCCTAGGTGGCATTCAGTTTTCTTGCAGCCAGTGGGGCTTGCCATGACATCGTTAGTCTCCTGAATATCCAATGAGCTCAGACAAACATCTGTGATTCACATGGTTGATTATGCCTCGATGTACCATGAGCCCATGCATTTGAGGCGCACTACTGTCCATATAATGGCTATGCCCTCAAGGAATTCTTAACTTGAGTCAGAATGGAGAAGGTTCTTATGTCTGACACAGGAAGGACATTATTGTCCATGTACATGAATGCAATATAGGATGTATCTGGTACCAATCAACCACTTTCCCCAGAATTTACCATCCCCAGTCCAAATGATGGGTGAAAGGCCTATCAAAATGTGAATGAGCTGTCAACTACTTTGAAACATCCTTGAGGGGAAATGTAACATCCTCCTGCCATGTCTCATCTTTTCGTTTTGGAGAAATGCATTCAAAACGGAGCCTGAATATTCTCTTTTCAACTTCTGTAGTGGCACCCAAATGTTGCTCCTCTAGTCCTGGGACTAGAGGGGCTGTGAAGGATACCAGAAGCCCTCCACTAATGCTATGGAGGACTATGTGCTAGGCTTCAAGAGGAAAATGCCCAATATGCTCACAAGGCAAAAGACAATGCTCGTGAAAGGTTGCTGCTTGTGTAGGAGTGGTGTTAGCAGATGACCACCCTTAGGTGGGTCAGGTGTCCCTTATTGAGAAGCTAATCTAACCCTGAGCTTTGCAGTCCTAAAAGTGAGATCATCACATTGTCTTACAGATCAGAATTGCCACTTTCTAAGCTGCCATTGGAATCACGAGCACGAAGTAATCACTGCAAATTAAAACGGCTTTTTTTTCATATTATTTTAACTTAAATCTTTCTACTTTTTTGGAATACACAATGTTATTGCAGTGTTTGGACTCTCTCAGTACCATTTCCCTAGCTGTTCTCTCTAGCTGTCACCCCATCTGTCTTTCTATATCCTTTACTCTCACACACAAATGAATTCTCAACATTTGCACACGCTGTGACTAATATCTTAAAATAACTGTTCATACTCATACTACCTTTTGTAACTTGAAGAACAGCATCGTTTTCGACATGATGTTTACTATAATGGTCATCTTCAAACTTAAAACAATAATTCCATATTCTCTTTTTTGGAATGACAATCTCATGATTTCTCTTTGCTGGACTTCCGACGTTATCAGATTACAGTCTAACTTGTTTTTGTAACTGAAACGGAACATGCATAAATGCTATATGCAAAGCGACCTGCAACTTATTAAGAGTTAATGACAAACAATTGTTTCGAAGTTCATGTTCTGTCTATAGAAAGGAACCCACTTTTGCAAAAACACACATCATGTTTCTATGAAAAAACAGCTAAAATTGCTTCCTTAGTTTTTCATAATTAGTAAACGTGCTACGAGAAAGCCACTAAACTTAATTGTCATTAATACAATTGGTTTATTAAGGAATAGATTGTTACACGTCAGGTATCCTTTTATTTAAAAATTACTGTAAGTTTCGTCGCATATTTACGTAAAATATAAACATGACTTTATGTGGAGGCATGCATACATTTGCTTTGTCCATCCTGTTGCATTTTTTCTCTATCATATTCCTCGACTCATAAGCCTCATTCACAAAATGTATGTAAGCCTGACAAATGCAAAAAGCCATTTTAGTAGTGCAAAATTATTTTTGCAATTCGTAGAAGTCCGTTTCACAGTTTGTACGTGAATCGTCTTCAGAGGGTGCACGATGGGCTTTCCTGGGCATGTCTATGTGAAACCCTAAACACATAGATTTTTGTGGGTATTTATAAATCATTGTTCAAGACTGTATCGTTTGTGATCTCCTGCTCTGCAGCTCTCTGCTCGCCTAGCGCTTCACGCTTCCATTTATTTAAATATAGCGCTGCACTGTCGCTCTATTGACTGATTTACTAGCGCTGCACTGTCGCTTAATTTATTTATTTAATTCGTAGCACGACCTGTAACTGTGATTACCGCTAAACTGATGCAGACTTGTGCGCTTTAGGCTCTTTCTCATCACACGCTGTGCTTTTACTGCCCCTGGCTGTGCTCGCCTTTGACCCTCCATTTTGTGTTGTTGTTTTCCCCTGATACGACCCTCCTCCCGACACCGCCTCCCAGCTGCTGCCCCTCCCACCCACGATTAATATCTGCCCTCGCTCCCGAGCTCGCTGTGACCGCCTGGACCCTCCTTCAGTCCGGTTGCTCCTCCACGCTCCTGATTTCAAATACGCTGGTATCGTTTGTGATCTCCTGCTCTGCAGCTCTCTGCTCGCCTAGCGCTTCACGCTTCCATTTATTTAAATATAGCGCTGCACTGTCGCTCTATTGACTGATTTACTAGCGCTGCACTGTCGCTTAATTTATTTATTTAATTCGTAGCGCGACCTGTAACTGTGATTACAGCTAAACTGATGCAGACTTGTGCGCTTTAGGCTCTTTCTCATCACACGCTGTGCTTTTACTGCCCCTGGCTGTGCTCGCCTTTGACCCTCCATTTTGTGTTGTTGTTTTCACCTGATACGACCCTCCTCCCGACACCGCCTCCCAGCTGCTGCCCCTCCCACGCTCCGCCCCCTCCACCATCCATTTATGACCAATGACCTAACGTGCAGCGTCCACGCGCAGCGGGCGCGCCCCAGTTGCGCCGAAGGTGCGCCAAAGGTAAGCCCGTCTATGCCCGTCCGCGCCTGGACCGCGCCCAGCGCCAGACCCCCTGGTTCCCGCAATGCCCAGCCCACTCGCATCACTTACGATGCCACCACCCTCCTAGCCCTTAACCCCGGCCGCCTCCCCAACTGCGTCCAAGCCGCTCCTGGACACACCCATGGACCCTTCTCATGCAACGCCTGCAAATTCGACGGCTCCAACACCAACCCCTCATCCACCGACACCAAGCAGAGACCCGACACCAACTACCTAAAATGCATCCTGCTCAACACCCGCTCAGTCCACAGACACGCCATCGAACTTTGGAATCTACTAGACACCATCTCTCCCGACGTCGCCTTCCTAACAGAAACCTGGATGAACGCCTCATCAGCCCCTGACATCACCATTGCCACCCCGGAAGGATACAAGATCATCCGTAAGGATCGCATCGACCAAACAGGAGGAGGCATCGCTATCGTCCATAAGAAATCCATCCGCATCTCAACCAGCTCAGACGTCAACCTAGCTAGCACCGAACACCTTCACTTCCAGATCCACACCGACCCCAAGACCACACTCAGAGGCACTCTCCTCTACAGACCTCCAGGACCCCGTGCAAAATTTAGCGACGTTATCACCGACTTCATCACCCCACACGCCCTCCCCTCCGAGGAATACATCCTACTGGGAGACCTCAACTTCCACCTGGAAAAGAGCAACGACAGCAACACCACCTCCCTTCGGGACAACCTCGCGAACCTCGGACTCAAACAACTTGCCCACCCATATCGCAGGTCACACACTCGACCCCATCTTCACCTCCAGCAAACATGTTTCCTTCAGTCACACTACTACCCTCCAGTGGACAGACCACAGCTGCGTACACTTTTTCTACAATAAAACAACCACGCACAACCGACTTCAACCCACTCTACGAAGAAACTGGAACAAAATCACCATCGACCAGATCTCCTCATCGCTTCTGCAAAACCCACCTACCCACTCTTCAAACCCCGACCAAGCAGCATTTAACCTCACCCAATGGCTATCCAATAGCGCCGGCACCCTAGCACCGCCAAAAAAACGCCAAATCAAACATGGCAGCAAAAACGCCTCCTGGTTCAACGATGATCTTAAGAAATCCAAGAAACTCTGTCGCTCCCTGGAGAAGGCCTGGAAAAAAGACCCAAACACCAGCACCAGGGACGCCTTCAAAAACGCCACCCGCATACACCACCAACTGATCCGGACTGCCAAGAAAACCGCATTCAAAGACCGACTAGACAACAATGCCCACAACAGCAAGGAACTATTCAACATCGTCAAAGAATTCACCAACCCCTCAGCCAACTCCAACGACATCACCCCCTCGCAAGCCCTCTGCGATTCCCTAGCCTCATTCTTCCACAACAAAATTGCAGACATCCACAACAGCTTCGACATCCAACCCGGAGACCATCCCACCCAATCTTCTGCCGTACCTGCACCCCCCTCGAACATCCTTAACAACTGGAACCCAATCTCCACCGAAGACACCATCCGCCTGATGAACTCCATCCACTCAGGATCCCCCACAGACCCATGTCCGCACCATATTTTCAACAAAGCAGACTCCATCATAGTACCACACCTCCGAGACATCATCAACTGCTCCCTCAACTCCGCCACCTTCCGGGAAAACTGGAAACACGCCGAACTCAGCGCCCTTCTGAAAAAACCCACAGCGGATCCCACCGAACTCAAAAACTACCGCCCCATCTCGCTCCTACCATTCCCGGCCAAAGTAATCGAGAAAGCCGTCAACAACCAGCTCGCCGCCTTCCTCGAAAGCAACAAATCCCTCGACTCCTCACAATCCGGCTTCCGAGCCAAACACAGCACGGAGACCGCTCTCATCGCAGCAACAGACGACATTCGAACTCTACTAGACAACGGAGACACAGTCGCCCTCATCCTCCTCGACCTCTCTGCAGCCTTCGACACAGTCTGCCATAGCACTCTCCTACAGCGCCTCAATAACATCGGGATCCAAGGAAAAGCACTGGAATGGATCACCTCATTCCTCTCCGGAAGAACCCAGAGAGTCCGCCTCCCACCATTCAAGTCCGAGGCCACCGAAGTCATCTGCGGCGTACCCCAAGGTTCCTCACTCAGCCCCACCCTCTTCAACGTATACATGAGCCCCCTCGCAACCATCGCTCGCCAACACAACCTCAACATCATCTCCTACGCAGACGACACCCAACTGATCCTATCACTCACCAAAGACCCCAACACCGCCAAAACCAACCTACATGAAGGCATGAAGGAAGTAGCAGAGTGGATAAAGCACAGCCGCCTGAAACTGAACTCAGACAAAACAGAAGTCCTTATCTTAGGCACCTCCCCCTCCGCTTGGGACGACTCTTGGTGGCCAGAGGCCCTTGGAAAAGCACCCATCCCGACGGACCACGCACGAAACCTGGGCATCATCCTGGACTCCTCACTCTCGATGAACAGACAAATCAACGCAGTCTCATCTTCATGCTTCAACATCCTCCGCATGCTCAAAAAAACATTTCACTGGATCCCCACCGAAACCAGAAAGACAGTCACCCATGCACTGGTCACAAGTCGCCTGGACTACGGAAACACCCTATACGCCGGTATCACCGCAAAACTCCAGAAAAAACTACAACGCATCCAGAACGCATCAGCCAGACTCATACTTGACATCCCACTCAAAGACCATATCTCCAGCCACCTAAAAAACCTCCACTGGCTCCCCGTCAATAAGAGGATCACTTTCCGTCTCCTAACCCACGCCCACAAAGCACTCTACGAACTTGGACCCGAATGCCTCAACACACGTCTTTCCTTCTACACCCCCCCTCGCCAGCTTCGATCTTCCAACCAAGCCCTTGCTAACATTCCTCGCATCAATAAATCCACCATGGGTGGTAGATCCTTCTCCTACCTCGCAGCTAAAACCTGGAACTCACTCCCCACCCACCTACGTCTCACACAGAACCACCTAGCATTCAGAAAGCAACTTAAAACCTGGATATTCGACAAGTAACTCCCTTCCCCTCCTCAAGCGCCTTGAGACCCTCTGGGTATGTAGCGCGCTATATAAATCTCTGACTTGACTTGACTTGACTTGACTTGTCATGGGCAGGAGTAAATCCTCCCAAAATAAGTAGGAGGAAAGAAGAAGGGGTTTTGCCATGAAGAAAACAAGCAATGCCAACACCAACAGCCCTGGCTTCGGCTGCCAGCCTTTTCATAATTCTTGTTTTGTCTTGTCATGGTTTTTGCAAAACTTTATTGTTCAGAAAGCTTCTGGGCCCTCATTAAATCTAATAAAAAGTAGCTAAAGGCAAAAGTGTTTATCTGTACATACTTTTAGTAAAAATCAAAAGGTCCTGGCTAGCACAGACCTAAAAAAGCCATTGGTTTGACATTGGCTGCTTTGAGAAAGAAGGGAAGAAAGAACGGTAAAAAGAAAGAAATGAACAAAGACACAAAGTTAAAAGGCAAAAAAGAAAGAAAGAAGAAAAGAAGGAAATAAATAGGAGATTGAAAGAAAAAGGAAGAGAGCAGAAAAGTAAGAAACAAGGCAGAAAGAAAGAAAGAAGGGCAAAAGAGAAAGTAAGAAGTTAAATGAAATATCAAATAACCATAGAATGAATGGAGGGAAGAAAAAAGGAACGACGGAATGAAAGCAAAAACATAGGAAAGAAGGCAAAAAAGAAGAAAGACAAAGAAAGAAAAAAGAAAGAAAGGCAAAAAAGAAAGAAAGAAAGAAAGAAGAAATAGAAGAGAAGAAGGTAAAAATAAAGCAAAAAAACAAACGAAAGAATGGTAAGTTATTGTAATTAAGGGTCTGTCTGTAAGGGTGCGGTCTAGTTTAGAGGTCCTTCAATGACTGTGCTCGCCTAGTGCAGATTTGTGTAGAGCTGCCAAGCCGCTAGATCGCAGAGCGCTGGGCATTGCCAGCCGAAGCTGCTGTCAAGAGCTTAAACAGGAGCTGAAGCTCGAGTGGCGATTGCCGGACATGATCCAGGGGTCACACAGCAGACCGTACATATGGTGAGCAAGTGCCCTTGGGCATAGGAACCACTGCTTGTTTTCCAGCCCTTACGGGGCTCTGCTGGGCTCAGTTCCAGCTGCTCCAGCCTCCCAGCTCTTCCTTGGCGTGTGGCGGGATTGGGTTGTTTTTTGTGAGCTGCCACAGAGAACGTGCGCCGAGGATTCCATGGAAGCGGCCCAACCAGGTCTGGGTTTGACGTGTGGAGTCTTGTTGCGCCCTGCTCAGCCCAGCAGCAGTGCCTTCAGCCCTTTCCTCCAGTAGGGAACTTCCGAAGCTGGGAGGCGGAAGTGGAAATGGGTGGACTTTCACCTGTATAAGCTACAATGCCCTCGCACACACAAAACAAAGTATAACCATACAGTAGGCAAGGTCTACAAAAACATTCTACCAGGAAAATGGCGACCAGGAAATACAGGAGGAGGGATACGGCGCTTACGAAGTTCCGGCAACAGGTAGCACCCACTAGAGCCGGAACCAGTCTTAGTATCCCCTCCCGGTTTTCGGCTTGATGCACACAGATATTAAGCGTCATTGACAACACAGAGTCTTAACCACAGTGTGCGGGAAAACAGATCTTATGTGACACTCACCTTTCCGAGACGATCGACAGCGTACTTCGTTTTGCTACTCCTAGCTACGGAAGGAACCAACACACCTGGAACCTCCCTACAATACGGAAATGTTTCTTCCTTATACTTCTTCAACACCCGTACCCTAGAGAATCAAAACCTATACCCGTAATCAGACCACAAAGACACATTGATCGTGAACTTTTAGAACTTTTGGTCATGTCTTAAGCCCTGATGAGTTGCAGCGATTTGTTCCAATGCCACGAAACACATGTCGACTGGTTGTGGAATCAATAAAATCTACATCTATTTCCCAAGGATACTGCACTGTATTGCAATTGTCTGTTTGGCTCTGTACATAGAATGTTTTCGTAGACCTTGCCTACTGTATGGTTATACTTTGTTTTGTGTGTGCGAGAGCATTGTAGCTTATTATGGTCTTGTAGGTTGGATCTCTAACCTACATTTGAGCGGTTAAGAGGTCTTTTCCGCCCGCCTGTACGCATCACTACCCAATTCTGGTCTAATTTTTTCACTACAACGTTCACACTAGGTAGTGCGCCCAGCCTTTCTGAAACTCTAAAAACCCCACCTGCTGTGTCGGACTTTCACCTGTGGCAGCAGGAAAAGCAGTTGAAGAACAGCTGGGGAACGCAGTGGCCAGGATATTACCCACGAAACTACTTCACTGGACTATAGGGCTAATTATCAGAGCAAGAGCACAAGCCTGTGCAGGCTCACAGAGAGTAGGTTCTCAGACCTCTTAAGACTGGCTTATTAAGCCAACAGGTGGCATTAATCGATTTAGGAGGTCCTTATCTGGCAACCCAGTGTCTGCCCCTCCTACTATTGATTGTTTTAAAATCCTCCCTCAGCCCTCCTAAGGATTTTCGCCAAAGCATGACGGCGTTTAAAAAGAGTACTGCGCTTTGCTGAGACACAGACCCCAGGAGAAAGACATGTCACCCCCAATAATTTGAAGGGTCACATGGAGAACCATCCAGTCGCAGCCAGCAATGAGATTACCTGCCTAAACTGCTTCAATAAGGTCTCATTACGCATTTTTTTCAAACACCCACAAGCCCAAGACCCATTTCAGATTCCTCCATGGTTGGGGAAACAGAAGGGTCAAATGCACCCACCTCGTGGGCCAGCTCAAGTCTATGTATGGCCAGTATTCCCCATTTTAGTAAGCTCAACTTGAAGCGTAGATCACATTCATAACCTGTGGAGTAGGGTCAACCAGACCCTGGTACAACCAAGGCCCACCAAAACCCCAATGATCTTAATACCTTCAGATAAAGCAAGAGAGGGAGTCTGTGACATAATTTTCAATGAACATACACAACCCGGTGAGCACTTGGGAGACCCTAAATAAAGAGGGTGGTCTCCAAGCTATTTCCATGCACATCTGGCTCTGTAGATATAAAGCGAGAAAACTTGTCAGCCCCTCCAGGGCCCACTCCCCCTGTAACTGGTCTGACGACTGATTCCATTGAGGTGGGTGATCTCACAGCTTCCTTCCTGCAAAACTGTGAGTCAAAAATAGAAAGAACACACAAATTAACCCCAGAGTTGTTCAGGACAATAACGTTGGCAATGGAATCACAATCTAGGACAAAATTGTCATATGGAAAGGAACACCTGCACTCGAGAGCCACAAGTTGAAGGACTGGGCTATTCTAAGGCCCAGCGGTGCCAGGGGACAACACCTGAAACCTTCGTGGGTTACCTGTTCCAGCGTACAAATCACAGAGACACGGGACACTTCCTTCGGCGTCAAAGATCAGCGTTTATTTACTGCAGGGATACAGAGATCGCTAGAAGTACAACAGAGTGTAGGTTCTAAGAGTCTGCTTCAAATTGCAAAAAGTGGATCGCTCCTTTTATACATATTTACGTCATTGCACAACATAACAAACAAAAGGTTACAACTCAGTTCCCACAGTAAACTTCAAAAAGATTGCATTCATGTTTTCAGAAGCCCGGAACATAATTACAGTTACATTGCTGGTTCCCAACTGTAAAAGCTCGTTATCCCACCATTAAGCACATTCCATTCTAGCTGTAAACGAGCTAAGAGAAGAGACAGAGACAGGTGCAAGGAAGACAAGGACAGACAATAGATTGAAAAGAGTATGGGGGCAATATCGGAAGCGTGACCACAGGATCAAAGGATTCGAGCCTAACACATGCAAGACTGAAACAATAGACCGGCACGGCAAGATGAGCCTCGAGCGGAGTCATCTGCCTTTGCTGTGTCAATTCCCCCTAGTCGTAAAGACACACTCGAATATACATCTTCCGCAAGAGTTTGGGAAACCCAGGGTCATGAAGCGGACATTGTCCGTTCGCCGGCTACGTGAGGGCAAGAAACAAAATGGATGCCGTATCTAAAATGGAACCCGAGGGTTCAGATGGAGAAACCCGTAAATATGACGAATCCTTCCAAGTAGTGTAGCGAAAACGCGTACACCTACTAAACTCGTCATTTGCGGTTCATAGATACCAAACTCGTCCATATCTGAACATGCCCAAAACGTCGTTACGATTCTCATGGAACCTCAGACGCTCCTTTTGCCCTCATGTAGGCAAGCACTAGTCGATATCAGAATCTATTTCGATATTCATCAGATCGTTCAGTTGTTGCTGGAACATTATTCTATCCATCAATGTCTCTTTGGTAACAGATGGCCTTCTTATACACGTTGTAGCACAAAGGCCACATAAGGCCGGACCACACTGTACACAAAGACAACACGTGAACAGGAACATTACAACAACCCCTACAATCATCAGAATCTTCCAACCCCAAGTCGACATCAGACCCCAAAACCATCCTAGAAGCGTCCAATCACCTTCGTCCACGTGCATGGACTCGGAGATTTTATGCAACTTCGAGATGGCTTGATAAACAGTTGGAGCGTTATCAGGTATGAAAATACAGCAGCTCGAATGGATCACCTTGCACACACCACCTCTATCTGCGAGAACAACGTCTAGAACCATACGGTTCTGTAACGTCATAAGTCTATCCGCTTGAAGCTCTGCTGTCAGGTTACCAAGAGCACTTGCAGTTATGTTGGCAGTCGATTCTACCACACGAGTCAACTGTCTCAGGTTCCTACTATTAACCATAGGTCCCCAAAACGGTAGGAAACCCTTAAAGAAGTCTCCTGCTTCTTGACCGGCAGTGTCCTCTTTGCTAATAACGCCTCTCACAACTCTGGTCTTGTGATAGTCTGAGGCAACTGTAAAAGTCGGTGGCAAAAGATTCGCGATATAACATGTGCCCGAGAAGTCACGGGGCAACCACGTATAAGCGCGATCATAACACACAAAATAGGTACCCTTGGCAGTCAGGAAGACGGGGGAAGAGAGCATCGGTAAAACGTACGTCTCAGTACAAGCACTCTTCCCAAGCTGAGCTCTCGGATTTCGACCAAGTCCTTGCAGGCAGAAATGACCAAGGTGGGGTACGATCCAGATCGGAGACGAGCTCTTAAGCTGTCTATCACCCACTGAAATACTATACTCAGCCTCACTCAGATCCTTTTATGCTCGCACCTCTTCCTCTGGAATAAGCGATGCATAGAAAATATCTCTATCTAGATCAGCAATCGCTATCGCCAAACACTTGTGGTACAGGCCGGAACCAAGGTCTGTGGAGCGTGGCTCTCGACGGGGGTAGGAATCCAGTGCACTACGGAACATGTTTTGGAATGCTCAAGCTGACCCCTGGGAGCTGTAAGGAAGAACCAAATACGGAATACCCTTATCCATGGTATGTGGCATTAACCCACACACCCAACAGTTGGTAGTATTCATCACCAACTGATGCTGATGCAAAAGTTGGACAAAGGAATTGTTCATAAATTCCGCACGCCTGACCTGTTCATGTTGGGGCAGAAGATGAAAGGAATGTGGAGAAATAGTGGGAACAGAATTCAGATCATGAAAAGGAGAAGTAGGTGAAGTGGAAGGCAATTACGACTGAATCCCAAAATACACTCCACCCACCAGTAGCATAGAAACAGTTAGGAACAATATGAAAACCTGAAACAAAAAACATTTTGTTCGCAAAACCTTATGCAATTTGGATCTTTGCGCCGACATCCTCTCTATTTCCGACAGCTTAGAGAACTCCATCCTCTAAAGACCGTCCGTAACGTTCTTGACGCACCTCGTTCTGAGTAGCGATTATCAATTCCCAGGAGTTCCCAGAAATCGACAAAAGTAACCGACCTAGTGTCAGAAACATGCTAAACAGAAGTAGGTACCCGCACGGCCCTACGGCCAACCCAGATGATGGGTTTTAATCAATTGATCATTCAGTTTAATATAAATCTCCTAGCTGCACAGAAGATGAACACACATGATATACAAAAAGAATTCAAAAATCGGGAAAATGGAAATGTTCGCAATGTTCAGAGCAACAGTGAGGGGGTAATGTGAATTTAAAAACAAAAAAGGAATTTTTTATTAGTCCTTAATCACGCGATCAAAGAAAATATCGACTTTTTCCAAGTTGAGTTTGCTCTTCAAACAACGGTTCAGATGGCAAAACAGTGTTCGTTTGTTCAGGTGACAGTTCAGAACTTGAATTCTCCAATGCTGAAGACGAAGGTACAGTTCCAGATGATTCAGCAGGTGTATCTGACTGAACTAAATCGTTCTCTACAGGTTGGGCATCACTGAATGGCACGTAGCGTGGAAGGGCATCGGTCTCAGTCGGGGCAAATCCTGTTTTTACCCAATTATCTGCTGGCAATGGCAGCGGAACTATCTTCGTATGGGTGGCATGCACCCAATGCTTCCTGCCGTCCAGCCGAACTGCAGTCCTCGTTGCCAACAAGACTTGATAGGGTCCCACAAACCTTGGCTCAAGATTACGTTTTCTCCCAAAGTTGCGGGTTACCACCCAGTCGCCAGGTTGGAGCCGATGACAAGATAGCAGGAGTAGTAGTAACAATAGACTGAGAAGGTATAGGCAAAGGAGCAGTAGGAAGAAGAGCAGGAAAGGAGCAGTGCCCACTTGAGGAACAAGAGGATTCGGAGGAACAGGACCAACGACAGGCTGACCAGCAGCCGCCGGAACAACAGGTGGAGGAACAGGGGGAACTACAGGGGCTGTAGTACCTTGTACATAAGGAGGTGGTGATTTTAATAGATAGGATAACAAAGGATCCTCTGTCGATTCTTCTCCCTTCTTATCAGAGCTTGACGGTAAAACCGGATAACATTTATCCACCGCCATGCGATGCAATCTGGTAAAAACTTCCTTTTCCTTCTCTGCTTTATCTCGCTGATGTTGTTCTGCACCTTGCATCATCGTAATGATACCCTCTCTCTTATTTTTCTTAATCTGCTTGATTTCTTTCTGTTTGGCCTCTTTGCGCCATAGCCGAAAGGAATCAAACATCGCTGGCCTAGCTTTCTTTTTAAACAATTTTGCCTCGAGATTATCTAAAATCTCAGTTTCCAAACTACCATGAGGTGGCCAACTAAGAACGCCATCATTTTTCGTGTAACGGATCCAACATTCATTATATACAATAGGGCCCACTCCGTGTCAACTATAGAGCTCATGAATCGGGGTTCCAACTGGAGGTGTCGGACACGAGTCCTCCAACCGGGAATCCGTGCTGCAACATTTAAGGAAACCAAACAAAATACTACGGCCAGGCATTGTGCACACTAACCAAGTTTACAAACTTCAAGGGTTATCGAATTACGATATCCTCGCAAAAATACAAGACCCTCGGTTTTTGGCAATTGCAATTGTCAAAGAAAAACCCAAGAATTAAGAATCAACAACTAAGAACCACAAATGCAATGGAACCATGCAAACAACCAAGTTTCAACAACAACAACCAAGTTTACTGGGAGCGGCCCACAAATACTTAACTGAAAGAACAATGGGAAGGCCCGTCTATCGTCTCGCCGTACAAAGGACTACGCCAGGCGCCAAAACAGGTCGACAGTCAGGGCATCAGTCCGTCGCAGCCGTCAGGAGGCGGGAATCTTCGCGGGAAAAATCTTCAGACCACTTATTTCGACAACAGGATCGATGAAGCGGGGTGCACCTTCCCTCGGAGATTTCACACGAAGTTCCTCACGATCGTCAGGCTTTGGCCCGGTACCGCTGATGTCGCCCCACGTTGGGCGCCAACTGAAGGACTGGGCTATTCTAAGGCCCAGCGGTGCCAGGGGACAACACCTGAAACCTTCGTGGGTTACCTGTTCCGGCGTACAAATCACAGAGACACGGGACACTTCCTTCGGCGTCAAAGATCAGCGTTTATTTACTGCAGGGATACAGAGATCGCTAGAAGTACAACAGAGTGTAGGTTCTGAGAGTCTGCTTCGAATTGCAAAAAGTGGATCGCTCCTTTTATACATATTTTCGTCATTGCACAACATAACAAACAAAAGGTTACAACTCAGTTCCCACAGTAAACTTCAAAAGGATTGCATTCATGTTTTCAGAAGCCCGGAACATAATTACAGTTACATTGCTGGTTCCCAACTGTAAAAGCACGTTATCCCACCATTAAGCACATTCCATTCTAGCTGTAAACGAGCTAAGAGAAGAGACAGAGACAGGTGCAAGGAAGACATGGACAGACAATAGATTGAAAAGAGTATGGGGCAATATCAGAAGCGTGACCACAGGATCAAAGGATTCGAGCCTAACACATGCAAGACTGAAACAATAGACCGGCACGGCAAGATGAGCCTCGAGCGGAGCCATCTGCCTTTGCCGTGTCATTTCCCCCTAGTCGTAAAGACACACTCAAAGGAATATACATCTTCAGCAAGAGTTTGGGAAACCCAGGGACATGAAGCGGACATTGTCCGTTCGCCGGCTACGTGAGGACAAGAAACAAAATGGATGCCGTATCTAAAATGGAACCCGAGGGTTCAGATGGAGAAACCCGTAAATAAAACGAATCCTTCCAAGTAGTGTAGCGAAAACGCGTACACCTACTAAACTCGTCATTTGCGGTTCATAGATACCAAACTCGTCCATATCTGAACATGCCCAAAACGTCGTTTCGATTCTCACGGAACCTCAAAGTGCGGTCCAAAACACCATAGAAAGAGCCCCAATATGGCAATCCACAAAAATGGAGGTTCAAATAGACCTTTTAAAATCGATTTTTCAGCTATTGGTGAAATTAATTTCCAGGATGAAGTCAATGAAATTCTTAGCAGCCTGGCCAAAAAGTATTGTTCCTGTTTATGTGCAGCAATAAATGATAAGTGGGCCACTCGCCCTGAGATTCTTGGGGGAATCCTAGCAGTATCTAGGAGGTGGGAGGGCACTCTGGCAACTACCAGATCAACTGCTCCACTTGACTTCATGCAGGCTCCAACAGGTGAAGATGGACCTCCTCAGGCACAATAACAAGTTCTTGAACCAGTCACAATTCTACTCCTTTGAGCTTAGCATCACGGCTTGAGGTGCGAACCACCCATCCAAGGGCCAACCTCAGTGATGTGGTTGAGCTCAAAAGGAATAGTCATGACATAGATACATCAATCAGCCATGATGCCCCTTTATCTTGGAGAGCCAAGAAAAAGCGGAGGAAGCAGCAAAATAAGGCTAATGTTAAAAGAAATCGATATTGCTATTCACCTTGATCAGACGCACTCCAGAAAATAACATAAAAGAAAAACATCTTTATCTACTTTTCACAGTTAAACACGGGGCCAAACTAAGAGCAGCAAAATATGGAGTGTTTCTAAGCCAGAGGACCTCACCCCATCTCAGTAACACACAGGATTTTCAGGCTCCTAACAGGGCCAAATCAGACCCGAGCTTAAAGAAGTACTGGTGCCAAACATTACGAAGACAGACAACAGCACTCAGCTCTTTGCAGCTAATACATACAGCATCAAGGTACCAATGTGCCTGGTTAGGTCTCTCACACTCTTACCACAGAGATAATGATGATAAAGTCAGGTTTTTACATCAGGAAAGGTAACCAGCTGCCAAACCAGAAACGCCCCTAGGGACCTATCTCCTCCTGGCTCCCCAATCATCAATCAAGGATGGGTCCCAGTAACAGAAGAATCATCAGCCTTCAATGAAAACTCCTTCCTTTATGAGGCCGAGCTTAATCCCAGATACCATATCAAGGAACCCCATGATGTCTTGAACAGGAGTAACATTCTTCATTTAATGAAAACATATAACATCTATTGCACAAATCCACTCAGATGACCTGGAGGAAGTAAGATTCCTGAACCTCTCTTGGATACTCATGGAGACTTGAATCTGGTGGTATTCTGTCAACAGTGACTTCAACTCGCAGGGGAAATGCCACAGCTGATTGGGGCATAGACATCTAATCCCCTCAGCCAGAGAAATATTCGCATGCCCCAACCCCATCAATGGGGCAAAGGGGGTCTCCTCAGTTCTGCAGGGTACTAACAGTAACATTAATGGTGGCAACATGAGTCAAACTTCTTTTAGTGCCCCCACTGGCATCAGGATTACCTATTTTAATAATCAACGAGTAGCGCACCTATGTCTATCTTTGGCTGCCTCCATAGAGGCCAAAACAGCACAGAGGCAGTACTCCTAACCACAGGCATTTTCAGATGTTGAGTGACGGGGAAAGGGGGAAGGCCCCCGCCAACAACAAGTACCAATTATCTCCTGGAACATAGCAGGAATCTTGAAAATCCCCAAGGACAAGTCTGTTCAGGTCTATCTATCCAGCTGTGACATTGTGTGCCTCCAGGAGACCCGAACATTGAATACCAAACCACTTGCTGGCTATTATTAATTTCATGTTGCAGCCCCTAAACAGCATATATTGGGACGACCATCTGGCGGACTCTCAGCTTTTTTTAAATGTGCCTGAAAAATTCCTGTCACTGAAATATCCATCAAATCACTCCATCAAATCACTCGCTATACAAGCTCTACTTAAAAAAGGCCTGAAGCTCAATTCTTAATCCTGCTGCTAATGAACTGTTACTTCAATACCACACAGACTCAGAAGAAAGGCATTTTGAAAACCCTAACAAGAACGCTTAATAACTTACTGATCAAATACGACTCTCATAGGGCAATCATAGTTAGGGACTCCAACAGGAGGGACCTGGATAAGACATCCGATCTCTTCAGGAGTGGTGCTGGAGCTGTTCCTCTTCATGCTTTTCTTCACAACCATAAGCTATGCTTGACCCATTCACTGAAGGGAGCCTGTTCACCTTCTTGGCACCCCATCCCTACCTTTTGGAATGCATCTACAATTGATTACATCTTAGACAGTGACATGATTGCAGCCAGGCTTGAAGATTTTTAAATTGATGACAGGGGAGAAAGTGATCACCGGCTCTTTCTTGCCATCTTGCAACTGGCGGCCCCAACAACAATCTCATTCCTAGTGATCAGGGAAACAACAGAAGAGCGCCACATGATTCTTCATAGAATCAAATGATCTGCTAACCAAGGTGATAAACTCTCAGCCTGGGTGGTGAAGAAAAATCTTGGTTCTAAGTGTTCTTTTCCAACCACAGTCATGGGTGATTGGGAAGCTTTAATTGCTGACCTTCAACAGGCACTGGGGAATGCCTGATGCAAACTATTGCCCAATGGCCAGTAAAACAATACCACATATTCCCTGTCATCACAAGATACTAGTCAATTGCAAACACTTTCTTTGCAGGGCAAGGGGCAACAAGAAAAGAGGTCACAAATCAATTGATTGCCGCTCCATTACTGCCCTTTGGCCAGCCTTTTCTTGGAGAGGTTCAATACTCTTTACCATTCACAAAATAGGCGATCACTCAAATCCGCTAAACAATAAGCCAATTGCCCTGTTTGACCTAGAAGCCAAAGCTTACACCCAAGTTCTCTTGAAGTAGTTAGAGTCATGGGTAAAGGAAAAATGAAAATGGAATCCTCCAATTTTTTCAGACAAAATTCAGGCCAGACTATTCAACTATGAACAATATCACAGCGTTGGCATATTTATATACCCAAATGATGAAGAGGAAGCTCCACCCTTGTTTTGCTGCTTTATAGAATACAGCGCCACTTTAAACAGGGTAGATCGTAGAAGACTATGAGGGAAAATGTGCGCATGGGGATTCCACTCATGCTCCTCAAGGCGATTATTTCTTTGTATCAGGGGAATGGGTCAGGTCAAAACTAGCCCTACCACAGTAACCTCCATGTTTGACACAAACAACCGACTTAAACAGCGTTGTGATTTACCCCCCCCCCTTCTCTTTGATATCCATACAGCAGACTTGAGGGCCGCCGTGCAAGTTGCAAGTCTAGTTACACCAAGGCTGGGCATGGTGCAACTTCCTATACTGCAACATACAGACAACACAGCAATCAAGGACCTCACCAGAATATGCCTACAGAATGCCCTTAATGCACACAGAATATATCCAGAAGTCTAAATAAAGAAGAACAACAATACTCTAACCATCCAAGACTTGACAAAATATACAAAATTTGTATGGATTTCCATCACTCACCATTCCAGGTAACATGCTTCATCGTCTGGATCTCCTTTAACAGGGCTACTACTCCACCCTAATGAAGGAGGAGCCCAAGGATGTTTTCAAAGGTATGAATACAGATGTGAGCAAATGTAGTATATAAAGTGTATGGGAAAAAGTCCAGTGCAAAAGGGGATGTGAATTTTAAAATTGAAGTGTAATCAGACCCCAAGCTTTATTTATGTCCGATACGATCAAGAGTTAAAAACAGTGCAAAGGGGCAGTTTCAATAGATAGCTGTCCACTAGTAAATAATCGGTCAACATGTTTCAGCACTCAAAAGTAGAGATACACCTAGTGCTTTCGTCTGGACCTAATAGATATTAATGCTGCTACTGCTAATTGTAAAAAGTGATATAAACACAATTAAAAAAATTAAGGAAAACCATAAAGGATACACTGTGGATCGGTATTATCACAGTTTACAATCCTCGAGCCTCTTGGAAAATCTATAGAAAATACAAAAGATACAACACAAAGTCTTGGAGAACAGTATTGAATGTCTTAAAAATCATCTATGTAGCTATAATTAGCCATCAGACTCGCCCTCAAAGTGGGCTTAATATACCATTGAGCCTTACCTCAAGAGTATGGAGGAAAAGCCTCGCCCCACCTAGCAGTATGGAGGAAAAGCCTCACCCCACCTGGCAGTTGCCAGCTGCCCACTTAATGTTCCCATGATGCACTGGGCCAGGGACAGACTAATTTGCATGTAGCCAGGTTCTGAGCTGGGATGGTGCAGTGAGCTAAAAAACGGTGATGGATCAAGCCCTGATCTCTGGACTGGGTAGGAGTGTTCTGCTTAATTCAGATACTCTGTCCATCACCACCCCCTTTTCTGAATAGCTGCCCACTTAAGGCATCTCAGTATAAAGCCCAAATGTGTTGTCCACACATTGAAGCCACTAAGCAGCCACCTGTTAATTCACACTGCAGAGCCCATGCTGACAGTCCTGAAAGCAAAACCGATTCCGTCAATCAGTTATGGACCTCTGGCCTTTCCCGGTGCCATGGACAGGATTCTAACTGCTGCACAGACAAGGCAGTACTGTTAGCACTGTGGCATACCAAATGAGTGAGGCTGAGGTTGGAATTTGGCCTTGGGAGAAAAGACTTGGCAAGCCAGGGGCACCTAAATAAGTTTTTTTATTAGGGTCCTAGAAGATTCATTCAAATACCAACTGAGGAAGATTTTTGAGGAGGATCGCTCCCCTGGCAACCCGGGCTTTGCCAGGCAAAAAGCTTGCACTTCCTCAACATTCCTTTATGTGCCTGGAAAAAAGTGGCAAACAGGGAGATACTGGTGACCTCATTTGAAAAGGATTTTGCAATCTTTTGCGCCAGCCCCATCATAGCACCAAGGGACAAATCATATACCTTGGGGAAAGCACAATCCTACTTCCATGATGCTGTGTCAGTCCAGGCCGGCAGGAAAATCCTCTATGTGCGGCTTATCGCTTTACTAATCAGAGACCTTAATAAAGCCTGTGCACCCAACCAGGAAGCTGTCTCTTGCAGGCTATGTTTGTATCGTAAAGAATCTTGGTTGCATCTGTTGTGTTGTTGCCCCAAACTGACTGATGAGCGACACCGCCTGCTTTGCCCTATTATTAGGGCAAATGAGCTAGGACTTGCTTGAAGGCCTCAGTCTTTTGCTTCACAGAAAATACTGCATGCAGTCTTACCAGACTGGGGAAGTTCATGAAATCTATTAGGTTTGCACTTATGAGTTGCCATAGATGATTATCAGACTTTGACTAGTTAGCAATCTCACTTTCAATATTGTCTCCTTTTTAACCTGAAAGGTATCAGTAAACCGGAAGGAGTCTACTCCAGCATCTGTGTGTGACATATGCAATAATAGTTATTTAATAGGACTTTACTTCGCATTTTACCCCTTCTGTGCCATAGGATAGTATGCTCCATCCACGGCTAGGAGGAGCACATAGTGTTGCAGCCTCAATTATTAATCTGTTTAAAAAAAAATTATGGATTTTTAAGTCTTTGCTTATTTATTGGTTTTTCGGATGTGACATGTATATTTTAGGTCATATAGCTAATTGTATGTGAGTATATGCTCATAATTAAGAAGAGCAGGCTTCCACAATCGTCGATTTTTACACCTGCAAGTGAAATTCATATCGCCTTATGGGTATGCCTGAGCTTTGGCGCTTCACATTTATTTTTATTCATGAGGTTATAAGGTGGAGGGGGAATACATTTTACTGTAATGATTTCAAACGTTTAATAAATACATTGAAATTGAAATATTCAAAGGAAAAAGGAAAGAATCAAGGTAAGAAAGAAGATAAAAAAAGGAAGGAAAGAGATTTCACAGTGAACAAATATTGGATAATAAAACCCAAACTATACCCCACCCTTGTTTTGAATGCTGCAAATTAAACACCATAGATTTTGGTTTCCTTCCTGGACAAAGTTTGTTACAGAACCATCAGTCAAACAAAGTTCAGAAACACAATATGGTACGCTGTGAAATGGGAACAGTCCACCTCAAAACAAATTGACAGCATTGGAAGGAGTCAGGAACTGATAAAAGTGGAATGTGAGAATGACACAACAACAGACCCATGGATGAAGAGAAGTGGCTGAAAGCCCCTTTAAGTATTTGTATTATACATAATATTTTAGTAAATTCAAAAGGTCTTGGCTAACACCGTACCTAACTATTAGAAAAATGTTAACAAAAGCAGGTAGTTTTTTCAAATTCAAAAATATACACCTACATAATTTCACCTATGAGAAAAGGAATTTATATAACTTTTTCAGGATTATGACTCTAAAGCTGTGACAGGCGCACATTTCTGGAAGTAGTCAGAACTCTTCACTCATGCAAGGTTAAATTGCATGTGGTTCTTTTCTCTTTGACATTTTACAGCATTGCCTCGACTTAGCAACAAGTTCTCTTTCCAAGGGCAGTATTTTCTTTCTGAACAAAGAATGATTCCCTCGTGGCCTGAATTACTTTACCAATGTCATATAATTCCCACTTTCAAAAAGGTCCTTCAAAGCACGGCAAACACATTTGTCTATTTCATATTTGTACCTTTTTATTTATTCTTCTTTTACTTTTTTGCAAAATTATTTTTTATATACTTTTTTTCTAAATTCATTATATTTATATCTCATAAAAATTAGTACATGTATCTAATTTATAATACATATGTAAACAATAAAAAAAACCATACAGAGAACACATCTAAACCACTCTCACCAATTCATCATTCATCCACTATCATACACCTAAATTACACTCTTTATTCTGTGTCTAAGGAGTCACAGGTCTTTCTATGAACTGTCATGCTAGGTCGACGCGTTTCAGTGGGTTCGGACCACCTTCCTCAGGACCTTTGACAGAACAAAGCTCGTCACACCAATTTGTGGACTCTGTATGGATATCTGTAATCATAAATAGAATACAATGTATCTATGCCATCATCATATGGAAGCAACAAACAGTTACATCATGACTTAAAAAAACACAATTTGTCCATACCAATTATCACTTTATGAAGGACCAACAATTTTTACATAATACATTTCATTACTCATTTATTTTTCATCGTTGCCTTGTTTGTGTCATAAACCAACACTGACCTGGCTGGGTAATTACATTAGTGTTAGACATTACCCCAAGCAACTAATTTAGGGAGACTAACTATTGTCATATTGGTTAGACATTACCCCAAGCAACTAATTTAGGGAGACTAACTATTGTCATATGGCAGTTGGGAGGTTCTCAGACTTCGAAGTAAAGGGGGAAAACAAGATGCAAGAATGAAATTTAGAATGAGAGAAAAAAGACAAGAATCAATGTAAACGGTTGCACAGTTAGTTTTTGAAGAAATATAAAAAGCTGACTCTCCATGCCAGCCAGCATGAAAGAGTGTCAACTATTTATATACAAATACTCTTACCCTAGCAAAAATTCAGGGAGATGGTCTATTTGCAGATTTTCAGCCATCAATTGATTGGGTAGTTCGTCCTATAGTGATATTGAGAATTTATTTCTAATTTGAGTATGCATAAAAAATATAAAAATTCCATTATATACATTCCAAAACTGCTTACCTAATGTAGATTCTACTTAGTACTGTCTTTTATCTATTGTGATTCCTAGTTGGTTTCTCCCCATGTTAGGTATGCATCATATGCCACAAAACTTTCTGTTGGAAATATATAGACAAATTCTCAATATATGCCCTCCGGGTTTGATAAGAGAAATTCCAATGCTCAAAGTTGAACAAACTAACCTCGTATACAAGTATTATCCCAATAAGATTTCATCAGATCTATAAACATAAGATAAAATCCTATACAATTAGTGATAAATATAGAACACGAAACTCCATTTAAAAATGGCGCCCGTGTTTACATGCAGAACCTCACACACGCAGGCCGAATTGGCAGGTCAATGATGATATTTAAATCGACTGACAGTAAGCTTCCGGTTTCAAGGTATCGGGAGATGACGGCATTTTAATACAGAAGACTGAAACTCGGGTAAGCAATTGTATTGAGTATTTAAAAAGACTGCGAGAAGGCCGCTTAATGGATAGATATATACCGCCTTCTGCCCAATTTGAGCGGTTGTAGCATTAGGAAGGATAGATGATCCTTAGTGGTAAACCCCCATCCGAGAACAACTATAATAATAGTATTAGTACGGGATAAGACAATAAATAAGAACGAAATACAAATGGGTTAATTAAAACTCTTATGCAGTATTAGAGAAATACAGCGGTAGCCGAGGGGTAATGATGCCAATGTGTAATCTTTAGCGGTAAACCCTCATGTGAGAAGAACTATAACAATAGTACTTGTACGAGTTTAGGAAAAAAATAAGAACGAAACACAAATATGTTTTTTTTTTTAAAACCTCTTATTTGGTAACCGGGGTATAAGGATGCCAATGGGTAGAAATACGAACAAATAGTGCTGATAATGTCTGTAAAAGATATTAAAACTGTAGGAGGTTAATACATCCAAGAACCTTTAATTTTTTTTAACATGACTCTAAAACTCTGTGTAAATATGTTGTTACAGCCTTAATGCAATGCTTACATAACCGGAAAAACATGAAAATTATGAGAAACTAAGGTAATATTGTCTCCGAATTTAAGGGTGACATTGGGATAATACTTTCATACTAGGTTAGTTTGTTCAACTTTGAGCATTGGAATTTCTCTTATTAAACCCGGAAGGCATATATTGAGAATTTGTCTATATATTTCCAACAGAAAGTTTTGTGGCATATAATGCATACCTAACAGGGGGAGAAACCAACTAGGAATCACGATATATAAAAGACAGTACTAAGTAGAATCTACACTAGGTAACCAGTTTTGGAATGTATATAATGGCATTTTAATAATTTTTATGCATACTCAAATTAGAAATAAATTCTCAATATCACTATAGGACGAACTACCCAATCAATTGATGGCTGAAAATCTGCAAATAGACCATCTCCCTGAATTTTTGCTAGGGTAAGAGTATTTGTATATAAATAGTTGACACTCTTTCATGCTGGCTGGCATGGAGTCAGCTTTTTAGATTTCTTCAAAATCTAACTGTGCAACCGTTTACATTGATTCTTGTTTTTTTTCTCTCATTCTAAATTTCATTCTTGCGTCTTGTTTTCTCCCTTTACTTCAAAGTCTGAGAACCTCCCAACTCCCATATGACAATAGTTAGTCTCCCTAAATTAGTTGCTTGGGGTAATGTCTAACACATATGACAATAGTTAGTCTCCCTGAATCAGTTGCTTGGGGTAATGTCTAACACTAATGTAATTACCCAGCCAGGTCAGTCTTGGTTTATGACACAAACAAGGCAACAATGAAAAATAAATGAGTAATGAAATGTATTATGTAAAAATTGTTGGTCCTTCATAAAGTGATAATTGCTATGGACAAATTGTGTTTTCTTAAGTCATGATGTATCTGTTTGTTTCTTCCAAATGATGATGGCATAGATACATTGTATTGTATTTATGATTACAGATATCCATACAGAGTCCACAAATTGGTATGACGAGCTTTGTTCTGTCACAGGTCCTGAGGAAGGTGGTCCGAACCCACCGAAACGCGTCGACCTAGCGTGACAGTTCGCAGAAAGACCTGTGACTCCTTAGACACAGAATGTGTAATTTAAGTGTATGATAGTGGATGAATGATGAATTGGTGAGAGTGGTTTAGATGTGTTCTCTGTATGGTGTTTTCTTATTGTTTACATATATATTGTCAATTAGATACATGTACTAATTTTAATGAGATATGAATATAATGAATGTATAAAAAAAGTATATAAAAATAATTTTGCAAAAAAGTAAAAGAAGAATAAATAAAAAGGTACAAATATGAAATAAACAAATGTGTTTGCCGTGCTTTGAAGGACCTTTTTGAAATTAGGAATTATATGACATTGGTAAAGTAATTCAGGCCACGAGGGAATCATTCTTTGTTCTGATATTGTATTCCTCTCTTTTCCCTGGCCCAAAGTATTTTAAGAGGGGGTCCCGTATATATGTCAGTATTTTCTTTCTGCCACAGCCTCAACGATAAAAATCATCTGTCAATCCACTTGAGTTCCCAGTTGACTGACTACATAACATTTATATAAGGTACTTTACTTTAAACATATTTTGGCAACAGAGTGCATATTGTTTCAAGAAATTCATGGGGTGGGAGTTTGATGAAGAACATCGATAGAGGAAAGAACATAGGAATGACAATTTAACCATGTGTGAGTACAACTCCATACCCTGGCTGGACTACTAAAACATAAATTACATGAGAATTGTGGTGTCCAAAGAACACAACAAATCTTCTTTTCAAGATTATTTGCTTATGCAAGTTTGACTTAAATGCGTGAGCTGGATTAGGAGTAGGCATGAAGTGGTCATTAGAGTTTAGGAATACAGTGATGGGTTGTGAAAAACCACAAATCCACACATTTAGGGGTCGATTACGATGGCGGTGAATCCGCATCCTCGGGGCCGGTGGAAGCCACCGCCGGCCCGGAGGATGCAGATTCACCACCGCGGGAAAGAAAACACCCACCGCCAGATTATGATGGTGGTGGGATCAGCAGCGGACAGCAGGTCCGTCCGCCGCTGATCTGCGGGGTGTGGACCGCAATGTGGTGGCGGTGTCTGCAAGACACAGCCAGCCACATTACGATGGGTGCGGAAACATGCTTTTCCGCTGCGGCTTTTCCGACTTGGAAAAGTATGTGGACCTTTGCTTCTGGGGGCCCCTTGCGGGCCCCCAGGGTATTGGTGGGTGGGGGTGCACATGGGGGTACCTATGCTACACCCCTGCAGTTGCATGCACAATGCGGCAGGCACCGTGCGGTGCCTGCCACTTTGTGGATGCAAATGCACAGCATGCACTTTTAACTTTGCGGAGGGTGCTGCTTCAAGCAGCATCCGCCGCAATGTTAAATGTACGGGATGTGAAGGCCAGGGTGGCGGTCACATCCTAATTGCAATGGAGGGAACGCCGCTGCCCTGCGGACGGTCCCTCCACCTCGGGGGTGTGCGTCCATCCACCATCATAATCGACCCCTTAGTTGTTTTACCATCTCATCTCTTACCACTTTCACCTCGGAAAAGGACAGGCATTTACTCAGATCAAGGTTAGGAGCAAATTACTTTTCTGGGTGGGAAATGTGAAGGTAGCACACCCCAATATTGGTGTATAGGAATTACTTTCTACACAGTGAAATCTACTTTGGGTGTATAGAAAAAGTTGGCATTAGCACAAAATCATTGTTGTCACATGAAAAAAAATGCACAGATATTCTTGCGTGCAAAAATCTGTTTAAAAAAGAATTGCAAGGAGAACACATGGAAATATTCAACAGTTGTGGGTAAATCCGGAAAATTTATTTTTATTTTCTTTCATAAAGTCTTTAGTTTGTGCCTATGGTATGTCAGAAACATGCAGGTAGAGATTTAGGTCTCATAGGGCCATATTATCAAGAACTGCGAAAACATTACCGCCGCTTTAGCAGCAGGAAAGTGCTGCTAAATCGGCGATAAGGTGCTTGATAATATGCCCTAGAGAATTCTAATAGAAGCCCAGTTTCTGGTGTGAAGGACCACAAATCTGGGCTTCTATTGGAATTCTCTAGGGCATAATATCAAGCCTCTTATCACCGCTTTAGCGGCAGTTACCTGCTGCTAAAGCAGCAATAATGTTATCGCCGTTCTTGATAATGTGGCCCATAGTGTCAGTGAAGTTCAATTTGCTGTGGAGAGTAAAATTGGTAGCTTTCAAAGTACCTGTTTGGACCAGGCAAATGATTTGACATATAAGCACGAATATTCCCATAAAACACTGATATTTCCATGAGATATGGCTGTACTGTATAAAGATGGTAAAATTCCATTGCCATTAAATTCTGAGCTACTTAAAGGTTCAAAAATCAGATTATTTAAGAGCCACTATAGAAAGACTTATGGCACCCAAAACACTTCTTGCAGTGTGATCGCGACTAACAGCAAACTAAATGCTAATGTTGTACGAGGAAGCAGATGAAATAGTAAGAGAAGAAAGAGATATTATTTTGGGCAGAGCTGCATAACGTTTGTTTGCAACTCTTGATTGGGCAGTAGTGGACTTGGTCCTTTTGGCAGGTTCATCCCTGAACTTTTTGCCTTAAGCTCTGACATAGTGGTAGTGATTGTATGTCTCTGGGGCACTTTATCACTGTGGCCCAGTGTAAAGTGCCTGCGTGCTCTGAGTGTGTGTGGAGAGATTGGCCTGCCCTCCCATAGGAATGCATGGGGATATGTGTGTCCATGTTAATTCCTGGTATGAGAGGAGTGCAGGGGCAAGTTTAGTATGTATGAACTCGTGAAGATAATTGCTGCACAATGGTGTGCACAGAGTTATGGTGACTGGTGGTGAAATGCCTTTTTTAGAAGTTAACAAAAAGTGAGCGACCCAAAATACCCTTGAGGGCTTGGGTAGTTAAATAGAAAGGTAAAGATGCCGTCAAGGGAATTTATTTTGAAAGTATTTGATAATTCAAAAGCGATTTAAAAAGGATAATTTAATTATCCTTGTCAGCAATCAATTGAGCAAAGTAATATTTTGGTTAGATATATAACCTCTATTAGGTCAAAACATATAAACAACATATAAACAACAGACACAAAGGTGTATTAGAAAAATATAGTTTTATCAAAGAGTCATTTGGATAAGTCGTTTCATATACAGATGAGTGAAAATACAAAAATACTTAGGCCTGTGGGTACACACACAAATAAATTAATAAGTGACTCAACAGAACCTAAGAACACCTATCCCAAATCAAACTGAATTAAACAAGACAGGGATAAGATGAAAGGTCGACGTTTCGGTTTCCTAAAAAATAATTGCAGAAACCATCTTCAGGACTGATGTCAATTGGAATCTGTATAGAAAGATTGCAATCTATTTCAAGTATCGTGTAGCTCCTGAGTGTTAGAAGCAGGTTTTCAAAAGTGTGCCGCAATACTGTAGTTCGATGATGAAGTAAATTTGAATGTAACTTCAGGTCGGAAGATATAATCTTCTGAAATCACGGAGTATCAATGGACACAGATGAATGTTCTAATGGAACGAGTAGTGGCGAAGTGCAACGCAGCATGCAACCAAGTTGAAGGCGAGAAGCTTCAACTTGGTTGGGCAGCTGCAACGTTTAGGCCTGCGTAGATGGCACACCCTTGACTTTCGCTGCATGGTCTGCAGCCCTGACATTCTGGACACAGGGCATTTGAGCCCCATAGAGATGGCCAGTTGGCCTGGGGGACTGTTAGGTTAATAGGGCACCAGGCCCTATGGTGATTCTGTGGTGCTAGGAAAGGTAATGTATGTACTATGCTTTATGCACCCTGTGTTGTACCTCTAAATGTGATCTTTCATGACTATGAGGTTGTGCCTACTGTGGTTAAGTTTGAGATATTCTCTACTGTGTTTTATTTCCTAAGGTGAGTTGTGCTTTGGTAGGATCTGGGTCTAATGCGTTTAGACTGGGGAGATGATTGCATAATGTGTTTATGCTGGTGAGGTTGGCGCAGAATGTCATTTGCGCCTGATGTGATACTGTGCATAATGTAGTTTATGTTACAGGCTGATGCTAAGTACAGTGATTACCAGTGGTTACTGGTTATAAGTTTATGATCTGTTTTACTTTTACTAAGTTCACTTTGTGATGGTTCTAACAGTGACCCAGTGAGCCCTGCCAGGGGTAAATAATCCCATGTAAATATGACCTAGTGCCAGGTGGCACAATGTACATTATGTGCTTACTATTCTAAATGTGTTATTAGAATACAATGGCTATTTTTGATATAACCTTGTGTGGAGTTTCCTTTTGTGGTGTGCCTGGGATGTTGTTGCTGTGTGTATGCGCAAATGCTTTACACATGGCCACAGGGATAAGCCTGACTGCTCATGCCAAACTACCAAGGCGGTGAGCAGGGGTTATCTTTAGTGTGTAACTCCCTTGCCCTGACTGGAGTGGTAGTTTCTGCCTGGCTTTGGCGCAAGCCTTAGCCAACCAGAAATCCCATTTCTAACTGGCAGGATAAGCTGAGCTAAGGCCATTTGTGCTAGAACGTTTTAATGGCAAACCTTGTAGGTAGCTAAATTAGGTCTTCTTATTAGTATATCAGGATACCATGCTAAAGAATTCCCTGGCTAAATTTTATTACGATCAGCAATGTTTACGTCTAGTTCTAAAAGAAGTGCTGGAACTGATCCTCACACACCAGTAAATACATTCAACCAGCTTTGTTTATGTGATGTTTGTTGCAACCTTTCAGAACATCATTTAAACATGATCCCTTGATTAAAAACCGCTTTATGAAAGTGATCCTGCTTATTTTGTCTATGTTTATTTTCTCAAGAGGCGTATGAAATTAATGCTAAAACCAGGTCAGTCATAGGTGAATTACTGACTGCTGCTTTTGCTTTACAGGGCATTTGTACTAAGTGACATGGGGCCATATGTAGGTGAGGCAATACCGGTGGGTAACAGTGAAATTCTGTAACTTTCACTGTTACCGACCGTTATTTAGAGATTAGAGATGTAGGAGGCAGGTTTCAAGGATTCGGTAACTTGCCAAATCGGTAATTTAAGGAATCGGTAAATTACCGAATTCTTAAAATACTGATTCGATAAATTACCGAATCCTTAATTCCTATGTAGGAGGCACTCAAGTGAGTGCATTTTAGCATTCAGGATTCGTTATTTACCACCAACTATAAGTTGGTGGTAAATACTGAATACCTTAGAAAAAGCTATTTTTTGCTTTTTTGTCAGTGCCATGTGGCAGACATACATGCCCTTAGGGCATGTATGTGTGCCACATGTGCACACATGCAAGATTCAGGGGTGCGACAGGGTGTCAATGTGACACCCTGCCACCCTTGAATATGTTTCCCCTATTACCGATTCAGTATTTACCGAATCAGTAATAGTGAATGGCTTCCCATTCATTCCTATGGGCCTCCAGGCCCATAGGAATGAATGGGAAAATTCGGTATTTAAAAATCAGTATATAGTGATTACCTACATATTGCCCATGGTCAAGTAATTTCAGTATTTTGTTCTGTTTATCCTCTTCTAATGTACTTTGTTTCTGAATCATGCTGGATCACAGATAGATAGAAATGTACCCTATTGGTTCACAGTGCTTCTGCTTTTACATCACTATTCATTTATTATTAGAGTTCAAATTATTTCATGAGTTAACTTATAAATCACTAGCTTTTTACTTTATCAAAAGTGTGGTTGCCTGTAATAATAATAATAGGAAGTTGCTTTCTAAGTGTCACACTTCCTCACTAACATCTTTCTGCAACTTTACCTGTTGTCCTAATAGCTCTCAAATTTCTTTTAAATTTGGATGGGCCATCACCTACTGCTCAGGTTCAAGAGTGCAGGAGTAATGTAATGTGGTTCATAATTTGAGGATGGTCAAAGAAGTGCGAAATAATGCCCAGCATACATTATTTCATAGACTATTTAGAGTGCAGTAGGATCGCCTCTATGTTAACACCATTACAAGAAGCAATTGTTCTGCATCCATCTCCTGAACTCCTGGAGGCACAAATACAATCTATTATGTTGAAAGTATGATAACCTATGGCTCAATATCTATAATTTTTGCATTATTGATACTGCATACCTCAGTCTTGAAATATCCACTAAAGTGGTGTGATGTAAATATTGAAAAGGTATATGTTAGACCTGTCAATCTTAGGGTGGTCTTCCCCCTAACTTTTTGCCTTCCTCCTCCATTTTTCTGATCTTGTTTGCTGGCCTTAGGACTCTGCCCACTTTACCACGGCTAACTATTACTAAAGGGCATATACTCTCTCCTTAAAACATGGTGACATTAGCTTATCCCCAATTGGTATATTTAGTTTACTTGTAAGTCCCTAGTAAAGTGTGACTACGTGTGCCCAGGACCTGTAAATCAAATGCTACTAGTGGGCTGGCAGCCTTGATTGTGCCACTCACGTACCTAGCACTGTAAAAATGTATCAGGCCTGCCATTGCAGCCTGTTTGTGGGATGTTAAACTGTAGTTTTGACCTGGCAATATAACCCTTTTACCAGGCCTAAACCTTCCTTTTTTATAGATATAAGTCATCCCTAGTGTGGGCCATGGACAGCCCAGAGTGTCGGGTGCAATGTATTTGAAAAGTAGGATATGTATATTTAAGTTGTACATGTCCTGGTAGTGAAAAAACTCTCAAATTTGTTTTCACTACTGCAAGGCCCATCTTTTTAATGCGATACCATTGCTGTAGCTGTGTTATATTTTATAGGTGTAATATCCAAATGGGAAAAGGCAGCGAGTTCATGTTTGATGTCTCTGGAATCACAATTTAAAATCCTAACTAATGTTGAAGTCAGATTTTATGCTGAAATTCTGCAAATGCCACTTTTAGAAAGTTGGTATTTTCTGAACTTATCCATTTAGTGCCTGTAGGTTGTCTCTGGTCATATACCTGAGTGTAGCTGACAGTTGGGGTTTGTGTATTCCTCCTAGACCACCACACACAATTAGGAGCTTAGGTGTACCTGGATGGATCATCACTGGCAGATTGGAGGGATCAGCTGTGCATAGCCCCACGAGACAACACCACTTCAGTTCACTTCTTTACCTGTGGATTATCTGCCAGGAGGAAGGGCTGCTGTGCTGATGAAGGACTGCCATTCTGATGAGCTGCACTCTGCTGTACTGCTACCTTGCTATGCTGCTGCATTGTTGTGTTGACCTGGTGCCTACTGCCCTCTTTCCTGGATGAGAAGGACTGGCCTTCATCTCTTGAACCCACAAACCAGAGTGACTCCAGGGGATAGTTGACAGGCCTCCTGATCTGAAGCTCAGGGACATAACAGGCTTCCAACAATCTTGTACCTGGGTTCTGCTTTCTGTGAGTCTATGCTGCCAAGTGCTGCCACCACAGTCCTGCACCCTTGGAAGTGGCCTTAAGATGATTACCAGCCTCTTTGGATCTAGTGGAACCTACGCATCTCCTCTACTGTGCGGCACAAACAGGTGCTGAACTGACTCTCACTGAAGACAATGAAGTCAATCCTTTCGGGGGGCCCCCAATGTCCTCTGCCCCACCACATTTTCAACTGAGCCGCTGACACCATCGCACCCATGCTCTGCCTCACCATCAACCGCCTCGTTTCCTAATGACTGGAAACATGTTAAGATCAACCCCCTTCTGAAGAAACCCTAGGCGGACCCCACCGACCTCAAAAGCTACAGACCCATCTCCCTGCTCCTGTCCCAGCGAAAGTCATCAATAAAGTCATCAACAGCCAACTCGCCACATTCATCGAAGAGCACTACGTCCTTGACTCCTCCCAATACAGCTACTGAAAAAACCACAGTACGAGAACCACCCTCCTCGCCGCTGCAGACAACATCCGTACCTTACTGGACAAAGGAGAAACAGCAGCCCTCATCCTCCTCAACCTCTCAGCGGCGTTCGGCACAGTCTCTCACCGCACCCTAATACCCAGACTCCATGACGCAGGAATCTGAGACAAGGCCCTCTACTGGATCCACTCCTTCCTCTCAGACAGAATGCAGCAGGTCAGACTCCCCCTTTCCTCTCGGACCCTACAACTACCACCTGCGGAGTCCCCCAGGGGTCCTCCCTTAGCACTACACTCTTCAACGTCTACATGGATCCGCTTGCCTCCATCGTCAGAACCTACGGACTCAGCATTGACGACACCCAACTCATCCTCTCCCTATCCAATGAACCCAACACCGCCAGACACAGCTTTTGAGAAGGCGTGGAAGCCGTCCCTAAATGGATGAAAAACAGCTGCCTACAACAAAACGGAAGTACTCATCATGGGCCCAAACCCCAATGCCAGGAACGGCACCTGGTGGCCCCCCACCCTTGGAAGCCCGCCCTCCCCCACAGACCATGCACGCAATCTGGGAATCATCCTGAACTCAGGGCTCAAAATGGACCGCCAGATCCACTCTATCTCGCCCTCCTGCTTTCCACACACTCCGCCTCCTTTGTAAGACCTTCAAATGAATCCCCTTCGATCACAGAAAGACTGTCACTCACGCCCTGGTCACCAGCAGGCACGACTATGGCAATGCACTTTATGCCGAATGAACCAAAACCTCACCGCAAGCTAAAGAACATCCAAAACGCTGCCGTAAGACTGGTCTTACACCTGTAAAGACACTGTCACATCTCCTAGCACCTGTGCACACTCCACTGGCTCCCCATCAAAGCTAGAGTCACCTTCAAGATGCTAATCCACACTCACTAGGACCTCCATGACACCGGACCAGCATACCTGAACAGCCGACTCAAATTCCACGCACCCCAAAGGACCCTACGATCAGCCCAACTCTCCTACGCCATGGTCCCCCGGACCAGAAAGACCAGATTGGGAGGCCACTCCTTCTCCTTCCACGTGGCCAGAGCCTGGAACAACCTTCTGCTCCACCTCAGACAGATAACATCACTCCCCATCTGCGTAAGAAACCTCTGAACCTGGCTGTTTGACAGACCCCTCCTTAATGGACTGGAACCTGCGACCCCCACTCCCACCCCCAGCGTCTTGAGACCCTTACGGGTGAGAAGTCATGCTTAACAAACACCTGTTTGATTTGTTTGACTCTTTGCCGCTGTAGCTACAACTCTTCGCAACTGCTGCAATACCCAACTGCGTCAATGCATCTATTGGCAGAGACCCTCACATCCTCATCGAGAGCAGCCTTGATGAAGCCACCAGACTCTGCATTGAAGCCTTAAATGTCATCAGAACTGACATATCACCCCGACTGTGCTCTGCATCTTCGATGCCAGACTTCGCATGGTAAGCCCTTTCAACAGGATCCTCGACAACAACACAGGCCCTTCTATTGCCGTTCTGCCTCATCTAGGAACCAATGCATAGCTTTGGTTGCATGACGCATCTTCAACAAGACCCTCCCAATTCTCTGGAAACCAGGATTAAATGGCTTAACTTGGCCCCTGTAGACAGGCCACACTCTATCGCGGTCAGCCACAACTTGTGAGTTTGTCCCGTTCCGGAGTGACCAGATACCCACAGTTGGCACATTAAGCATTTTCACGCTATTTTCACTAAAACCTTTTCAATTGAATATCTCCAGTTCTACTAATTGGATATTTGTTGTTTTAGTCTTGTCGTATTTCTTAAAGTATACTCTATATTTTTAACTCTGTGGTGGGCTCCTTTTGTGGTGTGAGTTAACTGTGTTGCACAAATACTCTACACATTGCTCCCGAAAGAAACCTGACTGCTCTGTGCCTTTCTACCCGAGAGTCGAGCACAGATTAATTTAGAGTTTGCCTGTGACTTCACTCCTGAGAATAATTGTGGTTGCTTCTTGAGAATAGTTTCATCCCCTCAACCAGTTTCCTAATTTCTTACAGTACAGCACAGCAGGGGAACACTGAAGAGCCTTCACAAAAAATATTGGTCCCCTAGATAAATCATGTGCCCAAATGTACAGTAATTCACTGTCCCGTATATGATTTTAGTCAAGATATTGCTTTGCTAGCCTCCTAATGTTGCATGCTGCCAATAAAACGGGTGGTAAAACCAGCATAGGATGCCATTAATTACATCAGACAGAGTTGCCAAAATAGCATGAGTCCCTAAGAAGCCTGGTTTCATGAAACTTAGCCTTAGGGTCCTAGGACAGACAAAGGGTACTGGGGCTCAATTATTACTAGTGTGATGTTTTACCACTGGTGCCTCCATACTGTGGAGCCCTTCCACAGGAACCAAGAACCCCTTTTTTTTAAAATAAATTACTTGCAGGGTAGGCAGACAGAGCAGTCAATAGCTTACTCAGGGGAGCAGGAGATGTGCTCTGGGTTAGAGACTCAGCATTTAGAAGCACTACAAACAACACTTAATAAATTGTTGTCCAATCAGTGCTATTTCTGTTTAAAGAAAAGCTTCACATTATTTCACACACTACAAAATTCTATCCACAAAATTAAAAATGTCAACAGAATGGCGGAAGCACACACTAAAGAAAGGTCCCAGAGATCAAATAACACCAATAAATATATTCTGTACCTCCTGTTCTGAAGAGACCTCTAACGGTCTGTACTCCAGTTAGTCCTAGACCCTTAAGCCACAAAACCCACATGTATTTATCACTGTATTATGGGTGCAGAAATATAAGTCGGGCTTACTGGCTGTGTCAGGATGCCACAACATGGAATGCAAACAATATTAAGTCACTTTAGGTTTGGGCCACCTTTCACTGGCATCCAACAACGGGTTCAATGATTCACTGTTATTGTCAATAACGATTTCAATGTGCAATACTGTGCACTGTGTGCGACTTTCCTCTTCCACTACACTTGCAGCAAAGCAGCCACAATACCTAGGAACAAAGGCTTCTAAGCACCAGAACTATAAGTCTAAAAGTCACAGCTCCAAGAGTTTTCAGAAAACTAAAACTTGTCTCCCGGAGTCATAAATGTTCCTACCTAGGAGACATAGAGAAGCACTTAGGTCTAGATGTAGGTAATTTCTATTTACCGATTCCTAAATACTGAATCTTACCGATTTGGTATGTAAGATTCAGTAAATAGAATGTAGGTAAAAAAATCTGTAAATTTTACCGATACGGTAATATTCGTTATTACCGATTCGGTATTTACCGAATCGGTAATAGTAAATGTCTTCCCATTCATTCCTATGGGCCTGCAGGCCCATGGGAATGAATGGGAAGACATTTACTATTACTGATTCGTTAAATACCGAATCAGTAAAAGGGGGAGCATATTCAAGGGTGGCAGGGTGCCACATTGACACCCTGTTGCACCCCTGAATCATGCATGTGTGCACATGTGGCGCACATACATGCCCTTAGACCATGTATGTCTGCCACATGGCACTTTTAAAAAAGCACAAAATTGCTTTTTTAAAGGTATTCGTTATTTACCACCAACTTGTAGTTGGTGGTAAATAACGAATCCTTAAACCAAAAATGCACTCACTTGAGTGCTCCCGACATAGGATTTAAGCATTCGGTAATTTACTGATTCCTTAAATTAAGGAATTGGTAAATTACCGAATCCTTAAATCCAGCCTCCTACATTGCAAAGGGCTAAATACTCGGTAACTGCAAATTTACAAAATTTTGGCCGTTACCGACCGGTATTTGCCCACCTACATCTAGCCCCATAAATAGTTACCCAAGGCTCCACTCAAGGCTTCTGCACTCCAACCACCCTCTGGAAAAAATGTGATGGTTGGTGGTGCCCTGCCCCTCCAGGGACACCATTATGGCCAAATAGGTTTTGTTTTATGTCCACAGGGGCTTTTGACACAATCCTAGTCCATCTTATTTGATGTCATATGGCACTCCCTTTGAAGTAGCTGCAGGCTGTTTTTGGTCCACAGGGTCTTTTGACACAATCCTAGTCCATCTTATTTGATGTCATATGGCACTCCCTTTGAAGTAGCTGCAGGCTGTTTTTGGACCACGGGAAAGCTAACATGTGCTTTCTGATCTTCTGTAAATGTGGGTAACCCTGCCCACGCGTGTAAGCCACCCATGGAGACTTTGAGGGAGACTTTGCCTGCACAGTCAAGCTAGTTCTGCATCCATGCAAGTGCCAGAAGGGGAGCTGCCTCGCGGCTCTCATCTAGCTGGCTGCCTGCAGGGTGGGTGTACTTAATAGTCTTGCTCTCCTATTTGTTCTAAACACCATCTGACTGTTGGCACTAGAAAAGTGGCTTCTACCTCGTGGCCTTGGCCCTCCCTTGAGGAATCAGAGCAGTGATACATGGACATGGTTTATCTCTCAGAGCTTTGACCCTTCCCAAGAGAAAATTTAATGTGTGAATCACTAAAATACACTTGATTTGCTTGGGGACACAGGCCCTCCTCAGAGGCTATGTAAGAAAGGGGCAACAGAGCACCACACAATCCTCGAAACTTCTTGGTTTCATGGGGAACCCACACAGACATGCAGTCCCCAAGAGGAATTTGAAGGAATCTTTCGATGCAGTACAAAATTCCTAACCCAATCAGGTTCCAAATAAATGAACCAAACAATAACTCTATTATCTGGCCCCAGAAGTATACAATTGAATGAGGCTTATCTTGTTGTATGCCTGGTTGTGTGCAGTATTCACCAAAATTTCCCCATATGAGGCATCTTGACTCCTAAATTTTAGTTCCTTCCAGGAACTGATTTCTGCAGTGGTATTGTATTGGTGTAGCCTGGTTTTGTGAAAAGCATATTTATAGCCACTGTTTTACCTGACATCCTTGGTGTGGGTTTCCCCATAATATTTTCCTAGGACTACTAATCAGTGCTAACGTTCTTGCTCCTTTAAACATGATAACATTGGATTAAACCCAATTGGCCTATTTCATTTACTTGTAAGTCCTTATTAAAGTGGTACTACATATACCAAGGGACTATAAATTAAATGGTACTGGTGGACCTGTAGCACTTATTGTGCCACCCACATAAGTAGCCCTGCCAACATGTCTGAGGCCTGTCTCTGCAGGGAAGGTAAGCATTAGTGGTCACTTCTTTAACACAGCGTGTGAGATAAATGGACTTTTTGCTCAGGATTTCTGTAACATTTACTTTTGGATTGTCTTTCTAGGGAAAGCACTGGTTGTATAGTCACCTACAGGTACGTGCGTAACTTTTTGCACAGGAAGCATGAATACAAAGAAGTTGTAGTTGCACTTCGAGATGCTAACAGATGGTTTTCCACTTTCAGTAACAGCCAAACTACGTGACCACCAAGGCATTTGAGAATTTGATATATTAAGATTTCTATACCAAGTGAGAAATCATGATTACACCATTGAAGTATGACACTATTACCATTAACTATGGACCGAGGATATTTTGGACTGTTGCACTTTTTGCATGACACTGGTGTGGAGGAGGAAATCCCATACGATTAGACACACCACAAAGGAGGTTATAATACTGGATTTTGGGAGAAAGTTTCGGCTGATTGTATTATGATGGGTATTGATCCATGGAAGTATATGTAAATATGATTTTGTATTTTTACAGAAAATCCCCTGATGAAGGGACGCTGGTCCCAAAATGCATTGGGCCTATGTTGATCAAACTAAACGGCATGGTTTAATTGAGCTGGTTGTATAATTTTTGATGTTAATGCAGATTCAGTTGCAATGTATTAGTTGAGAATTATGAGAACAATTGTCATTGTTTCTTTTGATTAAGGAAGAATGCATTAAAAATAATGTGGAAGAAGACGAATTATTGTTGATTTATTTTGAAATGTTTGTATATCAAGCATAAGTTGTGTGCACCTTTGTCCTACAAGCAAGTTGGCTTCTAGCCCCATTTACTCTTTTAGAAAGTTGGCATTTTATTATCCTAAACATTTAGGGACATATTTTGAACATATGATCAAGCAGCGCATAAAGCCACCTTGCTGAAGTGCGTGATAGGAGAAGGTGAGGAATGCATCATATTTAACAATATACTGCACATTCCTGCAATTTCAGAGCACTGGCGCACAATGTGCTTCCAAGTGCCGATGCCGAATTTAAACTCCACACTGTAGCTTAAAACAAGCATTACCAACAAGCTCTAACACTGGCAGGCAAACAGTTAAAATATTAATATCCAAAAACTGTACAGCGGGCAATAAACACTTCCAGACTGCACACAGAGCGAATTGAACGCAGTCCCAGTGACATGGTGACCACTTGGGGATACAAACGCTGATGAAAGTAAAGACAGCAGTGAAAAATGCCTCCCGCAGACAACAAGTAAATTACAGCGGGAGCAACACCAATATGTTCCAACTCACTGGGTTTTGAATTACACGATTTTAGTTGGTGTGGTACGATATCTTTGGAGATTTATTTAATTTCTCCATATGCTCTCTCCCCTGTGTAGGTCATGCTTTAATTAATGTTAGCAAGTCTAAAGCTTTGTGTCAAAGCGCGGTCTTTTGTCCATCTGGAGAAATTATAACACAAACTCACTGATGCTTAGTGATCAGTCAGTCCTATGTATAATTGTTTGCATTGCTGCTGGTGCTTTGATGCACGGACTCAGATTGTTTTTCTCTGTGGATAAATTTAGTCTGTATGTTTGAAAAGCAGAAATGAAGAATAGCGCTGGCTTTTAATCGATTTAATTCCTTTCCACAAAATAAATCATTTTCGAGTTTTCTCATCCAACCACTATGCTAAAACTGAACAGAAGAGGCAGCTGAATGAGATTAAGTTCACTCATTAAAACAGTTTAAAACATTGAAAATACAGATGATGAACGCCTTTTCCCCTCAAACAAGCAAACCCGAGAAAAATAAAATTAATCAAACTAAAAGTGCCAGCCAGCAATCTACAAAAAAATGGCATATTTTTTTTCTTATGACATGCATGTTCTCATGTTAGAAAGTACCTGTAAAAAGAGAATCACATCACTTCTCAGTCTTGACACAAGCGAGTATTAAACCTGACACCCTTCAGTAGTAGCACTCAAACATTTTGCCATCAGCCCTCCCATCTTGCTGAATTACTTTTTGCTGGCTTTAGTACTATGTGAACTGTACCACTGCCAACCAGTCCTGAAATGCTTACGCCCTCTCCCCAAAACATGGTCAAAATTGGCACATTTGATTTACTTACAAGTACTCAGTAGATGGTACTACATGTACACAGGGCCTGTAAACTAAATGATACTAGTGAACTTGCAGTATTCATTGTGCCACTCACTACAGTAGCCTTATAAAATAGGGCTCATGCCTGCCACTACAGCCGTAGTGCAGTTTTTTTTTGTTAAATAATTTTTATTAAGGAAACAAACACAGAAAATACAAAGAACAACTAGCATGTTCAAATAGTGCAGGAAATACATAACTTATTATAAATATATATGAAAAAATAGTGAAGTTAGGGATATAATAACAATTGATTGCAAGAACTAGTACAATATAGTCATAATCAAAAACAACTGATGGTAAGGAAAAATGGACAGTGAGAAAATTGAAAAGAGCAAATCTGTGGAATAACTAGTGTATAAGAGAACTATAGGAAGATAGTTTTATTATAAAAAAGAAGGGGGAAAGAGAAAGATGGGGAAGAGGAAGGAAAGTAAGAGAGAGAGAGGAAAAGAGAAGAAAAGTAGGAAAAGAAAAGAGAAAGGAAGAGGAAATAGGCAATTATAGAGAAGGTAATTTCGAAGATAAATAAGTAGTAAACGGTATCCATAACATATCAGATTTGATCTGTAAATGTGTTGAGGTATGAGAAATAGAAGCAATTCTGTGTTTATCGCAAATGAGATTCCACCATTGCAAAAAAGACAATTTTAGAATTGTCTTTCCAGTAAGTTAATATAACCTTAAAAGCGACTGCAAGAAACAAGTCAAATAAGATAGTTTTGGGGAAACCCTGAACAAAATCTGGAGACTTTGGGGCATATGTAGGTAGGCGTTTGCGGTTCGCAAACGCCGGAATTCGCCGAATTCCAGCGTTTGCGAATCGCAAACGGTGCTTTGGTTTGTAGGTTCATATTAGCAATATAAGGAATCGCAAAAATTGCGATTCCTTATTTTGCTCAAGCATTTAAGGAAGCATAATTTTTCGATTCCATAATTGCTATGTAGGGGTGAATTTAAAAATGAGATTGTGGCTTAAGGAATCGCAAAATACCACCCACTCCAAGTAGATGGTATTTTGCGATTTCCTTTCAAAATGCATTTTTAAAAAAAATTAAAAGTGCCATGTGGCGCACAGATATGCCCATAGGCATAAATGTGACTTTTAAACCATAATGAGGAAGCTAGGAAAGATTGATATTCGGCAAAAGGAGTAAAGAAAAGAGTACTTAATATGTAATGAGAATATTTCAAAATTGGATATTGAGAAATAAAAGTACAATTAGATGTAAATATCACATCCTGAAAAGAAAAATCATTTAACAGTGAACTTTCAACGGAGACCCATGAGGGCTTAGATACGTCTTGATAACCTTTAGACAAAGCATAAATTGGCGAATTAAAAATGCATTATGATATAATCTAAAGTCAGGAAATTGAACACCTCCCTCAGATTTAGGACGAGACAGTTTGGATAGTGCAATACGGGCACGCTTATTGTTCCAAAGGAACTTAGTACAGATAGAATTAATCTGTGAGAAATAATAATTAGGAATTTTAAAAGGTAACATTGATAAAATAAATAATACTTGAGGTACAATCATCATTTTTATTGTATCAAGTCTACCCCACCAGGATAAAAACAAGGGAGACCAAGAGGATAGCAAATTGGTAACTTTAGATTTCAGGCCAGTAAAATTATGGGACAGTGTGTCACGGATATTAGAAGAAAACCAAATTCCCAAATATGTAATTTTTTGGATACACCATGTAAAATTAGTGGCATTAAACATATGCTGATAACATGAGTCATTTGATGGCAAAATCTCTGTTTTGGAGAAGTGTAATTCGTATCACGACACTTGAGAAAATAAGGACATTTCGTGAAGAAAATGTGGGAGAGAGGATACAGGGTCAGACATATAAATGAGAATGGCATCTGCATGTGCAGATTATTTAATATGATGGGATTTTAGCTTAAAACTAGAAATCTGTGAGTTATTCCTGATGCGTTGAAGAAAAGGTTCCAGACATAACAGAAAGAGTAAAGGGGAAAAGGGGACAACCTTGGCTTGTAGCTCTTTGTAGACAAAAATAGGGGGAAAAGAGACCATTAACAAATACACATGCTTTAGGATCCATATAGAGAAATCTAACATATGAAATAAACTTGGGACCAAAACCAAACCATTGTAAAACATATATCATAAAATCCCAATGAATCCGGTTGAAAGCTTTTTCAGCATCGAATGATAGAGCTGCTAAGGGGGAAGAGTAATTTTTGCTAAGAGCAATAATATTAGAAAACATTCTGGCATTATCAGAGGCTAAACGACCTTTAACAAAACCAGACTGATCTGGATTAATAAGGGTAGGAATAACAGTCTCCAATCTGGTGGCTAAAATCTTAGTGAGAATTTTACATTCATAATTGATTAAAGATATAGGGTGAACATTCTTACATAGGAAAGATCTTTATTTGGTTTGGGAATAACTATAAAAAGTGCTTCTAAAAAAGACCCAGGAGCTCGACAGTTGGATAGAAAGGAATTAAAAAGTTCCAGTAATTTAGGAGCAAAAATGGAATAAAAAGTGGAAAATAATTCTACTGAAAAACCATCAGGACCGGGGGCTTTGGACCTTTTCAAGGACTGAAGGGCTGCATTGATTTCCTAAAGAGAAATGTCTTCCTCAAGAGAGGTAAAGATATCAGGAGGGGTTGCAGGTTTGGGAATGTTGTGGAAAAAAGACGTGAAATCTCTTCAGTTGGGATAGTTGTTTCTGTATATAAGTTATTATAATATGATTGAAAGGTGTCAATAATATCAGAATCAGAAGAGAGGAGTTGATTGTTCATTTCTGAATGAATAGGGCCCATATTTTTACGTTCAGATTTAATTTTTAAGTAGTTTGCCAACATCCTCCCAGCCTTATTTTAACCCCCATGATACTTTGATTTGATTTTAAGAAGGACATTACAGGCCTCGACAGTGGCAATTTTATTTAACATAGATTTTGCTTTAATTAGTTCTTGTAACGAAGAGAGAGAGTCAGAGGAAAAGTATCTATGTTCCAAAGTTTTGATTAAACTTAGTGTGTCTTTATATTCTATACAAAAACATTGTTTCTTCTTAGCTGAGTAAGCAATAGAAAAGGCTCTACATGATGCTTTAAAAGCATCTCAGTTATTGTGTATAGAGGTATCAAGAGAGTTGTTGAGTTAAAAAAAATTCTTTAATAAAAGAGGTTGCCTCTGAAAGAAAGTTACGGTCAGATAAAAAGGTAATTATTAAAACGCCAGTGACCTTGTTTGAGAGGGGATAGGGATGCATCAATGCAGGCGGTAACAGGAGCATGGTCGGAAATAAAAATAGAGCCAATTGCAGTTGATTGGAGACAGGGCAACAGTGACTTGGAAACTAAAATATAATCAATACGAGATCTTGTGTGGTAAACAGGAGAGAAAAAGGTCAATTCAGAGGTATCAGGATTACTTGTTTTCGAGGAGTCAAACAAGGAACGGGATAGACATAGACACCAATTTCAATTTTATAGTATGCCAAAATTCAGGATCTGGTTTCACAGGACCATAAATATTGAAAAAAGTAATACGCTTTTTGTTGATGGTAGCGTCATCTATCACCCAACAACCATTAGAATTGCAGTCAGATGATACAATTTGAGCTGAATGGATTTGTGAAATAATATAGCAACATCACCATGAGGATCAATAGCTGGTGAGAAAACAACGTGACTAACCCAATGGCTCTTAAGTTTTAAAGATTCAACATCATTACAGTGGGTTTCCTGCAAAAAAAGCAACTTGAGCATTAAGTTTAGATAAGTGAGACAATACCTTTTGATGTTTGACAGGATGACCAAGACCACGTACATTCCACGAGACGACATTACCATGAAGTTGGATTAGGGAGTAAGGAAGGAAACAGGAACACGAAACTGCAAGACCAACAAAAAGAAAACTGTGGAACCAAAAAAAAGATGAAATGATAACATTGTAAGAAACAAAACATGTGTTAACAAGCAAGGAAAAATAGAAAAAGGGAGAGGGATAGGAAGATAGAAAAAAGGAAGTAGGTAGACAGATAAAGCAGGAAATTCCAGATCTGAAGAAAGAAAGAAAAACAAGTTGAGAGAAGCATGTGGAAAGCGAAGAACACAGACACCCATAAGAGAATAGTGCAGAAAAAAAGAACATCAAAAAGGACAATGAAAACCAGCAACTAGAAAAATATAATGCAAGTTAAAGACAATGGAGATAAGTCAACATTCCTGGAAAGAAGCAATAGATTATACAGTTAGCAGACAACGCATTGATCCTAAAAGAAAAAGGAATCATTAGTGATTAGTCTCCATGCCATGCAATGAAATCGTGTCGAGGAAGAGCTTAAGTTTAGTAGGATCATCAAAGGAACGTGATCGTCCATCATGCGTGATTTTACAAAGGCAGGGGTGAAGAATTCCATACTTGATGTTGAGTTGCCTCATTTGTGGATGTAGGGCAAGAAATTCTTTGTGACTGGCTTTTGTAGCATTAGAAATATCCTGGGAAATAAACATATTGTGACCTGACCAGGTTAGATGACGTTTAAGTCTCACTGCCCTCAAGACATGCATAAGTTCTGTAAATTAAAAAAAAAGCATTATGATGCCACATGGCTTGTTTGACGTGGGGTTGAGACGGCCCAGGCAATGTGCCCTTTGAATGTTGAGAGGCGATGACGTAGCCTGAAGATCCAACAAATCTGGGAGAAATTTCTGTAGAAATGCAACCAAGTCAGTCCCTTCAATATGTTCTGGAAGACCATTATGGAGTAGGCTGTGTCTTCGATTACGATTTTCAAGATCCTCAGTGTGAAGTTTTAATTTATGAATTTCTAGTTCAAGTAGTGGAATTTTCACAGAAACATCTTGGATATCACTAACTCTTTGCTCTAGCTGCAGAACCTTACCCTCCATGATAATCCATTTTTCCTCAATCTGTTTTAGTTTTTCATTAGTTGTAGTCATAAAAGGCTGCAGACCACGTACCTCATCCAATATAGAGTCCAAAACAGGATTTTGTGAGGAGTGGATAGGAGAGGGTAGGCCACTCTCATGCCTTTTTGGTTTAGTACCAGTGGAGGAGGATCTCCCAGAGTGAAAGTCATTAGCCATAATGAACACTGGAGATAAGCAAGGTAACTTATGAGGCAAAAAAAATGAATAATAAAATAGAAGGCAGCAAGAAATTTCCTAGCAAATGCTGGTAAAGAAGTTGTTAAAGAATACGCTGCTACATGTGGTAGGGCCTGTGGGCCCCAAAAAAGAGCTGTAATAATAATAATTGTAACAATAAAAACTGCAGCAATAATAATATAATCTGGGAGCAGAGCAATAAATAGGCATAAATAGCATGTATAACCACTTGAATCCCACATTATCTCATAGGTGAGAAAAAGAGTCCACATTTAATGCTAACTGGTAATCTTGAGGGCTGGTATTACCAAAATTTCCACAGAGGCCGCAGTAAGCACTATTGTCTTGACCTCACAACCGGAGGAATACAAGTAGCCAGTTGAAGGTGGAGAGGTCTTCTGTTAATGGACCCTGCATCCTCATAAAACATGAAAGGAGCATATAACACCTAGCCACGTAGGGTACAGGCATTAGTAACCACTCTTTTGTTATTCTGCTCAGCAAATGAACCGGTTGAAATGAAAAACTAGCTGCTCTGCACAATCATTGCCCCAATTGACATGGTTCAGCTTAAATATCCTCTAGCTGCACTGCTAGAATTCTCCAAAGTATGTCTTCAAAGATTCCCTTTTGCTAATAGTGCAACATCAGAGGGATAAGACAGAACATTGTTTTCCACAAATGGATGAAAAAGCCCTAATAATAGGAACAAAGTGTGTAGACAAAGTTCCAGTTGATAAAAGATGAATTATGAGGCAAGCGACTGGATAAATTTGCAGCAGAAGGTTTATAAGGGCATAGAAGGCAGAGGAAGCGGCAAAAATAAACAAATACGAACGCGAGCATCGAAGTAGGAAATGGCGGACGCTCGCATTGCACTGAAGAAAAAATGCTGCAGTGAATAAATCAACGCAGGAACGAAGAAATGTCCCTCAAAGCAGTCCAGCAGACTCACCCTTCCTCCGCATGCCTGCACATACCGCTGGAGAGAAAATGTGCAGGTGAGAGAGGTTCTGAAGACGGCACCGAGTTCCGTGAAGAGACAGAGCTCACTCGAGGTCCTCCATGTCGCTTTGGCGGTCAAGCCACGTCCCCCGTAGTGCAGTTTTAAACTGCCGTTTTGAGCTGGCAAAATAAACTTTTTGCCAGGTCTACACCTTTTAAGCCACCCCTAAGGTGGCTCTAAAAGCAGTGAAAAACTCCTAAAGTTGTTTTTCACTGTGGTGAAGTCTATATCTCCTGGGGCCGTATTATAGAATGTGGTGCATTTTCCTTGTTAGTGTTGGGAAAACTTTTTACATGGTGCACTCGGCAACATCAAAGAGAGTGCACTGTATTATATTGAATGGGCTGCCCCCAGGGCAGCTGTGCACTCGTGTTGCCCTGGGGGCAGCTAAGTCAAGTGAAATACGGTGCGGCATTGAAGCAGCTGCTTTGTGTTCCACTCTCCAGGGGGCAATCTGCCTGAACTTTTAAGAGGTTTGAGAGATCCCCTTGCAGGCAAGTGCAATGAGTGACTGCACTCACCTGCAAGAAGATGTGCAGGGGGTCCATAGGACCCTCTTTATCCCCCCAGATGGCTGTCATCAGGGGGTTCACTGACAGCACCACTTCTGACAGTATCTTTACCTTTGTGCCCATATCTATAATGCAGCATGGGCGCAGAGGGAAAGAGATTCCATAATTTGCATGGGGCCATGATCCCATGAAAATGACAGAACTCTCCCTGATGATAGTACTGGGGATATGTGCTCTAGCGCTTCCAGTATTTCAGAATGGCTCTCACAAATGTCTACAGCCCCTTCTGTAGTACCAAAGTTCCCTTGTGGTGTGCAAAGTGTATGCAAACGCCCATTGTGCCCCTGGCGCACTTTGTATAAAATGGCCCCTGTAGACCTTATTAAAGAGTTACCTTATTACATTTAACCCCTTGTATGCTGATGACGGCCCCCATCCATCATGCACTACAACTCTTGTGTGCTGATGACGGCTGGGGGCCGTCATAAACCTGCCCACTCGAGATTTTGCCGCAGAAGCGCAGAATCGCGGCAGCATGCAAGGGGTTAATAACAGACAACATTGGATTGGGAGCAGGTAGAGCTATGCTGTTTACTCTAAAATGGATTGTAAATTAAAATTCTCTTTATGTATGATTTAAAGTCACAATTCAGAAAATTCCACATTTAGACAGTTAAGGAAACAAATGATGGGCGGAATGGTGAACAATGCAAACATTCTCTTTCAGTCACAACGATCTGGGCTTAATCCATTGTTCTTTTGCTTACCATGCCAGCCCAGTTTGGACCCAGCCATATGCAAATCAGTCTTGACCCTGTTCCACATGGGAACAGTCCAGCCCAAACTGGGAAACCATGTTCTCCCTGGACGGAAACCAGCATCCTGGGACTGGTTTCGGGGCAACACCCCTCATCAGCCAGGTTAGCTTGAATTCAATAACGCAGTGAGCATGGGACCCACGTTTGGGCATACCCTTCCCCGTTAGGGCGACAAAAGAAAAGGAAAAAATTTATTTATTTATTTATTTATTTTTGATATTTGTAGAGCGCATACAAATGCCCATGGGCGTCTCGGCGGACAATGCAAACACTCACCCCAGTCACAAAGATCTGGGTGTAATCCATTGTTCTTTTGCTCACCACCCCACCCCAATTTAGACCCAGCCATCTGCAAATTAATCTTGAACCTGTTCCTCATGGGAACAGTCCAGCCTGAAGTGCTAATCCAGGTCTGCCCTGGATCAGAAACAAACATCCCGGGACCGGTTTCAAGGCATCACCCCTACAATTCTAAGTACAGAGAACCTATACTACTTTTCTATTTTGTTCCAATGGAAAGTTATACATGTAAGATGTTACAAAGTAGCTCCCATGATGGCCTATGAGCTAGGTAGCATTTCAATAGTGAAAATGAAATGAGCAATATTTCCCTATCAGTACATGTTCTACCTTTTACATACACTGCATCCTTCTCCTAGGGGGACCTTGGTCCTACCGGAGGGGTTCCTTACATGTAAGAACAGGGAAGGTTAGGGCCTGGCAGGTGGGTGCACTTGCCAGGTTGACATGGCAGTTAAAAACTGGCCTCAAACACTGAAGTGGCAGGTCTGAGATACCTTTACAGGGCTACTCATGTGGGTGGCACCATCAGTGCTGAAGGCCCACTAGCAGCATTTGATTTGCAGGCCCTGGGCAAACGCAGTGCACTTTACTAGGGACTTACCAGTAAATCAAATATACCAATCGTGGATAACCAATCATAATCTCAATTTATACAGAAAGCATATGCATTTTAACACTGATCAGCAGTGGTAGAGTACCCAGCGTCCTAAAGCCAACAAAAACAGGTCTGAAAAAAGAGGAGAAAGGAAGAAAAAAGTTTGGGGATAACCTTGCAAAAAAGACTAGGTCCAACAGTCTCCTTAGGACATAGGTGTTTCGTCTGGCACAAGACCTTTTAGTTAGAATGTAGAAATAGGCTACTTAGTGTATCAGCCACATCTGTACAGATAGACCAGTAAATGAAAATACATCGACCTACCATAACATACATTATGAATATGGAGGGTTGTTAATTGCTAGTAGGTCTCAATCTCCCCAACTATTAAGAAAATAGTAAGTATTGTTAGGCATATACTCACTAATTATATCTTCTAAACCCTCTGTTAGCGACCTAAATGGTTATATTTTATTTATAATTGTCACACGATAAAACTTATGTATAAAATCTCTAGCACGGCTAATGTGCTCATAAGCATAATCCATATGTAAAGAATACCACAGGTCGTGACCACTATGACCCGTGCGAAGCAGCAAACTGCTATACAATGACAAAGTGACATGTGAATAATAGGGGATCGCATCCATCATAATGGCAATCAAGTATGAGCAATGCTTCCTTGCTAATGTTCACAAGAGAGCATTAAGAGAAGAAACAAATCAGCCCTCTGGCTCTCTGCAACAGATTTCCAAATGTGGTCCCTCGTATAACTGCATATAAACCTAGTGAAGTATAGAGAACAATCTGTCTCACCTGTTTACATTAAGAACCATCCGAAAATTAAATTTCCACTATCAAGCTCACAGCAGTGGTGTGTTTTCGCGCGTCTGCAATCTTCATAGTGAAATGATGCTTCATATCAAAAAGGAAATCACCATACTTTAAATTACTGATCTCCTACTAAATAAGATGAATGCAGAGGGCGGTGACACCATTGAAGTACTGCAGACTGCCTATGAGAATGCTGAAGCCAAACCAGGCATACAGTCTCGAGGAGTAATAGATTCTTACTGAAATTCTACAAACATCTTGGCATGCAATTTATGCCCCATATTCTAAACATGGTCCTAGAAGCTGTACAGGGAGGTTACCAGCCCAGGAACCTAGCAATTGCCACAATATCAATCTATTGAAACCAGAGTTCTCTCCAGAGCAATTATCCTTGTAGTGTCCAAAATTCCATATCAACATAGAGCCCAAAATCCTGGCCTCAATATTGGCTACCAGATTGACTAGGTCTCAGAAATCTGCTTTTCTTGAATTGTCAGCTCATGTTTTTTGCTTTTTTCTGGATACTATCTTTTTTTAAATTAGAACTAATAAACATGAGCAAAGTGCATGTGATCCCCTTTAAACATGGTTAAACTGGGTGTGATCCCAGACTGACTTTTTTAACTTGCCAAAAAGTCCCTAGAATATGGAATAGGGTGTAGAAAACCTACCAGGGCATTGAAAACAGTTTCAGGACTACTATCTATAGCTTGACTTCAGCAGCCTAAGAAGCTGCTGTTCAACTTGTCAAAATACCCTTTTTTGACAGGTGGAAAACCATACTTTTAAATATTAATAAGTCACCACTAACCACACCGTGATAACCACAAGGCAGGGTTTCTGGTATTTAAAATAAAGTTTGAAATTAAAATTGGCATGTTCCTCCAGTGACTAGGCACTAAAAGCTATTTTCATGGATATGGTTGTAGCTGAATGCTAGATAATGTCAAAGTATAGATTACAAACTTGCATATGTATCTGTTGACACGAAACAGTTAAGCTAGTTGTCCAAAAACCATTTGTCATATTTATTAAAAGTACTAATTTTTGGTGATGATAGGTTTTTAATAGCTATGTAGGATATGTATATTTTAGAAAGTTTCCCTTTTATCTACTTGAACCTCTAGTTTGCTTAATTGCATTATCACGCTGACATCTATCTGGTCTGCCAGTGATTGACCTTTTACAATATAAGTGATGCGAGAAGCTAGGTAAAGTGAATACATCATGTAGGTTTATGCTAAACTTGTCTGAAGTATATTTGAAATGCACGGTCATGTTCCAATTACATGCCTGTAATCTTAAATACCCCTCATTTCAATCAATGCTCATTTGGTAAATCTCATCTCTTCGAGATTTTACCTCATGGAAGGTGCTGAGAATGAAAGATCCACTCATCCTGTACGGAATGCCATAAAGAGGCTAGCATTCCTAGCATCCTTGTGACAGACCAAGCTGCAACTTAGCATACACTGTAGGTCATATTAATTGAGAGGAGTAGGCTTAACTGTAATGAAGACTACTGGTAAGTAATTGGGACATTACATCCCTCATCCCAGTCCTTTCTCATAAGGAATACTAAAGCAACAATGGGTTTTGTCTCTAAAGAAAACATCCAACACCAGGAAACAAAGCCACAGTGAATGCTTTAGTGAATGTTTCATTCAAAGAAAATTTCATGACAAGATGGAACTAAACTCTCCCCAACATATACATTCATGGCGTCATTTTGCAATCCTTGCAATCCTTGTAGTCTGTAAGGATGTATAAATGTGTGCTAGTAGGCCCAGGTGTCAGCCCTCCAATTTCTGCAATAGGAATCCCCTGATCCTCTACCCATGAAGCTTCAAGACTTCCATTTGACATACCTTGGATCAATCAATCTATTTATTGTCAGTCAGGAAGCCTTCCTGCCTCACCTGCTACGCCAAAGTTACAAATAGATGATCAGTTTGACAGAAGGAAAGAAACATTTAGCAAAAAACAAGCAGCTCTCGTCTGTATCAAGAGCATGTACATTTTCTTCTTCAGGAGACCAAGAAGACTGGATGTATAGCAATTGAGTCATTCAAGATGCAAAACAAAAGATGAGGAATAAGCTGTGCCCCTAATTTACCTACCCTTTTATCTGATGCCATTGCTATCTGTAATGTGATCTCCATGGTAAGAACTTTCACACCCACGGAAGACATAAAGGTTCAAAGGGATACAGAGCTTTGAGAACTAATGGCAGATCCAGAGGGATGAAAGGTTAGAGGTTGAGACAATGGATGAGACAAATAAAAGCACTTCAAAAGCCTAGCTACCAAACCCTTGCTTTCTTCCAGGGATCCCCAAGGCTAATTAAATATTCAAATAGCTGCACCAATGAGTACAAAAGTGGCTTTGGCTGGGTACAGACACTGTCTGCCTTCATAGAACAAAAGATTTTTGTGTATAAAAAGAGGGTCCCAGAGTCTTAGATAACTTCTGGGAAATCAAGAGGAAGAGGAACCTTTGCCAAGGAGAAGAGCCAGAGAAGCTGAGGAGGAATACTGCCCCTGTTCTGTTTGCTGTCTGTGGTTGGCCTGCCATGGCTACTTGCTGCCAAGGAAAGGATAAAATGACTTTTCTGTTTGCTTGTCACCTGCTTGAGGAAAAGATCTCCAAGGGCTTGAAACTGAACTTGCCTCCTGTTCTAAAGTCTCAGGAAGACAAAGACTTCAACACCAGCTCCACTGAACTTTTTTGCTGGGAGTTCTGATCTGCAAGAGGTGCCGGCTGTTGTTTTAGACCTATAGAACTGTGTTTTTTGCTGGAAGCTGGAAAATCAACGCAGCATCAAAGAAGCGTGATGCATCCGTACCTGTTTCCAAAGCATCACCAAAGAAACCGCTGCATACCACATCGAGTGCAACGGTCTCTGAAGTTAGAGATCACTGCACCGATTCTGATGCAAACCCTGCTGTGCGGCTGAAAGAATCCACACATCGTCCAGGTTCATCGCCTCGCATCGAGTCGCCGAGTCTGTCCCATCGTTGGGGGATGCAGTAAGAAACAGACGCATGAACTCCCCACGCGGTTAGAAATCAACGCATCAAGTCCTTTCCGGTAAAGAACCGACACCTCAACTCCCCTGCGCTGCAGTAAGGAACCGATGTATCACCTTTCCCGGAGCAAGGAACCAGTGCATCACCTTTCCTGAGTATAAGGAACTGACAAATCACCTTTCCAGCAGCCCGTTTTGTTTGTTTGCACGAAACATCCAAGGTACTTGTGTAAAAAGTGTTGCATTTGCAATTTGCTTTGAACTGAACTATTTCTATCATCTGAAATCCATATTTGTATTACTGGATTGTGAATTTTTATCGTTTGGTCTTGTTTTGGTTTAAATAAAGAGTACTTATATTTTCCTAAACTGGTGTGGTGTCCATTTGTAGTGTTTTCACTGTATTACTGTATGTGTTCACAAACGCTTTACACACTGCCTCTGAGATAAGCCTGTCTGCTCATGCCAAGCTACCAAAGGGGTGAGCAGGGGTATTTTTAGAAGTGTATCCCCCTTCCCTGACTAGAGCAAGGGTCCCTATTTGGACAAAGTTGCTAACCATTGCCAACTAGAGACCCCCATTTCTAACAGCACGCAATACCCAATCACAAACTAAATAGACCACATTAGCAGCATATGTCTTTCTCACTGCAAATGAGTTGCATCCTGCCTCTCTCAGTATTGAATCAACTGTATAAGTCTGACAGCGGCAAGCTGCATGGGCAGTGTCACAAACAACATCTGCTTCATTACTATAGTATTGTGTAAGCTCAAAGGAAAACTGTAAGCCATAGACAACTTACCTCATGTGGTGAAACAAAATTGTACTAAAATGCTCAGAAGTTCTTGTTATTCATGTACAAATCTGTTGCACAATTGTCTAATTGGTGAACTTAACAAATGTCACCTGAATCTATATATAGTCATTGGCAACGTTGCTGAAGTGGCACATTGCATGGTCAAATATAAAAGTGTATAAACATGGTTCTAATAACTATTTTGTGCGTACCATGACTGTTAATCTCATGTAAAGTCAAGCAAAATGTTATGTATGTAACATATATGCAAGCACAGCTAAATCTATAAGTCAATAAACAGATGTTGAAAAAAAATTGTGGTGTGGTGGAGTTATATTTGATGCTGGCGCTTATGGTGAATATGGGTCCAGTGTGTGTCCTGTGGTGTGTGTTGGTTATGGGGCCTGCTGGGTGAATCCACTGTTGCACAAGCTTTTGAGGAGTGCTGTGGAGCAAGGGATATTTCAGTCTTCCAGGTGAAAGTTGAGGTCACTGAGGAGAATGTAGGCTCTAGATACAATGGTAAATGGAGTGATAAAGTTAGTAAATTTGACATGCAGTCCATTTGATCAGCAGCTGAGGGTTTCGTCCATGGTGAAGTTTTCTGAGATTTGCAGGTTGAAGTGCAGGAGTTCCATGAATGGGGTGGAGATATCTGTTGATGTACATTTGATGGATTCCTTGAAAATAGCGAGTCCTCCTCCTGACTTGTGAAGGGGATACGGTCAAGCAATCTTGTAGCCCACTGGGATTGCCTTAGCAACACCAGGAGCTGATGAGGGACTGAGCCTTGTCTCTGTGAGAAAGAAGATGTCAGGTGCATCGCTACTCAGCGGGTCTTGTATTTCGGTTGTGTGCTTGCTGAATGATCATGTGTTGAGAAGCATGTATGCATGTGAATGTTGTTGTGCAGGTTTGCTGTGGCATGTGGTGGGGTGTAGGCTATGTTGGTGCTTGTGTGGTGTTCGGAGGGAGTGTTGAGGGTGTTGTTAATATTTGTATAAGAGGTGTATGTATGTGGCTGCTATTTACTTGGGGGCTTGTGGGTGTGTGGCTGCTAGAGAACTGGCTGTGGTTGAGGTGAAAGCTCCTCTGTGGTGTAAAGCATAGTGCTGCAGCAGCTGGGAACAGCGTCCGGGTCTAGCAACCTAATGAGTGCTGCAGAAAATCACTGGGTAGTGATCGGAGCATGGTACCTGTTTTTGGGTGCAGTCCAGGCATGAGCTGTGCACCAGCGGTGCACCTGCTGTACGCATCCACTGCATGTCTGTGTTGCTGATACAATTAGGTAAGCCCTAGGAGAGGGGAGGAGTGCAGGGTGCTATGATGTCATTTCCTGTGCTGATGGGTGAAGGGAAAAGAAGGGAAAAGAGATTTAACCATTGTCATTTCTACTGACTCCTTCCTAAAAAATTTAGGGGCATATTATCAAGCCTGTGCGCTAAAATTATTGCCGCTTTATCGGCCGAAAACGGCCGATAAAGCGGCGATAATGGGCTTGATAATATGCTCTATGGAATTCCAATCGAAGCACATGTTAGATGTCTTCACATCTAACATGTGCTTCGATTGGAATTCCATAGAGCATATTATCAAGCCCATTATCGCCGCTTTATCGGCCGTTTTCGGCCGATAAAGCGGCGATAATTTTAGCGCACAGGCTTGATAATATGCCCCTTAGTTTTGGACTAACCTACAATGACTACTGCCTCTAGTTGGTCAAATACCTTTCCACCAGAGAAATCATCTCATTTTAGGGCAGAGAGGTTAGACAGAAAGAAAATAGACTGAAAAGTATGTTGTGAAGTACCAGAATGTAGAGGAATTGAAAGAAAGAAAGGGCACGCAAAAGTGGGAATTGCTTGTCTTTTGTCTAATAGATTGCAGTGGAAATTTTCTCATTATTTGCAATAAGCATTCTGTTGTAATTATTAATGCTTATATTCCCCCCGAAGAATGTTTTAATATTTTATTGAAGCAAGTGTTTCTTTATATGAAGCAGATTAAAGAGGTATATCCACCCCCTGAAGTAATATTAGTTGGGGATTTGAATTGTAAAGTTTCTTATTCAAGTATAGATTTATTTAGAAATAGATCTAAAGAAGAGGCCTACCTCATTCCACAATCACTCTTCCCAGATAAAATAAAAACTAACAAAAGAGGGAAGATATTGTTGGAAGAACTGTCTGCGGTTGAGGGGCTTATTTTAAACGGTAGGCTCCCCTCTGATATCCCTGCTAAATTTACCCATAGGTCCGCTCATAGCGAGTCAATTCTAGATTACGTGATGTCTGATTATGGTATTTTCTCGCTTGTCCAGGATCTAATGGTATCCCCAACAGCATTGAGTGACCACAATGTGATTAGTATAAGCATCTCTTTACAACCTCCTCCCTCTGATACCTGGTCATTTAATAACAAAGGTGTTAATTTCCATAAAGTCTCGGGTAGATGTTTTTGGAATCCAAGTGCCAAGAAGGGTGTGCAGGATATTCTTCGTAAAACCATACTAGAATTAAGTGATTGGCTGGGTTCTGAAATTATGTACTTTGAAAAATTTATGAGGGAGATCACCTCGGTTGCAAAAAAGTCTAGTTTTCCTAGGAAAAAGTTCTCATATCCTAGTGCAATGCTCCCCCTGAATAAGGAAATAAATAAATTAGTGCGGGAGCAATTTCTATGTAGATCTAGTGAATTAGCAAATAAAATATCTCTGCTAAAAAGAAGGAGAAGTAGACTGAGAATGAAACTTAAAAAAGAAAAAGAAGACTCACTGTGGATAAGTCTAAGGGAGGCGGTTGTGCATGGTAAGGCTAGAGAATTTTGGTCTATAATTGGCAAGGGATGTGGAGTAAGAGCTAGCCCTCTTCCTATCCCCATTTCTGAAGAGGTATGGACCTCTTTTATCTCAAAGCTATATGCTGGGAATGGCACAATGGTAGAGGATAGTGGGTTTGTTCAAGAAGGTGAGCTTCCTATTGACTCCCCTTCGGAGAAAACTATCGCAATGGCTATTAAGAACATGCGCTCCTCGGGAGCAATGGGACCTGATGAGTTACCCATATCGGTTTTGAAGCAGGATCCGATTCTATGGAGTAAGATACTTTTCCCATTGTTTAGATCTTGCTTCATCTCTAAAATGGTGCCTGCTTCTTGGAGGGGAAGCATACTGGTCCCATTATTTAAGAAGGGAGATAGGGACAAGCCTATGAATTACCGTTTGATAGCCCTCCTTGATTCAATCGGAAAAGTTTTTGCAAAGTGTCTTTTAATATTAATTAATGATTGGGTTGAAGTAAATAACATTTTACCATTGGAACAGACTGGTTTCCGCAAAGGGCATGGTACACTAGATAATCTCACCGCCCTTCAGGTGATTTCGGACAAATACATACATGTTCGAGGGGGGGGGGTGTTTGCCGCTTTTATTGATTTCTCCATTTCTCCACAGCGTTCGACAAAGTAGATCGTCTTACGTTGTGGAGAAAATTAGCAGCACTGGGTATGCCATCTCATTTATTGGATCTTGTACGGTCTCTTCATATGGATACCTGGTGTCGTGTGCTTCAAGGTAGAGAAAGGGGTCTTTCACAACTAATTCCATCCTTGAATGGACTTAAACAGGGTTGCCTTTTTGCCCCACTATTGTTCTCCCTGTACATTGCTGATCTCCCAGCTTCCCTGTCTGCTTGTGCAGGCATTGCCCCGGTTGTGGGGGGTTCTCCTATCTCCTGTTTGCTGTATGCAGACAATATCCTCATCCTAGACCTAACACCTAAGGGCTTGGCTAATTGTCTGCAGGCTCTACATTTATTCGCTGAGTCCCATTTTATGAGGATAAATGCTTCCAAAAGCAAAATTATGTGCATTTCAGGAAAGAAGAAATCCAGGTCAGAAAATTTTGGATGGTCTATTGGTGGCCAGAAATTAGAGGTAGTTAGATCTTATACTTTTTTAGGTAAAATAATTTCGGCCAATTTGAGTGAGAAGCCCCATATTGATCATAACTCGCGTAAAGCCCTTGCACATGGCAGAGGTTTGTGTTCCCTTTACTTTGCTACAGGGAAAAGACATTTTGCTTGTTTACTGGAGGTGTTTTGGGCAAAAATTCCTGCAACGCTTCTATATGGAATAGAACTTGTAGAGCAGAAGCATTGGGATTTCTGTCACACAGTTGAAGGAAAATTATTAAGATCTTTATCTACTCTTAACACAGCTTGTTCGCTGGCCGCATGTAGGCTTGAATTCGGCCTTAGGAGTGGCTGGGTTCAGGGATTGTGTGCTTTGGTTAGATGGGTGGCCAGTTTGGCCAGACGAGAACCGGGATCATTGAGAGCTCTTCTTAAAGGAGAATTGTTGGGCAGCTTTAAAGAGTTTTCTCAAATAGTTAGGAATTTTAGAAAAGCTGTGACACTTTTAGAGTTGGATGAAAGTACTCTTTTTACAAATTCTCCGACTCAGCTAAAATCCCTGCTGAAACAGGCTTCGTGGGAACTCTGTTTCAAATTGGATAAGAATGCTCTACAAGAAAAGAGGGGATGTGATCTCCTTTTTAATACTTATTCAATAAAACTTGCCCAACCGTATGTCACCTGGAATATTCCACATGGAGTTCGAAGACTATGGTTTCTCCTAAGACATGATTTATTACCTTTAAATCTCCTTTTATCAAAATGGTATGGATCTTCTTCGGTATGTAACCTATGCAATATGGCTGTACAGGATCGAACTCATGTGTTGTTTTTATGTCCTGCATTGTGCTCTTTGCGGTCGAAATGGTTAAAGCCGATTTGTCTTCAACTAGGCATTTTTAATGCGAACATCTTTTTACAGGCTTTGTATTTCCCCCCAAATGAAATGTTCTGCTTCTATATTTTTTATTTTTTTAAAGGTTTTTTTAGCTATTTATTAATGAAATATGGAGGTGTTTGCTGCTGATTATCTTGTCTGATGTTAATTGTTGTAAACTGTCTTCTGGTTTTCTATGTATCCTATCCTATTTCCATTTGTGTATTTGTATTATGTATTTTATGTGGCCCTCTTTTGAGAGCCAAAACATAATAAATAAAATTGAAATACCAAAAGGGATTACTACCAGGCGGGAGGACAAACACCACAAACCAGGTACCAGCAGCCCCTAACCCTTGTAGTCAACCTGACCCCCATAGTCCTAACACAAGGTGAAATTAATGTCCTTAGAAAAGGGCCAGGATTTGTTCCCACAAAACAAACCAACAAAGACAAATTCTGTTGTGTACTTGCTCAGTTCTTCAGAAAAGTCTCTATCAAGTCTTTCTTTTAGGAATCCCCGAACATCCCTCAAGCAACCAGGCAATAAGACCTAAGAATAAATCTTTTTTTCAAACCCGCCTCTCTCCATCACACAACACCACCAGAAATCATAGCATTCAAGCAAACAGTCATGAAAAATATAGAGACACTGGATTAAAGCAAAATACAGTTTCATTAGCTACTTTCAAGGAACAGCGAGCATTATAGAACTTCTAGAAGAGAGGATATTGTAATATAACCTGCAGATAAGGGAGGGGTGAAATTCATACGTACTACAGTAGACTACAGACTAACCTGCACTAAACTCATGTCGGATCATAGAAACTCTGAGGTTCTCCCAGCAGACCCTAGGAAGAAACTATTAGCAGAGATTAAGAACATAGTGGAACAAGCAGGGTGACTTGTGGCCTCGTAAATATGGCTTTGCACTCTGCGCTGACGGAACATCAAAAAAAGCGATGTTTAAGCGGTGTACATGGCTTGGAAATAATAATCCTGGTTTACACACTAGTATTCAAATATTTCAACTCTAACATAGAATAAATTATTGGCTTAGATGTCGTAGCCCTATCTAAAAGTATATCACAGGAGGAGTGTTAGAGGGCCATGGACCTATTACGACGGAGGGTTTAGAACTGGAAAACTCTAATCAAATTCATTATGACACTTGCAAAACTAGCAGTCAAGAGGAATTATTTTGAGTTTGAGGAAACCATATTGGAGAAGCAACATGCCACATCTATGAGCAGCACCTTTTCCCAATACACAGCATGTTTATATGTACGCTTGAAACAAGCCCTATCAGAATCAAACAAGACAGTGGCAATGTTTGATAAATGTCTTTCTAATATGCTAGAGATCTAAATGACTGTCCATGAATATTTTATGCATTAGGCAGCTCATATCTAAAAGATTACAAATTGGAAGCAATAGTATTAACAGAAAACTTGATATACATGAACTACACAAGACACTTGGTAGAAAGAGCAGAGAAGAGGTCTAGATACAGTCACAGGGAAACTCCACTGACAGGCAAACAAAAGGACCCAAATCTGTGTGTATACATTCTCTAAAAAGGCAAACAGGGTGAACAAAAATCATTAACAGACACTGGGGCATACTAAACAGCAACAAAATACACCTGAAGTGTAGGAATTTGGGGGGGGGGGGTTGAAGACCCTTCTCAAGCAACAATCACAATCCTTGTTAGGGTGAACCGCAAGCGTCACTAATTAACCTGTACTGGCACAAAAGCAGTCATGCTTAACTGTGAAACATTATATCATGTATTTATGCAGCACACACACAGTAATGAAGTGAATGCACAACAAAAGAAATATTCAAAGACAATTTAGAAAACAACTATTAAAGAAGGCTTATTGGTCATGGGTGGACAATGAGAGAGCACGTAATACAAGCCATTGTAAATCTGTGGCCCTGTTTCTGTCAACCAAAGAGATCCCTTATAGGGAACCCTACCTGGATATTATCCAGAGCCCGTGGGACAGTTCATTGTATTTTAAATTCAGGGTGGGGGTGCTACCCTTGTGCCAGTTCACTTCTACCTGGAAACCGCCCACCCAAACTGTACCTTACTGCCCCTTTTGTGATTTAAGGGTAGAGTCTGTTGCCCACTTGTTGTTCGAGTGCAGTGTTTACGCAGCGCCTAGACGGAGGTGGTTGAAGCCCCTTTGCAGGAGTTTGGGAACTCGCTTTCATCTGGAAGCCCTACGCATATTGCGTACAGATGCAAGACCTTTCATTTGCCTCCTGTATGGCAACATTTTTAGGCTGGGCATGGCGTTTAAGAACCGCAAAAAAATTATTGATTCAGTAAACAAGTTCCCCTTCTATTTTGTTATCTTTAAAGTCGATCTGTTCTTAAAAACTTTTTAATGATGACAATATTTTGACCGAATGTTGATAAACTGTTTTTACAAATGTAAAAATGTGCTTTTATGATATGTTTTTTATCGAATAAAGCTATTCACTCATTCAATTTAGAAAAATAGAAAAACATTTAATAATTAAAATTACTTAAAAACCAAATGAAACCCAATCAGTAGGATGCGAGTTATGATGTTTTGAAGGTTTTAGTGAAAAATAGCTCATTAAAAGATCAGAGCCCCAATTGCAGGTATCTAATCAAGCGAGACTGGGGCAAAGTCAAAAGTTAAAGCCGACTGCGCTGGTGTGCACTTTGGCTAAATGAGGTCTATTCCCCATACACAGTTTGTTTATATGTACGCTTGAAAAAGATAATATTTGGACCAACAAGCCCTATCGGAATCAAACAAGACAGTGTCAATGTTTAATAGATGTCTTTCTAATATGCTAGAGATCTAAATGAATGTCCATGAATGTTTTATTCATTAGGCTGCTCTTATCTAAAAGATTACAAATTGGAACCAATAGTATTAACAGAAAACTTGATATCCATGAACTACACAAGACACTTGGTAGACAGAGCAGAGAAGAGGCCTAGATACAGTCACAGGGAAACTCCACTGACAGGCAACAAAAAGGACCCCAAACAACATATCTGTGTGTATACATTCAACAAAAAAGGCAAACAGGGTGAACAAAAATCATTAACAGACACTGGTGCCTAATAAACAGAAACAAATTACACTAGAAGTGTAGGAATTTGGGGGATGTAGACCCTTCTCAAGAAACAATCACAATCCTTGTCAGGGTGAACCGCAAGCGTCACTAATTGTTGTGTGGCGTTTTAGGCTCTGAGTGAATTTTCCCGATTCATGCCCTTAAATAGGTACAATTCACATTGCCCTTATATATGCATAGAAATCAATCCCTTATTTAGAAATAGCCCATGCAGCCCAAATACAGGCATGGCTATTTCCATCTGTTCTAAACGTCACAACAATTTCTTGGAAAATTGGCTAAAGCAGTTAGGGACCTTCCCTTGCTTGAATATTGATTTGTCCAAGAACTCATGTACTTTGCAAAGAACGACTTATTCCCTAAGGGTTCTTTCCTGACGTTATTATGCCAGCCTTTACATCAAACTATGAAATTCCTAGACACCTTCAAGGTATAAATATAAATTCACTTGCTCTAGCAAGACACTGTGGTTCGGACAAGTTCGACTATCTTCTTGCCCGACGCAGCTCGCTACAGCAAGTGCCAAAGGAAGCTGACCCTCCAACTGACGCACTGATCAAAAGGCTCCCTTTCTCTCCGCCGAGAATCCAGCTCCAGTGTTTCCAAGCTCCCCTAGCTGGGTGTTGGGAAATCGAGTCCCGAGACAGAGATACCAGACCTCCTTCATTCAAAAGCAAGGTATGGAGCCGATTAGAACCTAGAGAAATCTTGGATACATTCTTGGCATTGAAAACTAAACCTATGCTACACAATACTTACTTCTTCCAGAGTACTATACTTAGGTAAGGTACATTGGGTTAGGCATATTTTAGAAGCACCAGTTGAGTATTTTTAGTCATCTGTATTTATGCATGTATTTTTATATGGTTTAGAAACCATACAATGCTCTTACAGTATTATTTTACAATATTGTTCTCACTGTACGCATTATACTTTGCAGTCTGCATTACGATTGTAGCAGTTTACTTTTCGTGCATGAGAAAGAAGACTGTTCAACAAACCTTTTATTGAAAACGCCCGTCTCTCTATTTCTCTGCAACTCTGTAGAAACGAAGCATGCACGCTTGACTGAGTGAAATACCTATCTATTGTTTCCGCGACTCTAGAGATATATTTCTTATTCTTGGGAAACAAAGTTGTCATGTTTATGCGGTTGTTGGAAATTAATCCCTTCTTGTGAATTCGAGAAAGTTTCTAGTGACCTCTAAGCTAGCTGGCACTCACTATTAAGTTTAATATATTCAATAGAGACCAAGTCGACCTCAGTCCTATGTCTAATCTATAGAATATAATATTTCAATGCACAGAGCCTTTTGGTAATATAGGAATTACACTACATGGCACCCAACGTTTAGTAAGGCACTAATTTAATGCTAGATACTAAAGTCACTCAGTCGTGCTTTTTTCAGGGACCCCTTTTTCCGGTAAAATACTCCAATAGACGTCTGAAGTGGGTAAAAGGATAACAAATCCGCCATAACTGAGTAGGACGAAAATCCTATGTATTAGTTTTTGGTTTGTTCAACAATGAAGGATACAGTGTTCCAAAATATTGTGCACCTTATCTTTGTTTCCTTGAAACTTGCTCGGCAACTTTCATTAAACAATGTCCGTTAACGGCGACAACAACGCAACCGGTGGAGCTGCAGCAGATGCAGCCCTACCAGGTTTTGGCGTTACAGGTTTCCAAGAGACCGATGTGGATGCTATAATCATCCCAGAAAATTTAGGGAAAGCCATCACTATAAAACTTATAACAAATGGCCTATCATCAAGAGGTGGTATGGTAATGTTTGTAATAGAGGCACATGAATATCGTCAGACAGAGGTATTGTATTCATGGATTACCTTCCCTGAAGCAAATCCAGTGTCACATGTGTTTCAATTCTACAAAGAAGAGGAAGCTTCAACGGAATACATTCCTTTTGAGGATATTGAAATTCCACTAACTTACCAAGAACATGTGCTCTGGTTTAAAGGCGCCCTACAACATCAAAATCACATTACAGTGCTCGGTTCACTAGGTAGACCAGGAGCTGCATGGCCGGTATTAGCCAGCTATAAACCACATCCTGCCATTGAAGAAATGCCAGGTGCGGAACTATTAGTTCAACTAAAACAACTAATAAAAGTACATAGACAATTGGTTCAATATGTCATGCGGACTCTTACAGTCCAACCTCCTATAAGGATTCCACAACACACCCCTTACCAGGGGAACACAAATAAAATCACACCACAGACTATACAATCAGTCATTGGTAAATTACCAGCAAAAAGGGAAAAAATTCCATTCTGGCTAGCTAAAAAAATTGCTCAAATCGAGGCAGTATTTCCTGATACAACCCCTCATGAGAAACACAGGATTTTAACAATCTGTTTACCAATGGGGATCACACCACACCTGGAGGACTGCAACACTTGGGGTACAGTCTTTACTGCCATCTACACCAAAACACATGGGGGCCCTATTAGGATGGCGGGCGGATTGCCCCCACCAGGCTTGCGGTAGCCACTGCCGGAATGGCGGGTGCAATCCGCCCGTCATCCTTGCTCTAAAGCCCCCCGACCACGGCGGATGGAAAGACCGTCCGCCGCTTTTCCGCCCGGGGCGGAAAAGGTATAATATGGTGGCAGTGTCTATCAGACACCGCCAGCCATATTTTGATGGGCAAAATTGAATTTTTTTCCATGGCGGCAATGCCGACATGGAAAGCTAAGATATAACTGAGCAACCACAAGAACTAGCCAGAATAATCTACAAATCCTATGATGAACTAGCTAGAAACATTTTGGGTGGTAAACCAGTGAAACCCCAACTAATTGAATGTCCTGAAAAGGTCTTTATAAAAAACACTCTCACTCTTCCTAAAAAGAAGTGGGAGAACACTAAACAAAATTCTAAAGAGAAGCATTCTCAATCCTGAGGTAGGTCTCCTCAAAAAGGAGCCCTTGGAAAGGAGGTATAACCTCAGGTATAGGGATAATTTGAGAAAACCTGATAGATATCAAGATACAGATACACGTTCCTCTCGTACCTTTTAAGACTTCATCGCAGAAATCCGAAAGAAGAGGACGGTCAGAACAAAAGGAAGAACCCGTGAAGTCTAAAGATGATGAACGCGTTACCAAAAATAAGAAAACTCAATTAATCGAAAAGAAGGTAGCAGGTCTAAAAATCAGAAATGCCGAGGATTTTGAGGACACAACTCAAGAACGTGGAATGGGCTCAGACAATGTTGGACAGCGCAGCAGAAGTAACCGTAGCTTGCAAGATCTTGAAGGATCATCTGGAGACAGTGGACTGGAATGAGTACATCCAAGTTGAAACTGCTTATACCAGGGTTAGTGTCCCACACAAGTTAAAATAACACTCCGGATGGAGGGGGATATATAACTAGGAAAAAAATGCTCACTCGTTCTGTGGAGAAATGATCCATAGAGGATACCCCAAAAAACTCTTAACACATTTGTTTAAAAGAGCATGCTTTACTCCACGTGAATGCCTCCTTCAGGTAAAAGAGCTAGAGAGGTTGGTTTGCGTCACAACGTATGGACCTGATACACACAGAATGAGACAGGTGGTATTTAAAAATTGGCATCTTTTAGAAGAACTTGAATGCCCCTTTCCACGTCCCATTTTTGCCTACAAAAAGAATCAAGGCATAGGCCAGCAAATTGTGCGAGCTGACATGGCATTACCCAAACCAAAAAACGATTTGGTGACACAATGGGGACTGAAGCCAACAGAAGGACACCACAGGTGTGGTAACTGTGTGTGATGCTCAAATACCATTGAGGGTAATTAATTCAGCCATGCAGGTGTAAAATGGAAACATTTCAGCTTTTCAAACTGTAAAACACGAAATACAGTTTATGTCATAATATGCCCATGCATGAAGATTTATATTGGAAAAACGAATCAGCAAGTCAATATAAGAATTACCCAACACCGATCTCGCATTAAAAATAAAGTAATGACTGCGCCCATGGTCGAACATTTTGTTGAAAAGACACATAGTGAAAATGAATTCAAATGGTCTGTGTTGTTCACTATGAACCAAATGAGACACCCCCTTGATGTTGACAAAGTATTGCTCCAGAAAGATGCATACTTGATTCTCAAATTTAACAGCACACATACAGGTTTAAGTACCCTATCAGAAATCTCTAGACTATGAAGGTCACAGACTATATGTACTGCTGCACAAAAATGTCCGCTGCAAACCCCGTCATATGTTATTGCCAAAAAGAACCACAAGTCCCAGAATGCTTTAGTAATGAGGAACATTTAAATTGACCCTGCTCAAAATGGCCGCCACTGCGGTTGATTAAATTCCAACAGCCCGGTCGTTGAGCAAACAGGTAATGCAGCTTCTGGCAATATCGTAATGTTTATTTACTTTACGCTCTCATTTATCATGAAGAATCACACGCTATTGGCAAACTAAGTTATAACTAAGGTTTGCAGTTTGCCCCTTCAGGACGCAGTGTGGAAGTAAAACAACAGTCGAAAAAACAGAAGCAGCGCAAGGCGTGCCGCCAAACGCTGTGAGGATAAAAGCAAGGTGGCCTCGCATAAGATCGCTAAGGTAGGCCCCCAGCAATTTGATAGTTTCGAAAGAACCTTGATAGGGTTATAGCCTCTAAAAGAAGTGTAATTTATCTTGGCAGGTTGTCAAGAATAAAAGAAAAGGAATCTAAGGTGGTGAATCTGGTAAACTCCAAATTGCTAACACAGGTTTGCCCTGAGAGTGCCCGAGCATGCAGCGGCAGCCTTGTCACAAAGAGTAGCTTGAATAGAAATGTGCAATCTTTTTCTTCTAGAAATAACAATGCAGCTGGTAGGCAGAACTAACTATAAACATATACAAAGAGTGATTCTGTGAAATTGGACAGACACCAAGAAGCCCATTTTGCCTAATTGAAACAGGTACACTCTTGCTTTTTTTGAAAACACACAGAGAAGAGGAGATAGGATAGCAATTTTTTGTAAAATCATTAAACAAAAACTTTATTGTTCTTTGTACATCTTACATACATAAGAGACAAAGCCCTGAAGAGAATCCGGGAACTTGTTTCCCCGGATTCAAAAAGCATCGGCATATGTGAAGGAGGGAGTAACATCATTAATTGTGGAAATTAGCAAGTGCTGGGTTCGCAATTAGTCACCCTAGGGTGGTATCACCTTCTCTCCATTATTGACTTTGTCCTTGAATTGTTTGAATATTGTTTTGTATATTTATTTGCTTTTTTGGATATAAAACTTACAAAGATTAATTATTTGCATGTTCAAACCAGTTTACGTAGGATGTATTTGGTCAAATGTAAATGTGGAATGTATATATGTGTATGTACAATATTGTTGTATATATGTATAGATTTTGTAGAATGTATTAGTGTTTCTTTTTATACATGAAAACAATAAGAAAATTATGAAATAATTGAGAATTCTAAAGGGTAGAAATAAAAGTACCGGAACAGATTGAGAATTAGTTTTGTTTGTTCCTCAAAGTAGACAGTTTGTAAGTAAGAATGGTGTAGGCACTGTGTGTATTTTTTGTGATATAGATAAGGTCCAGCCTTCCCCATGCCCCGGGACCTAACTCCTTAGCTTTGTAAAACACTTTCTGAAAGCGGCATTTTTTAAATAGCAATTTTAAAATTAACTGTACCAGTCGGCTCTTCCAAAGATACGAAACATGATACAGCCACCACTTTCTAATCATGAATTACAGCTTAAAAGTGTATTAAGGAATTCCCAATGTTAACCTATGAGAGAAGTAGGCCTGATAGTACTAAAAAATAAATGTTGATGTTTTCACTACCAGGACATGTAAAGTGCATGTCCTACCTAGTACTTACACAGCACCCTGCCCTAACTTATGTGAAATAAAGGAGAGTCTAAGGCTTGGCAAACAAATTTAAAAGTCAAGCCGAAGTGGAAGTAAAACTTCACACACAGGCTCTGCGATGGCATGTCTAAGACATGTTTAAAGACATGCTTAAAGGGCTAATTGTGTGGGTGAATATATGACGTTGCAACGCAAGCCATTACAAAGCATGCTTTTATAATGCAGTTTTTACAACGCAAGTACCATTACATCACATGTTTTTACAACACATACCATTACAACACAAAAATATATTAATGCATTAAATTAACCATTACAACTCATACTAGTACAACGCATACAATTACAAAACATCTTTTTAAATTGTATAATAAACCCCTGGGACGGGAGGCAGGGAAAATAGGGGTTTTGAGTGGGGGAGTGGACTCAAAAACAGATAGTTAAAATTAGTACTAAATATTAAAATTAATACTCAAGTACTACAATTAATACTCGTTTTTTTTATTTAAAAAGTCTTATACTAACAACTGGTCGGGAAGAAAATAAAAAGGGGGTTTGGGTGGGTTAGTGTATTGATACACAGTATATTAAAAAAGTACTGAACATTAAAATTAATTCTTGAGTACTAAAATGTATATTTATGTATGTTTTTAATTCTTGAACAATAAAAAAAGCATCTAATAAATATTCTTTTAATTTAAAAATATAAATATATTTAACACCCCAGACATTTTTATGAAAAGAAAAGAAATAACAATTTCATTTTTAATTGAATATCTTAATTCAATACACATCTTATCAATTTTGCCAAAATATTTTCAAAAGGACAACAACCCAAAAAAACAAACATTAACACACTTTATTTAACTAAAATATCTACCATTATTCTTTTCAAATATTAAACATAAGAAAAATGCCAGTGACACAAAACTAATAAAAAAAAACAAATATTCCACCATTTTAAACTTCACTAAAACAAAAGTCCTACAACACTTTCATTGAAATCACCTTGACCCAAAGGTCGCCAAAATGACGAACATAGCATATATAAAAACAAAGAACGAACATTAATACATCAAAAACAATTATTACAGGTTTACACAGAATTAAAAAGACATCAAAAAATATATACAAACAATATTTTGTAACCAATTAACGTTCCACACAAACAAACCTGTAAAAGCAGCTGTCCACCATCTAAAAAACAGTGGGTAACTGACTAGCAGACACCCCACACACGTTTTGCCTGCCACTAAATTATAGACATCAAACAGTGCCATCTACAATTTCAAGTAAGTGAAACCTATATTAAATGTTATAAATTAACAAATTAATCCAATCAAAATTTTAGTCACATATACCTTTTTAAATATCTTACAGCTTTTCTTGAAAAATTGTCAGCATTGAATAAACTGCAATATAAATCACAATGATACAAAAATATATAATGTAAGTAAACAAAACTCTATATATTTAAATATTTATCATTTTTAGGTAAAACAAACATTAACATTAAAAAAGAAAAGAATATTGTACATGTTTGCACTAATAACACTACACTAACTTTTGCTTCCCTAAAAAAAAATATATATATAGTTGTGTGTGCAAAAATATTATTCCTACTCCGACGGGTGCTTACCTGTGGAAAATTAATGGATAGTGATGGGAGCTAAAATACTATTCCTACTTCAAAGGGTCATTACCTCATGGAAAATGCAGGATAGTGGTGGGGAAACAATTACTTTTCCTACTCCTATGGGTGCTTAGCTCAGGAACATTAATGGATAGAGTAGGAGGCAAAAATACTATTAATTCTCCAACAGGGTTTGCCTTAAAAAAACTGCTGAATAGTGGAGAGGATAAAATTACTATTCCTACTCCAAGGAGTGTTTTGCCACAGGGAAAATGCTGGATAGTTGTGGGTGCAAAATGACTATTCCTAGTCTAAAGTGTGCTTGCCTCAGGGAAAGTGCTGCATAGTGGTGGGATTAAAATTACTATTCCTACTCCAAAGGGTGATCACCTCAGGCAAAGTGCTGGATAGTGCTGTGGTTAAAATGACTATTCCTACTTTGACGGGTGCTTCCCTCAGAGAAAATGCTAGATAGTGGCAGGCGCAACATTACTATCCGAATGGTGCTTGCCTTAGGGAAAGTGCTGGATAGTGAAGGGATTAAAATTACTATTCCTACTCCGACAAGTTCTTCCCTGAGAGAAAATGCTGAATAGTGGTGGGTGCAAAATTACTGTGTCTAGTCTGAAGGGTGCTTGCATCAGGGAAGGAGCTGGATAGTGGTGGGATTAAAAATACTATTCCTATTCCAAACAGTGCTTATTTTAGGGAAATTGCTGGATAGTGGTGGGGTTTGATTTAGTATTAAAAACTCCAGAGGGTGCTTACCTCAAGGAAAGTGCTGAATAGTGGTCAGGATAAAATTACTATTCCTACTCCGACGAGTGCTTGCCTCTTGGAAAATGCTGGATAGTGGTGAGGGCAAAATTACTATTCCTACGCCCACCTGCGTTTACCTCAGTGATAGTGCTGAATACAGGCTGGGTTAAAATTCCTATTCCTATCCCGAAGTGTGCTTTCCTCAGGGAAAGTAATGGATAGTTGTGGGGTTAAAATTACTATTCCTACTTCAAGGAATGCATGCCTAAGGAAAAATAATGGTTAGTGGTGGGGTTAAAATTATTTTTTATACTCCAAAGGGTGCTTGCCTCAGAGAATTTGCAGGAAAGAGGTGGGGATAACATTATTATTACTACTCCGAAGGGTGCTTGCCTCTGAGAATATGCTAGATATTGATGGGTGCAAAATTACTATTCCTAGTCTGGAGGGTACTTGCCTCAGGGAAAGTGCTGGATAATAGTGGTATTAAAATGACTATTCCTACTCTGAAGGGTGCCTACCTCAGGGAAAGTGTGGGTTTGTGGTGGGTTTTATTTACTATTAAAAACTCCAAAGGGTGCTTACCTCAGGGAAAATGAGGGATAGTGGGGGGGGCAACATTACTAATCCTACTCCAACATTTGCATCCTTCTGGGAAAGTGCTGGATATTCTTTTTTCTGGTTATAAATATTTGATAAAAATATAATTATTTGTTATACATTTTAATATATCAACAGATAACTATAGCATCTAAAACAGCTGTATAAAAGAACAATATATTTTCTTGAAAATAGAATCAACAGAAGATTATCTGAAAATTATTTAAAAACAGTCATTTTTTAATTAATATTTGACGAAAAAGGACTAAAGCAATAATATTGCATGATAAAACATGTTTGCAAAATAGAATAACTTCCAATTTAAATTTTTTAAAACGACGTAAAGATATTTTTTCTTCCAGATTTAACAACTTTAAACATCAAAACATTTCTAAAAGTCAAGCATCAAATCAAGAAACATCACAAGGTAATTTGTACATTAAAATAATACTTTAATAGAGTTTGTGAACCAAAAACAAAAATTTATAGAATTTCACATCAACTAAATGCTTTTCTCCAAAAAAATAATACTGTTTGAAGGTAAATAAATATGTTAATCTTCACAAAATAAATATTGTAAAAAAAAACAAATGTATTTGTTCTGCAAAAAGACAAAAAGTATTGTAAAAATCCAAAACCTTAACCTGTAATTCCATAACCATCACCTCAACCTCCCCTTACATCAAAGAGCTACACTGGCTCCCTATCAGGAGCCGAATTAAATGTAAGGCTCTTTGTATAGCCTACAAAACTCTAAACAATCTCGGACCACAGTTCCTAAAAAAAGCCCTCTGTCCAGTGGAACATCTTAGAATATTACGATCATCCTCAGCCCATCCGCTGAAAGTTCCACGGACAAGAAAGGCCAACTGGGGAGACAGATGCTTCACCATCGCAACTGCCAAATTGTGGAACACACTACCACTCCACATTAAAACTGCCCCTACGCTACTAAAATTCAGAAAGAGCCTCAAAACATGGTTGTTTTCATCCTAAATTCCCCCTCATCGCAAGAAGTGAGTTCTGTAACGATAGCGCCGAGACACCCGTACGGGTATGTGTGCGCTCTAAAAATTGCATAAAATAAATAAATAAATAAATAAATAAATGTTATTCCAGCTCAGGTAAATGTTTTACAATTTTCACAAAATCCTTACAATAATTTGTTTTCTTCTATTTCAGACCACAATAAAATTCAACCTCGTCAAGAAGCAGAACATCACAACCCAAATCTTTCAAAAAGGTAAGATTACAAAAACAATAAACCATAACATTTCTTAACCATGTTTGTCTCCCTAGTAAACTTTATATACATAACATATCACTGATCAAAAACATAAAATCTTTTTCCTTTCAGAATTAACTAAAAACAAAACTGTCTACCAAAGTAAAAGAATCAACCAACATCTTGGCAAAAGGTAAGAAACTAGAAATATTTATCAATAGAACAACTCAACAATGTTTCTCTCCAAATAAAGCTTTTTTTAAAATAACATTCGTCAAATTTAGAAATGCAAAACGTTTAAAACATTAAATTTAACTTCGAAAAGCATTATCTTTAAACTGATCAAAAGATTTGCATAAGTTGTACTGTATAGTTTTACTTCTAAAGAAGTAAATGTCTTCGTTTTTTTTTCAATCCTTAACAGAATAACAGAAAATGACTTTAACCCCTTGCATGCTGGTGACGGCTCTCGTCCGTCATGGCACACAGTGCTCGTGTGCTGATGACGGGCGGGAGCCGTCACGACCACGCCCGCGATCGGAATGTGCCGCACAGGAGCAGAATTCTGACCGCAGGCAAGGGGTAAATCAAGCCAAATATAGAACATCCAGCCAGGGAAACCATTTACTCAATCATAGTGGGTATGTTTATTGTAACGAGAGACTAACTGAGCCCAGGTGTCATTGCATAGGAAGAGCGTGTACTCTTGGTGACTCTGTTTTAAGAACCACAGAACATGACCACTCTACCTCTGCAATGGAGATTAAGGTAAGAGAAACAATAAATGAAATTAAAGAAATTGCGACCACCACCAATAAACCCTGTGGTGCAGTTTTGAAGGAGGTAGTCAACACATACCACCACATGTTGCAAGTAGTATGCCCACAATTCCTAATCTGAGAAGAATTGTTCAATGTAAAAAACAGGCAAGTAACAAACAAAGAGTAACAGCCCAAACCTATTCTGACATAATCATTCCACCTAAACTCTCTGTAACTATTACTAATGAACCATTTCTTTTGGATGACAACAAAAATCTTCAAAAGAGAATTCTAATCTTTAGGACACCGCATAATCTTGTAAGGCTGGAGAACAGTGAAATTTGGATGATGGATGGTACAGGACGTTTAAAAGCACGCACCATTCATTCACCCAAATATGCACTATTTATGCATATATAAATAACACAATAGTTCCCTTAGTTTACAGTTTACTCCCTTATACACAATCCTCAACACTCACTAAGGGGCCCATTAGGATGGTGGGTGGATCCCCACCGCCTGTATGGTGGTGGCGATCCGCCTGCCATTCTCCAGCGCTGCCTAACATTTCCCCCGCCACATTATGATGGTGGTGGGGAACCAGGTGGATGGAAAGACCGTCTGCCGGTTTTCCGCCGGTAGGCAATCCGCCCGTTTGCCTACTGGGTGGAAAAGCCCAGCAATATGCAAGGCATCGCCATCCATATTAGGATGATGACGGTGAATTGCCTTTCCTTGGCGGAGACTCCGCCATGGCAAAGCATGCAGTCTTTTCTTTGGGGGCCTGTTGCGGGCCCCCAGGGGGTTGAGAGGTGGGTGACTGCACTCGGGGGTACTCATGGTACCCCCCAACATTTGCATGCACAAGGTGGCAAGGACCAAGCGGTGCCTGTCACATTGTGCATGCAAATGCATCACATGCAGTTTTTACATTGCTGCGGGTGCTGCTTACAGCACCACTCTCCGCAAAGTAAAATATATGTGTGATGCGCCTGCCAGTGTGGCGGGCGCATTGTAATTGGCACCGTGGGACCGCCGCACCCATGGCGGGCGGCCCTGCATCATACAGTGGCGCTATCGTAATAGTGCCCTAAATTATTGTCAGTGGTAAAAGCTTATACATCAAACAAAAGTCCTAAAAAAGTACGAATTGAATTTGAATTACCTATGATTAATAATGTTACCAAATTGTACACAGATACCCAAATTCAAGGATGTTTCTTCATTATACTAAGGCATATTGTCAAATTATTCCTAAAAACATCCTCAATTGAGGATTATATATCAGAAAGCAGATTACAATTTGAATTAAAAAAACTAACTACACTTTGCTTTGTTCCTCCTGATGATGAAACATATCGCTGGATCCCCACCGAAACTAGAAAAACGGTCACCCACGCACTGGTCACGAGCCGCCTGGACTACGGAAACACCCTATACGCCGGTACCACCGCAAAACTCCAGAAAAAACTCCAACGCATCCAGAACGCTTCAGCCAGACTCATACTAGACATCCCGCGTAAAGACCACATCTCTGGCCACCTGAAAAACCTCCACTGGCTCCCCGTTAACAAGAGGATTACTTTCCGCCTCCTAACCCACGCACACAAAGCACTTTACGAACTTGGACCCGGATGCCTCAACTCACGACTTTCCTTCTACACCCCCTCCCGCCAGCTACGATCCTTAAACCAAGCCCTTGCAACTGTACCTCGCATCAACAAAACCACCATGGGAGGCAGATCCTTCTCCTACCTGGCAGCTAAAACCTGGAACTCACTTCCCACTCACCTTCGCCTCACTCAGAACCACCTAACATTCAGAAAGCAACTTAAAACCTGGATATTCGACAAGTAATTCCCCACCCTTCTTCAAGCGCCTTGAGACCCTCTGGGTATGTAGCGCGCTATATAAATCACTTGACTTGACTTGACTTGACTGATAGTGTAGACGACTATTACATTTCAATTACAGAATCAGAATACTTTACCGCAAACAAAGATACATTTGCACCTATTCTAAATTATTTTGTAGACACATGGATTGGCCATCTAAACAGGTCGAGCCACAGGAGGAAGACACGTTTCCATGTGGAGTAGTGTAACTGCTGAATGACCTGCTTAGAGGGAGGAACAAAAACAAACAATGCCATAGAGGGTTGGCACACCTCCTTGAATAAATCAATTATTTTTTTACTTCATTTTTTAAAATTATTTGTACAATAATTTATTACCTTTAAATATTTTTTCATTTTTCATCCTTTTATATACTGATAAATAGTTTTCTAATTGAATTTTACAAATTCAATAATATTCAATTTAATACCTAAATATTAAAATAAAAACTAGCATCCTTTTTAAATGTTTTAAATAATCTATACACATATTATAATTACTTTAGTATTACATTTAATACCTGAGTACTAAAATAAACAATAGCAACGTTTTTTAACATATTAAATATTTTAAACACATATTAAAATTCCTATACCATTACATGTTATACTTGAGTATTAAAATGAACTACAACGCCCTTTATTTTAACACATTAAATATGTTATACACATATTAAAATTACTATGGTATTAAATGTAATACCTGAGTATTAAAATAGACTACCACAAACCTTTTTTAACATATTAAATATTTTAAACACCTATTAAACTTACTATATTATTAGATTTAATACCTTAGATTTAATACCTGAGTATTCAAATAAACTACAAGAACATGTTTTTTAACATATTAAATATTTTAAACACATATTACAACTGCTAGAGTATTAAATATAATACCTGAGTAGTAAATTAAGTCTTTTTGACATATTTAATATTTAAAACAAATAAAATAATATACATTATAATACCTGATTATTAATCAAAAATAAATATAACTACCAAACAAATACATACCATCCTATACTTACAAATGGGTGTAATAGCATATGTTGTAATAGTATACATTGTAATGGCGTGCATTGTAATGGTGTATGCGTTGGAATTGCACACAATGTAATATGTCTGAGTTGTAATGGTTGCATTGTAAAGGCATTGCATTGTAATGGATGTCTCCCGTGTGGGTGGCACAATCATTGCTGCAGGCCCACTAGTAGCATTTAATTAACAGGCCCTGTGTATTTGGTACACCCCTTTACAAGGCACTTACAAGTAAATTAAAAATGCAGATTGTGTGTACACCAATGTTACCATGTTTAGGGGAGAAGCACATGCACTTTAGCACTGGTCAGCAGTGGGGAAGTGCTCAGAGTCCTAAGGCCAACAAAAAGAATCAGCCAAAAGGAGGAGCTCAGCAAGCAAATGGTTTGGGGAAAGAACATCATAAGGCTGACTGGTCTAATGGGGAGCTTCTGCAATGTCAAGTTGACTGGTGAGATACATCAGAGCGGACAGGCGGGCATGTAGGTCCGAGTCTTCAATCAGTTCTCAGGCATTTTTTTGATGATTCTTTTAAGTTCCAAGTTTCAGGTTTTGGCTGTTGAAGCAATTTTAGCACCACTTTCAAGGGTCCAGGACTAGTTGGCCATCACTTGGGGGTCTAGCCTATTCAAGGGTTCAAGGTCTCTGGAACTTATTATGTCCCTGTATCTCACATGGGAGGCCAGTAAGTTAGCCCTTGCAGTCACGCTAGTAGTCTTGAAATCAAGCAACAGGGCAGGCTTAAAGCTCTAGGGCAGTCCTATGGTAGCAGCAGGGCAGTCCTAGGAGGTACAAAGCAGGCCTCAAGCAGAAGGGAAGTCCTCTGAAGTACAAGGCAGTCCATCTGGGGGTCGTACCCATGTCCAGGACTGTACTAAAGAGTTGGACTGGGAGTCCAATATTTAATCCTGGTGCCAGCCTTTGAAGTGGGAGAAGTTTCTAGGTTATCCCCCATCTGGTTCTGGAAATTTCCTTCCTTTCCCTGAGCAGGCTCCAAGCAGTTTAAGGTGGCAAAAGACATAGGTCATGCTCCTATGTGAGTGCACTGGATATAGCCATTTGAAATGCAAGTGGAACAGGGAACATCGCCCCCTACCCATCCTGGAAGGATGACCCACCCTGACAATATCTTGTCCTCCTCTGGCTCACTTTCTTGGAGGAATACACAAAGGCCAACTATCCACAGTCATGTGAACCATACCACCGGCTGCAGGCAACTAATGGTTAGGTTTAAGAAAATGACAACTTTCTTAAAGTGTCATTTTCAGTACTGTGACATAATATCCGACTTTACAAGTAAAGAGGATTTTAAATTACATTTTTTTTAGACCAAACATGACAGTTCCACCTGTTTCCAATCAAAAGGTAGCATGTATTAAGGGTAATAAGGTAACCCAATGTTATCCTATTTGAGAGGAAGGCCTCACAGTAGTGCAAAACAAATTTTGGAGTTCTAAAGGGCTACTTAAGTGAGTGGCACAATAAGTGATGGCATCCAGCTAGTATCATTTAATTTACAGGCCTTGAAGTACCACTCAAATATGGACTTTTTAAGAAAATTAAACATACCAATTGGGTGTCAGCCAATTCGATCATGTTTAGAGGAGATAGCACAAGCACTTTACCAATGGTTTGCAATGGTAAAGTGCACAGTGTCCTAAAGTCAACAAAAACGAATTACCAGAAACATAATTTGAATCAGTCCATCTCGATCTGGATTTCTTAAGATTGATACTTCATGCTCAAAGAGAGAAGATAGATATCCTGTCAGAATTGGATATCTTCTTACCCACAGACCACTTGTACCCCATCCTTACTCCTCCTCCTCTCTAAGGACATTATATGAAACAACCTGAAAATAACTCCATGCTCCCTCCACTTAGTATTCGCTAGATTCCCCACCCCATCCTACAGAGACTTGAACATTGACTCATCTCTTACCTCAACTAGTCAAACCGTTAAGTAGCCCAGGTGGCAATTCAGATGGAAGAGCTCAGTGCACTTGGTGTGGGATGGCAGATGGAGTGGCATGGCTATTACTATAATAGTTAGTTATAGTGTTTATTTGCCCAGAGCTCCTGGTAATAAGAGGTGGTTGAGTCGTTTGTTAGGGCTAGGGGTTTGGAAGCAATCTGTGACGATCTTTCTTTATGTATGGTTTCTTAGAATGGACTGAATCTGATGGTGCTGTTTGGGGAAACTTTGCCCCTCATAGAGTCCATAGAGCAGTTTGCACTTGCATTATCGACCTGGCCCTTGGCAGTATCCTCTAGGGTGATCATGGCCTGCTCTTGTTTCTAAATGCTTGGGATGGTGAGCACGGATTGTGGTGACCACCCTAAGTTTTTATGGGATGCACTCTCCAGACCCGCAGTTGACCGAATATCCTGTGGGTTGGAGGCCTCCAGACTATACACACAATCAACTAAACATGTTTGGTTGAACATGGCATTTCTTTCTCTTGATTTCCCCCTTGTTTTATACATCATTATGCCCCTCTGGGGTGAAACTGTTTAATAAGATGGCTGTGATGATGGCGGCACAGGAGACTTTATTGTGTGTTAACTTACAATTGTCGTAAAAATCCATGTTTCTATATTTTTACTTTTGCAATTTTGTGTAGTTCTGTTAATGTTTTGAATGATTATAGTATTATTGAATTGAGTGAAATTGTTTGTTGTTTGTTTTATTTTATGCATTTATTTGAATGGTTACTTGACTGATACATGTTGTTCAAGCAAGCTTGTAACCAGGTTTCATCAGTCATTGTAGCTGAAACTTGCATGAGAAAAGGTGGCTATAGTAGACAGTGGCATTATTCTTCCATGCTCACCCCTGTAAGGTTTGAAGTGACCCTAGCATTAACTAAGGACTTTGAACTTGAGCTTGAGCTTGTTTTCCTTCCCAGTTTCTTCCAAGTTGTCTGGATTGCCTACTAGTCCAGTTTATCCTAAGTTCACCTTACACTATCCGTAGTAGACAGCCGGCAATGAGAAGCTAGAAGCCAGCAGGCAAGCAAGCTTTGAACGTACGCCAGGTGTCAGATTTCTTTGGCAGCCACGTTCTGCCTTGGTTTCAGGTTTGGTAAAGGTAGAATGTAGCTTCAAGCTCCCTGCTCTAAGCTCGTCACTTGTAACTTGCTGCTCGCTGCACCTCTCCTCACTACTCATCCACATGTTATGTGTATGCCTTGTAGAAGTAAAGCAAGCACACCACTACCTACTGACAAATTATAATTATGTACAAAACTGGAAATTTGCTGTTTTTCATATTAAATTATAATTAGGAAACAAATCATCACTAAAATACCACGATGAAGGAGGCAACAGATGAAGCTACCCCAATCAAACAGACAAGGCAGAAGAGGAATCCTTCTGCACAATGATTCTGCAGAGGATTACACAAAGAAAGAACATGTCTTAGAATGATAGAAAGAGAAGGTTAAAGAACGCGGAGACAAGTGGAAAGCCTACAAAATGAGCATATTCGAGGCCAAAACATTGCTATCAAATCCAAAATCAATGTGGCTAAAAAAGAATTAAATGATCCATAAAAAGCTCAAACATCATAGGCTCCCACAGTAACTTTGACTTTAAGGAAAATGGTGAAAAGTTGTCAAGCTTCTTTCAGGACAAGAAAAGGAGATTCAAACTCTCTGTCACAGCAGATGCTCTTTTCTCCCTTGCCTACACCCTACCAGTAAACATTCTCAAATCTGGTCATCATTGCAAGTAAACTCTAATACAGATTCTTCAAAAGGACCATAGCACCAATATAACCTTCCACACTTCTCAGATTCATTCCCAACCAATTTGATGAAAGATATCAGTCCCTAGCTTATTCTCTAACTTGCAGTCTTCTAAAAAATTAGTTGCAACTAAAAGGTGTATTCCCAGACCTTGAGGCATGATTACCAAGGACATCTTGGAACCACTCACTAAGGACACCAGTTAGTAGTAGTAGCAATTTGATTCTGTAACTGAAATAACTGAATGGTTTATGACACAAATTTGTATTTGGGATCATCTTTGGATTACAAATATTTCTACAACTATCTTTTTGTCTGATTACATGTAAATCTCTCTAATTCAGCAAAGGGTTATACAAGACAAGGCAACAAATACATACATGCGGCCAAGCACTTTACTTTACCACTGCTAAAAATTACATGTGAAATTTGTCACATGGGTAAGGAAAAGGACATAAAAGAAGGATGAACAGTTTATTACACCACAAATACATAGCAGGCAAGACAAACCAATAGAGAAGCTCGAGTGGTCCTCCACCTGTCAAAGCCTCTATAATACCTATCTTTCCATCAGTTTAGCTGCCAAAACCATTATTGAAACCAATCACCTGCCCCCGTTATCCAACTCAGCAGAACTTGGTAGCTGATAATGGAACCTCAAAACATATGATTTGAAATTTCACCTATACCTTCTCCAGAATATCCCTAATTTATTACTGTTAGATTTGGGGATCGCTAGTTGGCAGAGGTGGGTAACTTTGATCAAATAGGGACCCTTTCGTCTAGTCAGGTTAAGGGGCTACACTCCTAAAATAACCTCTGCTCGCCCCCTTGGCTCTGTTTGTTGCCGCCTCGCCTGCCTGCAATCATCACACATTGGAGAACACATGCAAACGCCGATAATGCCAAGAACGTCGAGCTGAGCCGGGCTGAGCGCACACCGGGGAGCGCAGCCCAACTAGGAGATTGCGGACTGTTGATCCTAAGCCCTGGAATCACAGAACTCGGAACTCGGAACTTTAAACCCGGGAACGGAACCCAGGAGTGTCCCCGCACGGTGTTGCTGTTTAAGTGGAGGCATAACGGGACCCCGCCCAGATACGCCAAGCAGTGTAAGCCGCAGGGGATAAAGCGATAAGCAGAGGCTGCTGGAGGCAGCAGATCGCTGCTGGAGGCGGCTGGAGCGGGGGCTTGGCACCCCAAAAGAGGAATTAATTCATTTTGGCAGTAGAAAGTAGGAAGGGGAAGAACTATTGAGTCCCCCAGTGCTGCCAGAGTTGTCAGAAGGTGTAGGGGAGGGGGGAAGGAGGCTAAGTGTTAACTCCCTCCCCGGTTACCCCCTGGACGCTTAAAGTGGAGCAAATTAAAGGGGGAAAGGAGGACAGGAAGGAAATCCTAATCATCCCTGGCAGGCACGGGCACAAGGCAAAGCAGAGGTAAGTGGTTGTAAGTGAATGCTTGTTTACCCGAGAGCAATATAAGGGGTCAGGGTTTATCATAGAGTACCCCACAGCCCCTATTAAAGCGTATATACTGAAAGGCTGCCTGTGAAGAAATTGCACTTGCAGGAGACTAAGGAAGAGGCACATCCCCCTCGGTAGTGTCATAGCCAAAAGTGCCTACGAGAGGAGAAGCAACGCTGAAGAGAGGTGCCATGGTGCCAAAGAGAAAACAAAAGTCTAGCAAGGAGTCTGGGGAGTCAAGTCCCGGGAGAGAGCAACCAGGGGAGGCAAAGACTCTGGAGGAGAGCTAAGAAGGCCAGATTAGCCCGAGGGGGTTAATAAAGGCGCTCGCCAAAAGAGAAAAAATAAAAAATCCATTAAAAAGAACACCCCAGTGCAAAGTGGATGTGACCCAGTACACATCCCAAAAGGTAGCTCCTCAGTAAAGAACCCCTTAAAGGACTTTTTAGGGAAACACTATAAAATCCAAGAGCATACAATATTGTCGTTGGTATCATGGGGAGAGGAGGAGGAGGAGGAGGATCGCACGAACATTAACGGGACAAGTAATGAGACGGGTATAGCTCCGGGGGAGATACTGGCGGAACCCCTCTTAATAAACCACTCTCTTCTGAGTATAATCTGATCAAATGGAGGCCCCACAGCTATCATCCTCCCCAATCTTTTTTGCAAGGCATGTCCTGGAACCTGTGGACTCAGGGTGGATGAAAAATGACAGTCACGTATTAAGTAGTGCTTGGGAGGAGCCACTAAATCACTTAGTACACCACATTAATAGGTCAAAAACCTTAACCCAGCAGGATGCATCAAGAATTGGAGGACCAACGGACTCAGTGAGAAATAGCCTCCAGGATGTGGATATCTCAGCCACACCCTCAACATCTATGATGGACCTATTATTGATGCTACAGAAAACCCTTTAGGAGATTATGGAAGTAACAATGCTGAATAATGGGGTCTTGAAATCACAAAAACTGTTTTTAAAAAAGATTGAAGAAGAACTGGTAGAAATTAAAGGGCAAATGCCACATATGCTCAGACCAGTGACTGACCCACAGCTCACGGATGTGAACGGAGGCAGTGAGTCAATCGAACCCCCACAAACCGTTTATATTTCCAAATGCCCAATGCTGATAAAAAGAAGAGGGGAATGTGTAAGGGGTCGTAAGAAAAGAAATATAAGTAAAATAAGTGAGAAAATGAAGTCAAAAGTAGTAGCAGAAGAAAAAATGGAGGGAAGGGAGGAAGAAGCAGAATCTAGCCTAGATTCTACAGTTAGAACATCTGCACCTTTAAAGACACCCATAGTAGAAGTAAGGAAAAAAGGCTCTAACGTCCTAGCAAAAAATCTGTGTAGTAAGGGTACAAGAAAGGAGCAACTAAATCCCAGAAGCCAAAACAGAAATTCGATAATAGATGATGCCCAAGCAGGTCAAATCAGGAACACCCAGAGGCATTTTAACCACGTGGAAGTACTAAAACAACAAGATAAACTACAAATACAAAGTAAATGGGGGGTGACCGAAGAGATATATCTTAGGCAGCAAGCCTCTGAAGTACCCAAGAAGGGGGTAGAGGTTGGTAGAAACAAATGGCTGTACTTGGAAACTGAACTATCCGGACAAAGGGGAAAGAAGCTAAGGAAGATAAACCCCTTAAACAGGGTACAGATTCTACTCTCATTCTCAAATTGTCCAAATCTGTGGGGGATAGGCTCCAAAGATTTGAAACAGGTGGGCTTTATAGAAAAAAATAAATGGGAAAGAAGTCACAAGAGTACTATTTCACTCAGACCTGGTAAAACTGGCCATTGAGAAAGCATCCAGTGAGATACTTCAGGAGGGTACAAGGTTGATCCCAGAGAGCGAACTAAGGGGAAATCCCCAATTAGGAAGTAGTTTCTTAAAATGCCACGCTGGCCTAGGTAAGAGACAGGTGAGGCTACTGAGGGATAATGAAGGAGACGGTAGTGTCCTGAATATAGTAGTAAATAATTCAGTAAATGATCAAGTATGGGGTAATTGGAGTCAAGGTAGTAGTCTCGATGGTCTCTCCCAAAAGCATAGGGAGGCCATTGATGAAGATGGTGGCTTAAGTGAGGTGGAATAGGAAGAGGGGGTGTTGCATGGCCTAAATCTCTTATCTTGAAATATTAATGGTTTAGGAAATGAACTAAAACAAGAACAAATAAAGGAAGTAGTAAACAACACAGAAATGGCTTGCTTGCAAGAGACCTGGCTTTGCGACAAAACCCCATTCTTCACACCATTAAAGTTTGCCAAAGAGTTTGCCAGTACAGTGAACATGCGAGCTTAGAGAAACCTTTTTTTAAAAGCGTATAGATATTTATAAAAGTAGTTACACAAAGAATTTGCCAGTACAGCGAGCGTAGCGAGGCCTGCTATTACTTACTCATCTGCGTATAGATGATTCCCAAAGCGTCCTGAACTGTGTATAGGTCGACAGGTGAGCTGATACAGACCCCTATTTAAGTACCCAACTAATTCAAAACACATGTGCATATTCGTTGCGGCGCCTAGAGATGACATCGTATGTGACCCAGTAATATTAGGAGTTGTAGTAGGAATGTATCGTCAGGACACATAATGGCGCTTCAGATATGATGGGTCATATGATATCATTAGTGTGATTACTTCGCCTCAACAGAAGTGGCGTAGCTCCATTGATAGCACAACGTCAACTAAGAACCGAATGTAGAACAGATCACGGTTCGAGACCCGAGACCCGCTCCATCTGGTTATATTTGTAAAAACTCAGTTTTAGGATTGTGATTTTAACCATGCACTCGGGCTAAAAATAACTAGGGGCCCGATGTAGGTGGCCATTTACCGGCCGGTAACGGCCGATTTCAGCCGTTACTGACCGGTAAATAGGTTTTTGGGATGTAGGGTGCCAATTTTACCGATTCTATAAATTTACCGAATCGCTAAATTTACTGAATTGGTAAAATGAAGAATCGGTATTTTTACCAATTCGGTAACTTCCAGATGAAGGTGGGACTCTTCTGAGTCCCAAAGGCCTTTCTGATGCGGTATTTTACCACCCAATCCAATTGGGTGGTAAAATACCGAATCCAGGTGTGCACGCACATGTGTGCATGCACACCTATGCCATGTGACAGACAGACATGCCCTTAGGGCATGTCTGTGTGCCACATGGCACACATGCCTGTATTTGGGGTGCTAGAGGGTGTCAAAGTGACACCCCCTGCACCCTTGCTGGAATGGCTTCAATGCCCATAGGAATCAATGGGCATTACCGAATCGGTATTTACAGAATCAGTAAATACCGAATCTTAACGATTCGGTATTTACCGATTCTGTAATACCTACATCCCCCCCTCTATTTTACCACTTCTTAAATACCGAATTGGTAAAATGCGGTATTTAAGAAGTGGTAAAATAAAATTACCTACATCTAGCCCTAGGTAATACGATATCGTAGATGCAATAATTGCAGCTCCATAGATGTAGCACACCACACTGATACAATACCTCTCGCCTCAGAATGAATTCGTACAGATCGCGGTTCAAGGACCGCATTTGGCAAAACCCATTATAAGATTGTAATTTTGACCATTCAATCGGGCCATGAGTCTATTCTATAATATGACCTGAAGGTCAGACATATTTGTTCAAGGTCTAGCGAGTATGTATTTTCTTCCGAAACTATTTCTTATATCTGTTCCATGTAATATCTTGCAAAGCATGCCCAGAACGCATACAGATGGTGGTGGCATGAAAATGTGAGAGTGATATACCCCTTCTTATAAAATGTTTCTCGAAATGACAACAACCCCTTTGCTAATACACTACAGTGAGGGCAAACCACGAAATCCTACACTGTAGATGACATTAGAGTTCAATAATAAACGGCATAAAAACGAGTGTGTATGTAATACATCACTCAAGTGTGCATAGGAATGTCTAATCTTCATGATATTGCTTGACATTTGTGCAAAAATACTGAGCAGCTAGAGAAAATGATGAAATTCATGATTACAGTTAAACCCTAAGGACACTGCTCTTAGACGACAAATCCATTTAGCCTCTGTTTGTCTTAGTAATGTGGTTCTGTCTCCCCCTCTAAAACTAGCTTTTACATGATCCAATGCGTGAAACGTGATTTTTGACTGAGTGGGATGTGTCATGGCTATATGTTGCCCAACCGGGGAACGATGGTCCATTTTTTTGATGTCTCTCACATGCTCCTGTATTTGAATTTTCAAACACCTGACACTGCTACCCACATACATTTTATCACACGCACATCGCAGTACGTGTCAAAGTCTTTGTGCAACTGCCGTTATAAATATCTATACGCTCTCACATGGTCAGTGACGGCTACCGCCCCTCTCCCTGTATACCCACATCAACCCAGAACACAACGACACGGAACAGGATTTGTCTTTGGAAGACGGGGGGTCGCAAGACCCCCCGGCCGTATTTATTAAGATACAAAATAATAAAATTGTTAAACAAAATATACAATTTTTATGCAAAAATATTCAGGACCATTTAGATACATTCATATCGACAATTGTGATCGGCTAGCCTTAACAAGATTCTAATACAGCTTGTTTCCTAACCGAATCTAACATCCTCATCTGAAAATTTTTGCATACTAACATTTCTGCCATATGGCAAGGTCGCTAACCAGTGTCGGGTCTTACAAGCTGTGCCCTTACACAGGTGCGCATGCGCAGCCGGGCCTGTTAATTACCCGGTCCACCCCTGCAGCCAAGCCCGTTAATTACTCAGTCCACCCATGTAGCCGAGCCCGGTAATTACTCGGTCCACCCATGCAACTGAGCCCGTTAATTACTCGGTCCACCCATGCAGCTGAGCCCGTTAATTACTCGGTCCACCCCGTGAACTCCATTTAACCAGTGAAGGAGGGCCCTAACTTGCGTTACCAGCTGCCCCTGAAGTTCTAGGAGGGGCCAGTGACCCCTCCTCCCCCTGGGCAGACACCTCCAAAGAATGATGCCGCCCCCTCAGACCTTAAAATAGCTGCTCACCGGTCATGACCTTACCACCACAGGCCAGCATTGTTACCCGACGATCTGGCCTCCCCCCTTCCTACTCCTCAGAAAGGTCATGTTCACCTCGCAAATCCCTCTAGCCATGCTAATATGTTTTTCCACCACAGAACATTCCCAGCCTTAGTCAAGTGCACCCCGTCCCGCAGGTAGAAATGCTCCCCCAAATACACCCGTGAGGAATCGTCTGCAACCGGGGGGCTCGAAACAATTTGTCCAGGTGTGTGTTGATCCTCTTTACCGAGTGATTCAACGCCTTGACTGAGTCCCCCCCTCGCCACTGCCAACGAGGAATAAGTTGCGACCAGACTACTGTGTAACCCGCGCATGTTCTAGACACCCACCCGCAGTGGATATGATTTCGTCTATCAGGATGCGTATCCCTAGTTTGGTCAAATCGTTCTCCCCCAGGTGAAGTATCACCACTGACTGGGGAGCGGGTTGCTAAGATAATATTTCCACAAAGTAGTCCTTGAACTGCCTAATGCCCAAGCCTCCCCTCCTGAAGAAGGAAACGGAGAACCCCTTTTCCTCAGCCCTTCTCATCCTGTCACCTGAAAGAAATACATTTTTTGCGCCCCGAACATAAGAGTGGCCCATGATCCAAGTCACCACTGTCCGTCGATCTTCTTGTTGCTTGTGTTTCGAAGCTGATGTTTCTTGCCGACATTCGGCGAGTTCCTCTCCCGCGTGACAGGTTCGAGAAACTGCAAAACCAAGGGATACCAAGCGTGAGTCATCTGGCTATGTCACAACATGTCAATACGTACATAACGTTTGTAGCACTCAGAAGACCACCTCCCAATCCTTTTAACCTTTTCGACTGGGAGTCTCCTTACAACTGCCTCAGTTGCTGCCCCGATCCTGAAAGAATGGGAGCCAAATTCCGTGGGATCCAGGCCTGCTTTCGCGACCGCCAGATCCAGGACTTTCCTAAACTGATACCTGGTCAAAGGTGTACCATCCGTGTGACACAATAGTGCCCCCCCCAGCGTACCCTCCCGCTGCCTTCTAAAAGCCTCTACATGCGAGACTGGGCAACAAGGGCTGGTCCGAGCCAGGGGAAGCACTACTTGAAGGCCGCCTATTTTGTCACCCTTTGACGCAGCTACTAGCTCGCCTATTCTTAGAGCTCGATAGAACGCTAGTGTGAACGCCGCTTTGAAAAGCAGCACCTCCCATGTCGAGCTACAGACGCCCTGGAGTGCTAACAATAGGGCTGTGAGCCTTACCAGACCAATCGGCTTTCTCGAATCTGTCGAGTGTCCCTGTATGCGACGCCAGCCCCCCAAAGCCTTGCGCACTACAAACGTGTTCGTAGGGTCCCTTACGCCCCTGGCTTGTGCGAAGAAGGAAACAGCCGCTCTGTGCCTGTTTGCTTCAGCCACCGAGCGCCCTTACTTGTGCATCAACTCTAGGTATGCAACAAAACTATCCTCCTGCACCCAGCTAGCCTCCCAATTGCGCCCTATGAAAGTACAGTAAGACAAGAACGCCCCTTCGTATGCTGTCTTGGTCCTGAGGGCAAAGCTAGATGCCATGAGGTACGGTAGTCTGGGACACCAATCCGCCAGAGAGCAACCGGAAAAGATGCTGGCGATGGGTCTGCTGCTGGAAGCTACTCCCTGAATACCTGCATTTTAAAGCAAGAAAGGGCATCAGCTGCATTGTTAAGAACGCCTGGCACATGTTTGGCCCTGAAAGTCACATTCCATTTCTAACATTGTAGCACAATTTATTTTACCAAGCGCAGTATGAATGGACACCGTGCCGCTTACTGGTTAATGCATTCTACGACGCTCATGTTATCCGACCAGAACACCACAGATTGATTGCTAAAGTGCTCTGGCCAGACCATCAGTGCTACCCATATCGGGAATAGTTCCAGGAATCCTATGTTGGTAGTCAATCCCCACGACCCCCATTCCTCAGGCCATTTCTGGGCAACCCACTTGGTCCACAGGATGGCGCCAAAGCCCACGCTACCAGCAGCGTCCGTCCATAAACCCAACTCTGCTGATGTCGTGGGGGGGGGCCGGCCACACTATCCTGCCATTGAAATCCTCCAGGAATGCCATATCCGCATATCCTGTCGAACCTCGGCTGACAACCTAGTGCGGTGATGTTTCTCTCTCAAACCCCTCACAGCTTGGGCAATCGACCAAGAGAAGGGGCGTGCCATTGGGATGACTAGCAATGCAAAGTTCAATTGTTCACCGTCTCCTGTAGCTGCTGCAAGGTAACCTTCTCCTTGCGTAGGCACTGGCGCAGGGCCGCCCTGAACTTAAACACTTTGTCTTTGGGTAACCTGAAGCACCCTTACAATAAATCAATCTCGATACCCAAAAATTCCAAACAGGTGGACGGGCCAACCGTCTTCCCAGGCGCTAGCGGAACCCCAAAAGCCCGCATGAGCACGCAAAATTCCTGCAATGCCCAGGCACACTCCTGAGTCCCCGCCGCTCCCAGGAAAAGGAAGTCATCCAAATAATGCATGACCTGTTTGTGGCCGATGGACTGTCTCATGACCCACTCTAAAAAAGAGCTAAAAGTCTCAAAGTATGCACAAGAAATCGAACAACCCATAGGCATGCATTTGTCCATGTAAAATTTTTAATCAAAAGCGAAACTGAGTAAGTGGTGGTCCAAAGGATGCACCGCAACAGACGGAAGGGGGATTCAATGCCCGATTTAGCCATGAGAGTGCCCCACCCCAACCCCCGCAATAGCTCTACTGCTTGGTCAAAGGAAGCATACTTCACACTACAAATTCCCTCGTCTATCGCATCATTCAAGGACTCCCCTCTTGGTGCTGATAAGTTGTGGATCAGTCTAAACTCGCCCTTCTCTTTCATGGGGACTACACCCAATGGTGAACACACAAAATCGTTCACAGGAATGGCCCAGCTATCCTGCCCAAGGACAGTTCCTTTTGGATCTTAGCCATAACTACTGCAGGATTATGTTGTACTGATCACTGATTCCTACAGTGCGCACTGCCTGTGTATCTCCCCGCCGGGATCCGGAAACCTTGGGAGAAACCTTCCTATAGTAAGGCAGCTGCAGCGTGGTCTGGGTATCTATTCAACCATGGGATCATTGCCAGGACATTAATGGGGGAGGGGCTAACCGTGCATCTTACGCTATTCTGGTTTCTTTCCCCCTCTCTGACTCTGATTACCACTTCTCGATTTGATCGGATGGGAGGTGTGATCGCAGATTGCGCATGCATGTCTGAACCTACATGTGCCGGCCGGCCTCGTACAGGAGCGCTTATTAAAGTCCCAACACACACCTTTTCTTTCCCCGCCGCCTCCCCTATTCTTCCCCGAGAACTCATTCCCCGGCGCTGCACGAAAGGGCTGCTGGGTTTTTGCGGGGAACACACTGGCTACGCTAGTGGGCTGGGCAGGGGCCGTGTTCCCTGAGAACTGTTTATGCCACGACAGCGAGTCAACCTTGTCCCATGCCAATGACAAGTCAAATTCCTCCGCTTTCCTGAAATTAATATCATATTCCTTCCATGCCTCCCCAGGATACTGCTCGCTCCACCCTACAATCCTGCTCTGATAGAAAGCCATTGCCGCATGTACATTTGGAGGGCGTTCAACAGTAATAGCCGTAAGGATGGAGAAGGCCCTGATCCAATTGCGCAGAGTTTCCTCCACCCTAAACTTCGCACATTGTACTCTCCATTCGCTAGGGTGCATCCATTCTTTAAGCATTTTGGCATTTTCCATTGTCTAATAGCAAAGAGAAATTATATATGTACTTTCCCGCCCAAATCATTTCTTTCACCGCCTGAGAAACATGTTGTGCTAAATCTTCGCTCCTAGACAGGATCGTACCGTCCCCTAAGAGAGGCAAGGCCACCTCCTTACCATTACCGGACACTGGGGCTGGTCCCGCGTCGCTTCCATTCGGTCGAGTGGAATCCAAACCTGCAAAAGAAGGAGAAATAGAGGCTGCTGCCGCATTCGCAACTGTTCCCGCCCTATTCTTTTCCACCATCTTGGCCGCCTCAGCGGCATGGTCTAGTTTTGAGGGCATCATACCCACCTTCTGCAGCCAAGGAAGTAAAGCCGCTATCTGTGCCATTAGCTCGGGTGGGATCGGAGCTTCGCAATCCGGCACTGCTGCCTGCACCACCGGCGGGGGGCCTCATGAGTGCCGCCACGGGAGGCAACGGAAGTGGGCAAACAGGGGCAGGAGGCGCCGGCCCGACAGGAGGGGCCCCTGATGGCAAGGCAGGAGCTGGTGCCATGGGAGCCGGGACTACCGGCTCTGGGGTAGTGGGCACAGCCACAGGTGCAGGAGCGGGTGCACTGTGCCTCGATCTCTTGGACTTGCTCCTTTTAGGCGAGGAGTCGGAATCCCCATCCAGCAAAGGCACAGCAATCTGCCGCTTGGGTCTACCGCGTGGGCCTGCGATATCATCAATCCTTTCCATCACGCGAGCCTCTAGGCTGTCAACCTTTTCCAATCTCTTATCCATGGCATTCATTTTACTCATCATGGCCTGCAACATCAACTCCATTTTTGTCCCCTTAGCACCCTTGGCTCCCGGCATTTATGTCTGTTGATCGACACGCTTACTGCTCGGATTCGCAACCCATGCACCCTGTACCTTCACGAGACGGAGGATGCGCAGGGGGCTATGAGCACCACGCAACTGCGACCGCAACACCGGCTATTCCGATTGTTAGGGGTGGCCAAACTCTAACGTAGACCCACCCGGCAGCCACACGAAGCAATGAAATGCAAGCCCCCCGCTCTCCTCTTACTGTCGACGCCCTACATGTCCTACGTCCAGTACTCTACAGATCCACTGTACACCGGTATACCACGTGAAAGCTTTGGCCTGTATGATCCACGCTCCGTCTGTCTGCTTCTAATGTCGCGCTACCACACACTCCTAGCAGCAATCCTTGACCTGAGAGATAAAACAGAAAATTAGGAGGCCCCGAGCCAGGGGCACGACCAGTGTGGGGGAGCGTCAGGCGACAAGAAGGGCCAACTGAGCGCTCCCCCCTCCTTTATTCCCAGGGGCGCGGGGAGAGGGCGGGCCGCCCCTTCCCCTCAGCCCTCGACACCCGCCCCTTTGACCCGGAAGACTGTACCACGCTTCCCGGATCATGGATTGGGCGCCGGCCGACCAGTGGGGTGGCGCACACCTCTCGCGTAATCATTGGACGCCGGGAGATCACGCCCCCACACCACCGGGAGGCAAGGGGAGAGGGGCTCGCCGCACCGCCATGCGGGCGGGGGGGCCAAGGGCACCCCCTTTTCAAAAGCAGGCTTCTTTAAGCTTGCATGTTTGTGGCACTGGCCTACTCGGTTTGTAGCTGCCATGACAAATATCCGAACAATTTCAAAAGCTATTTAATCTGTGACAGCTTTGAGTTATATAATCCCTGCTTTGACGGATATTTGCAACCGTGGGGGAATCTAATTATGAAAGCCTGTCTGTTATTTCAGACTTGACAGTGGCGGCATTTCAATACACATGGCAGAGCCCTCTGATATTTAAGAAATGTTGTTTTATTTACATGTGTTTTCATTTGAGCATGTGTAACATGATGAATGCGCCGTATCACATCATTGCAGACAGTTAACGCTAGTCCTGTACTAATATCCTACTTTATGACAGGGGCATTAATCTATGAATGACTACTAGGATAAGTCTCAATGTATAACTTTATTTAACATATTACCAGCAGTCTGGTTCATATTTCGTATGGTACCGTAGGAGTATTAAGTTACGGAATCGATACATGTCACTTAGACTTTCTGATGTCGAGGTGGTCAAGACATAGTAGAGATTCTTTTCGTTTCCTAGGATTTAAGATTCGACTCACATGCAATTTTATTGTTTGTTTGAAACAACATATATGCACTGTATCGCTAGTAGGATATTTATTACTAAGCCAGTCCCGAACCAAATATCCGATGCACCTACAGTGGCATCTAACTACGCTAGTATGTTCGGTTTGCTATGCAAACATACGAGTGCGCTCCCTTGGGCCTTAGGATATGGGGTCCGATTTATATAAACCTTTGTTTTCTAGTTCCATATTGGAGGCACAAATCAGGATAGCGCATATAATATGTGCATGTCAGGCTTCCACATGTATTTAGTTTTATTTTTTTTGCTTTATTTAGAGACACAACATCTAACACTGATATTGTAAGATCTATACATACTGGTCTGTTACTTTCTACACAATCTTCCTTTATGTATATATATTATGTGCAGGCGCTGGCCACGAGATACTAATTGACTAAAGTTCTACAAAGAACAGGAGGCACTTTCCCTGTACTGTACTGAATGGTTAGAGGGGGACACACCGAACATATCATTTTGAATGTAAGTGTTTAATCTCACTGTATACAAGATGGATAAGATGTCTTTTCAATACAGGGACAGAGCATATATATAGAAGTATAAGTATTTCTGCAGTAAATCTCTATCTTATTGGGTAGGTTTTCTTATAAATAGATGTGGAAATCAAATAATCCAAGAAATTCTAGCAAAACACAGCGAGATGCATTCCAAGGTTGTTTTCTACATGTATGAAATTGAGTGATAGAATACAAAGGTTAAGATTGTTCTGTATTGAGGCAGAGGAGGGACACATCTCAAAGTGACCCCTATCCAAATTATTAGTAATGTTTATACTCCTGAATTTAAACACATTACAGACACACACTCTGTGTCATGCACGACAATATGCAATGTAAGGAGCAATGATACATGCATAAATATCAATGGTTTGCAATGTTATTATACTGGACACATAGGTCAAGATTGTTCTCCTCTCTCTGTTTAGACCTAGGAGGGATACATTTCTATATGATAGTTGTCCAACTGGTTGTAAATATTTTTACTTCTTAATTGAATATATCAATAACATACTCGGTATTATGCACAACAATATTGCAATGGAGGGAACGATATTTATACAAAAATGCTAATAATTTTGAATAGTGTTATGCCACTTATTTTGTTTTTTGTGATTTCGTAACCTTTTGTTATCTCACCTCTAGATATCAGCCTGTGAATACATAGAAACTATATGGCGGCTGTCGCTATAAATAAATTATTTCAGAAAATTACTTATTGAGGTATGAAAACCAAGAGATTGTTTTCATGAAATATAGATGTAATGGCATTCTGTACACACAGAACAGTTATCCATACTGAGGTTATTTTGGTCAAAAGATATTTGCTGCATATGTATATTGTGTAGCCCTCTCTACAAACTACAAAAAAAGAAGGAAGTTCTTTTAGCATGTCTCCTCCCAATTTGTCTATTAAACTACTTTATAATAATTATGGCTTAAACTTCCCCAGAATACTGACCGGAATAAGATATCCAAAAGTTTTGAAAAATGATTATAAGAGTTTTTTACTGATCTTAAAAACACTATATGAAATGACAGGTGCTATGTGCGTGTTTTTAATAATTGTTAACTGTACAGAAATGTATTTGTATTGTATTGTAATATGTATGTTTTTATATAATAGCTTCCAGCCCTGAAGAAGTCACGGATGTGACGAAACGTATTGGCAACAAGCAATTCTGTTATTTTTAATTGAGACATTGAATTAAGAAAATTGGAAAATCTTCAATCAACTTCTTTTGAGATTCTTATTTGTGGGAAGTTTTCTTCTAAACATCAATAACACCTGTGAAATATATAAATCTGATAATCAAGTACTTGCATATAAACCTTGGTGCGGGTCAATTTTTTGTGGGATATAGGGAGTACTAATCTGGAATAGTATGTGAAGAAGATAGATGAAGTAATCCAATGCCTTAGAAAAGAATTGAAAAAAGGTAAAAGTGAAGAGCCAATAATCCTGGCTAACCGACCAAAATGGTTCACGATGGAATGCCAAAATAAAAAAAGGGAGATAAGGTCAGTAACTAGAAGCCAAAAGAGAAAATTTAAACGAGAAAGACAAAGCCATCTTAATAAACTAAAAAAGGAATATAAAATGATGGTTAATAGCGCAAAAAGGGCGTATAAAGAAAAATGTTGGGCGAACCAACTAGAAACAATAGAATCAAAGAACTTAAGACAGTTTTGGAAGCTGGTAAAAACAGCGTCAGCCCCCTCGACAGGAGCACTGAACTGTGTAGTTAGTGAGGCAGCCTGGGTAAAGTATTTAAAGGCATTGTATGGAACAAGAGGCGAACGCGCGGATGAAGAACCCCAAGCTTGGCAAGTGCCAACGGCAGATTTTAGAATAGACTTTTCTGCACAGAACGTAGAAAGTATAATATTGAAATTAAAATTAACACGGGCGGCAGGGCCAGACAATCTGCCGGGAATAATTTTGAAGTCTGAAATTAAATGGTGGGCGAAATCTTTTTCTCACCTGTTCCAAATAATATTGGCAGAGGGGAGAATGCCAATGAACTGGAAGGGCACTGTAATCAGGCCTATCCATAAAAAGGGGAGCATGGAGGAGCCACAAAATTATAGGCTGATTAATCTCCTAGATATTGGCGAAAAAGTCTTTTAGAAGATAGTGCTGAACAGATGGGTAGAGGAGTTCTCTATATCCCTACTGAGCAGTGCCGCTTTAGAGAAGGGCACTCTACGATTAATCACTGCTTTGCCCTATGGGCAATAGCACGAAAGTCCACAGAACAAAATGGGAAGCTTTGCTGTTGCTTCGTGGACTTTCGGGCGGAATTTGATTCTGTGGATCGGAATTGTCTCTGGGAAACACTCATAAATAACAACACACCAAAAGATCTGTTGGCCATAATAAAGGAATTACATCGAGATAATTGGGCACAAGTAATCAAGGATACTGAGGGGTCATTGACACCAAAAATACCTATTCAAAATGGCCTGAGACAGGGCTGTGTCTTTAGCCCCCCAGCTATTCTCTATATTTTTAGCGGACCTCCCGGCCAGTTTAGAAGTTGAAAGAAGTGCAAGTCTTAGAATGGATGGCAAAAAGGTAGCCTGCCTATTATATGTCAATGATTTGGTGATTTTAAATCAGACCGAATCAGGCCTTCAAAGGAAGTTGAATTCCTGTAGACAATACTGTGTAAGGACATTTTTAACAATTGATTTGGAGAAGACAAAAATTTTATCTTTCGGGAAAAAAGACAGCAAGTTTATTTGGTTTTTGGGCGATTTGAAACTGGAATTGGTTAATGAATACCGCTACCTAGGGAAGTGGTTTCATAAATCCCTAAAGTGGAATACGCATCTTGAGGCACAGAAAGCGAAAGCCCATTCATCGATCGCTGGCTTGAAAATCTTTAACCGCGATTACGGAGATATGTCTCACCGTCCGCTGTTAAAGGCATTCAGCGCAATGATTCCCCCATAGGTACTCAATGGTGCAGAATTCCTTTATTTGAGCGGTAAAGGGGTCTGGGACCTGGAGGAAGGAAAGTGTCTGAAATCCCTGTTGTCCCTGCCCATGTCATCAATGATCCAAGCAATTAGAACGGAGCTAGGAACAACAGCCTGGGGGGTCCAATCCCAAATAGCTTTACTAAGGTTCTGGAAACGGCTGGAAAAAGAGAAAGGCCAGAAAATATCCCAATGAGGTAGAAGTGAGATCCTATCCAGTAATTTAAGATGGGTAAAAATGAATAGGAAGAAAATCGAGCAGGTATGTGTGAATATAAAGGTTGAGATTTGCCAAGATTTACTAAGAGTAGAGTGCACTAAAAGCACTGTGAAGTATCAGGGGCAAGAAGTCTCAAGAAATATAGATATGGCATACCTGGCCAAGAAAATCCTGGCCTAATGAAAATTGGTTCCCCTATCTGGATCTTCTGCCGAACCCTTAGTATAGGCAGGAGATCTTAAGACTGAGAATTAATAATATGATCTGTCTCCAAGAGACCTGGTGTGATGTGAAACTTTTCGCGGGTAAGGATTACTACTCGTTGGATGGCAGAGCCACTCCCTCTAGGAGGGGTCATGCTAAGGGTGGAGTGGCATGTCTGCTGTCTAATAAGATAAAATGGAACTTTGTCCATTATTTAGATCCCAGTAATCTTTTCCAGACAATAACACTGCACGACTTTGCTAATGGTAACCCACGTAAATTGACTGTAGTGATAAATGTTTATATTCCTTCAGAAGCATGTTATAATGTATGTTTAAAGAAGGTTTTCTCCTATATAAAGACAATTCTTGATTCTGAACCTCCTCCCCACATAATTTTATTTGGGGATTTTAATTGTAAAATCTCTAACTGCAGTTTAGAGTTGTTTAGAAATAGGTTTAAGGAGGAGTCTCTACAGATACCTCAAGCCCTCTTTCTAGGCAATATTAAGACCAATAAGAGAGGGAAATTATTTCTGGAGGAATTGTTAGAAGTTGATGGCATCATAGTTAATGGAAGGATGTCCTCTGATACCCCGGCAAATTTCACTCATAAGTCTAACAATAGTGAGTCCATTCTTGATTATGTGGTAGTGGGAAGTTCTTCTTTTTCCCTCCTGCAAGACCTTTCAGTCTTGAACATAGTACTTAGTGACCATAAGGTACTCACTATTACTCTAAATTTGAATCCACCCCCGACGGACCCATGGTCCATAAATAGTGAATTGGTAAGCTTTGGAGATAAATCTGGGAGATGCCATTGGAATTTCAGGGATATTAAGGGATTGGCGAGTATCTTAGAGGCTACTGTGGAGAATTTGATTTATTGGAATGGTTTTGAACGTATATCTTTTGCTGATTTTATGACTGTAGTGACTTCTATTGCAAAAAAAACATATCCTATAGGTAATACCAAAGTAACTCCCAGTTGCCTTCGGTACCTTAATATTAAAATAAACAAATTAGTAAGGGAACAGTACCTGATTTATACTCCCGAAAGATACCACAGAATAGTTTTATTAAGAAGAAGGAGGAGCAGGGCGAAGGCTAAATTGAAACGTGAAAGTGAAGACTCTTTATGGATTAAACTGCGGGAAGCAGCATGTAAGGCTCAAGTCAGAACATTTTGGTCACTTATTGGGGAAGGCTGCGGAGTAAGATCTAGACCACTACCAATCCCCATTGAAGAGCGAATTTGGGTTGGGTATATCGAGAATTTATATACCATCAATGGATTGATATTTGAATGTGGTAGAACATATGTGGATAGCTCCCAATATGGACAGCCAACCGAAAAGGACATTGAACTGGCTATTATGGGCTTGCGTTCCTCCGGAGCAATGGGTCCGGATGAGCTTCCCATTTCAGTCATAAAACAAAATAGTGAGATGTGGAGCAAAATTGTCTTTCCTGGTTTTCAACTTATGTTTTTCTCGTAAATTTGTTCTCCCCTCTTGGAGGGGGAGCATATTGGTCCCCCTATACAAGAAGGGAAAACGGGATGCTCCAAACAACTACCGTCAAATTGCCCTTTTTGAGGCCATCGGCAAAGTTTTTGCAAAATGTCTCCTTAAGTCGATTAATGATTGGGTGGTTAAGGATGAAATCTTACCCCTCGAGCAGACGGGGTTTAGGCAAAGGCATGGTGCCATGGACAATTTGACAGCATTGCAAATCATAACTGAAAAATATATCAAGGTCCGAGGAGGGAGAGTCTATGGAGCTTTCATAGATTTCTCCACAGCATTCGACAAAGTAGATCGTTATTTGCTGTGGAGGAAATTATCGGACCTTGGTATGCCGTCTACCCTTTTGGAGCTAGTTCCGGCTCTTCACTCTAATACCTGGTGTAGAGTCTTGCTAGGTGGGGAAAGGGGACTGTCTCAAGTAATTTCTTCAGCCAATGGGTTAAAACAAGGCTGCTTATTGGCCCCTTTATTATTTTCTCTCTATATATCCTATCTCCCCCTTGCCTTGTCCATAAGTGAAGGAATTGCACCCACCCTGCGGGGTACACCGATTGTCTGTCTGCTGTATGCAGACGATATATTAATTCTGGATTTAACACCAAAAGGATTAAATAATCATCTGCAGGTACTTTATGAATATGCAGAGGCACATTATTTGAAGATAAATGTGTCTAAAAGTAAAGTAATGTGCATGACGGGAAGGAAAAAGTTGAAATATGAAAGCTTTCCCTGGTCTGTAGGTGGACAAAAATTAGAGGTGGGAAAATCTTATGTCTTCCTCCGAAAAACTATTGTTGGTAATCTAAGTGAAAAGATCCACATAGCAAACAACACCCGGAAAGCAATTGTCCAAGGTAAAAGTTTATTCTCCCTTTATAACTCCACAGGTAGAAGACACTTTGCTATTTTGTTAGAGGTTTATCGTGCTAAAATCCCAGCATCGTTACTCTACGGTATTGAATCACTTGAAATAAGAAATTAGGGTTTCTTAAATACTACGGAAGGCAAAATTCTGCGGTATTTAACCACAGTTAATACATTGTGCTCTATAGCCGCCTTTAGGTTGGAATTCAGCCTGCGTAGTAGCAGGTTCCACGGCCTAGCGGGGATAGTGCGCTGGGTCTTTAACCTTGCAAGGGGAGAACCTGGTACTTTAAGATACCTTATTCAAAAAGAACTGTTAGGATCTTTCAAAGACCACTCTTTAATTGTAAAAAGTTTTAGAACTGCAGTTGATCTTTTGCAACTTGATGAATCAGTTTTATTTACTTTATCTGCATATCAACTGAAGTCCATTCTGAAGCTGGCATCTTGGAAATTAAGCTTTAAGATGGATAGGGAAGTCCGTACTTTGAAGAAAGGTGTCTCTCTGGTCATTGATACCTGCCTAATAAGAAAAGCGAAACCATATGTTACCTGGAATCTTCCACATGGTGTACGCCGATTTCTGTTACTATTAAGGCAGGATCTACTTCCTTTGAATAATCTATTGTCCAGATGGTATGGTTCCTCAGCTAGGTGCAATTTTTGTAATGATTCAAATCAGGATATCACTCATGTGCTCTTTGTATGTCCGGCTTTACTCTTGCTTAGGCGTAAGTGGCTGAGACAAATCTGCCTTCAACTAAGTATTCATTCCGCCTCTGCATTCTTAGACACTATTTATAATCCTCCCAATGAAATGTTCTGTCATAAAATTTTTAACTTTTTAAAAAGTTTTCTAGAAATATATTAGAGCGTTTTAAATTTTCATTCTCTCTTGTATTTTTATTTGTGATTGTATGAAAATATATTGGCCTATGTCAGTCTTTTATGTGGATCTCATTTGAGTTCCAAAGTCATAAATAAATAAAACTTGAACCTTGACTGAGAATTGGATTAAACCCTTGGCTGGCAAATGAAGAATTAAAAACATAGTTGATGGACCGAAAAGGGTGTTTTGGGTGCCGCCTGGATACAAAGGGGGACACAATGCATATCCTTCTTGATTGCACTTTAATCCTTGAGCAGAGAAAATTATGCCTTCACCCTATATTTTTAAAATATAACACAAGGACACAAATAGAGGCGATCAACTTACTCACAGAAATGCCCACCATTGAAATCGCAATTGCTCTATTTTATAAAGGTAATACAAAGATTTTTTAAAAACTTATGATCACATTTTTAGAAATGTTATCGTTAAATAGATGAACTATGAAGCATTTAAGAAACTGGATGTTTTTAAGTGTATATATTTTATATGTTTTCTGTTAGAACAGGTATGCTCCAAGAATGTTTTGCTGCTATTGCTACCTATTTGAAGAAATGTTTTAAACTGTGAATCTTATAAATGGTTTTGTAGAATGTTTTATTTGTATACTTTTGAATAGTTTAAAGACTAAAGTCTAAATAAACATAATCTTGACTGACTGACTGACCCTTGGTAGCTTGGCACAGGCAGGCAGGCTTATCTCAGAAGCAGTGTGTAAAGCATTTGTGAACACATACAGTAACAACACTACAAATGGACACCACACAGGTTGTATTATAAAGATAAGTATTTTTATATAGACTTAACACAAGACCAAATGACAACATTTCACAATACTGTACTCAAAAAGAGACTTTAAAATGTTATAAAATAGCTCAGTTTTCTCAAGTTGTAAATGTAACACTTTACTCTCAATGTACCTTGAATGCGTAACGCAAAGAAAACAAAAGGGTCGCAGGGAAGGGGATGCGTCAATTTCCTACACGAAGGTGAATGGATACTTTGGTTCCTTATTGCTGCGCTGTGGAGTTGATGCTCGCTTTTTTACCATGTGGAGGAGTGATGCGTCGGTTTCTTATTGCTCTCCGGTACGACGCAACAAGATGGCACCTTAATGCTCGCTTCCTTACTGTGTGGGGGGGTGATCCGTCTGTTTGTTATTGCTCTCCGGTTCGGCGCAACAAGATGGCACCTTAATGCGATACTCTTCTCCGGTGCGATAAAATGGCGTCTTGGTTATGGTGCGACAACGTTGATACGATGCATGCACCCCGACGGCGACTCAATGATCTTTGGAGCCTCAACAGGCCCTGCTATGCGCTTCTCCCATGATGCGACGGTGACCTCTGTGGTAGCAACACGCTTCTCAGGTGATGTGCCGCAATTCGGCGAAGCGATGATGACAGAAGCGGCTCGCTTCTTCGGCGATGCAACAACAGCTACTGCGGCGGCGACACTCTTCTCGTCGTTGCCTCGCTCTTTCAGCTCCCAGCGAAACGCAGTTTCTCAGAAGGCCCAGCACAACAGCAGGCACTTCAATTCCCAGCAAGGGAATTCAGGGGGGAGCTGGTTGGTGAAGTCTTGTATTCCCGAGACTTCAAGCAGGAGGCAAGCTCTAGTTCAAGCCCTTGGAGATTCTTCTTCAAATTTATGGAAAGCGCCCTCAGTCCTTATCTCCTTTCTTTGGCAATGAAGCAACCACAGCATGCCAACCCTCAAACACACAGCACAGGGGTAGTCTTCTCCTTCAGCGTCCTGGTTCTTCTCCACAGCAAAGGTTTGTCTTGATTCCCCGAAGTGATCTGAAGTTCTTGGGTCTGGGTCCCAATATTTATTTTATACTCAATTTTCCCTTTGTTCTCTCAAGGCAGAGAGGTCTTTGCCTAGTCCAAACCAGTTCTGGTCAGTCCTGGAGCACTTTGTTGACAAGACTCCTTCTTTCCTTTCACAGTGTAGGACAGGGACATCAGACGCACCATAAGAGGTGGAGCCAGCATTGTGGAGGGAAGGTATAGCCATATTAAGGTCCCAGGTGCAACTCCCCCCCCATCTGAATGCAGATCTCTCTATTAAGCCCTGTGCTGACTCACCCTGTCTCCTGGAATCACCCAGCCCCTGTCACTCAAACTCCAGACAAGGAATACACAACCTAGCAGAAGCAGCTTCGATAGTTAGGCAGGAAAATATCTACTTCCTAAAAGTGGTATTTTCAAACACAGAATACTAAACCAACGTCACTAAAAGATTTACTTTATCATTCTGAGTTCAGGCATACTACACTTGAATCCCTAACCATTTCCCTGAGTCAGTTAGGATTATACGGTTTTATAATCAAACTGTCCATTCTGGCCTATGGGGAACAGATGGTCTTGCAATAGTGAAAAACAAAAATGGCTGTAATTCCCTATTAAGACATGCAACCCACATCAGGGCATGTCCTACCTTTTACCTACAATGCACCCTGCCCTTGGGCCTACCTTAGGGGTGACTAATATGTATAAAAGGGAAGGTTTAGGGACTGGCAAGTGGGTGCACTTGCACAGTCAACACGACACGGCACACAGACTCTGCAATGGCAGACCTGAGACACACTTTATAAGCTGCTCCGGTGGGTGCACAATCAGTGCTGCAAGCCCACCAGCAGTAGTTGATTTAAAAGCCCTGGGCACAGGCAGTGCACTGTACTAGGGTCTGACAAGTAAACCAAAACAAGCCAATCATGAAGTCTCTAATCCATACATCAATTTATCATAGGAAGCACTTGCACTGTGGCACTAAACAGCAGTGCCACAGTGCCCAAAAGCATCTAAAACCAGCAAAAACATAAGAGACAAGAGCAAAAAATGGAAGGGAGACCCACGCCAATGGTGCCAGGTCTAACCATTACAATGCCTTAGGATAAGCGATAGTGTCCTCCTCTATCCACTGCTCTCGAGCACAATAATAACATCTGACAGTCAACGCTATGCAGCTTCATAGGGAAATTGTGCCATCTGCATCATAGCAGTAATTTCTGGCAGGTTTCCATTGCATCTCTGATAATCACACCACTGGTGGAGCTACAGATAATGTTTGTCCAGTCATCAGCTAATAGGTTGGTTCCTTGCTCCTTCTTCCACGAAATATGAAAGTGCCACTTGGGCACTACCCTTCAATTTAAGAGTATTTATTAAAGTTTTGAGATTAAGTAGTGGTCTCCTGATTGCGGGATTTTCTCATTTATGTTCAGCTGTCCAGTTGCTCCTCACCTCAGAATGAGATTCAAGATCTAGTTCCATATCTGGTCACAGAGTAATCTTTTATTCTCCCCTACCCGGAAGTACCTCTAATTGCCCGAAGGGTTTTAAGACACCCGTTATTTTTTTTTAAAGTTCCCTAATTTCTGCATCAATTCAGTTTCCACTGTTTGAAAGCTACCCTGTCTCCACAGCGATGCAGATGAAAAGGGTCAGATAGCTTATTAGTCCTCTCTTAATTCCTTTGTATTCCTTTTTATTCCATGGAGAAGTGTGGCTCACTGGTTAGAGGAGGCAGACCTGGAAGTAGAGATCATCCCGGGACCAGGGTTCAATTCCCGGCTCGGTGGGTCTTGAGTCCTAAAATGTCCACGGACTCGACAATTCTCCCTCCAGTGCCTACTTGATTCATGGGTTCACACTCTGCGACTCTGGGCAATAGCTTGCTTAATCTCCACAACGGCCCCTCGCGGTGGGATGCCTGGCTTTCACCTTGTGGATACCCTGCCGGGGGTTATCTCACAGGGGAATACCAGTACGGGTTCCCTAAGCAAGCGCTTAGATACCGGGTTGGTGATTTGCGCTATATAAATACATGTACATTTACCCATACTTTCCACATCACAGATAGGACCTCTGACTTTAGGACCATCTGTGTTCTGTCTTGCAGTGTTTTTAAGCGAAGCCCATAAGGTGTCCAGTCTGCCAATGTGTGGTCCAGGAAGCAACACTGCTGCTCCATTTGCTTTCTTAAATATACCCACACGTTTCGTAAGTGGGGGACACTGAGACTTTGTTCTATAGGTTAAGGGCAGCTTTGTCTCAATCCCATTCTCAATCTCCTCCCTCTATTTGTGGGGTCTATTAAGCATGCCCCAGGTATGAAAATCACCATTGCATTAAAGATTAAGAGTAACTTCAGCAAGATGGTCATCCTGATGACTATCTTTTTTGGTAACAGCTGCATAAAACAAAGATGCCTCCTTGGAGTGAAGCTTTATTCCTTTGCATTACATACTGTTAATTCCCAATGGTAATGAGAGTAATTATGCTCTTTGTGCTTGATTTCATATTTCTTTGGAAATGCTCATTTGTTTGTGTAATACAAAAGCCAAAGAGGCTGAGAGGCTCTTTTCTGAGGGTAGGGTTTAAGAAGAAGGAAGCAATCTTGCATCTACACTCGGTGGCATGCTTCACCAAAGGGGTGCTCCTTCACCAGCACCAACTCATGCTACGTTGACTCCTCCAGATTTATTGGTGCACACACAAGCTGTAGACCAGTTGCACCATGCCTAATATCCCACTGTTAGACATTTGGTTAAAAATCTCACTACTATACTTTTACCATAACAGAAGATGCACTGAGTTAGTAAAATAAAAATAGTTATTTATCTGAAATCCTCAACATAAACAAACATGGCAACAATATATATGGGGACTCACACTTACAATGGCGACCACTTTCCTTCCCAAGGGGTGCTCAAAATGCTTCTTTCATTGCGTCTTAAGGTCTGTTACTATGCAAAGGAATGGGTGTCATTACCCATTATCAACACAACAGTGCGCAAAATGTGGTTTTCCTGCAGAGCACCTTGATTGTCCATTCCTTCGTGAGCATGGTGATGTGTACTATGAAATTCCATAAAACTAAGAAATACCAGGAACTCCATCACATGCCAGCGTCGCTTCATTGTCACTACCAACAGTTCTTGGCTTCAACTACTTTAACAAAATGTGTCATTTATACTTACACCATTTGCTTATTGCTATATACATCTGCCCAGGGCTGACTCTAGGGCGGTGCGAGTGGTGCGACCGCACCAGCGTTGACTTGGGGTGGGTAGTCATTTTTAAAAATGTATATTCTTATTTTAAAAGCACCTGCTGCTGTCGCGTTCCTATTATCCAGCAATTTTCAGACATCAATTAAAATGTCAAGATAACTCAGTTGATTAATCATCTTCCTGGAAAGAGAAGGAGGTTTGTCTAGTGGAAGTTTCGACTCATGAAAAGGTAGCGCAGTGGGTTAAAATGCCTGCTGCTAAGGACTTGTGCAGATAACAAAGTGCATGTAATGTAAAGAGGTCATTAGGTCACTGCTTCTGTAAGAGTTAGAGTTACTTGTTGTTTCTAAGTCAAAATCCAAATATAGACCATTTGAGCTATTAACTGTTATCCTAGAGATGCATGCAAATCGCAAGGTATAAGTTAGAGCTATATGTTTTTTGCCCAGTATTTCATCATCCTAATCTTGTGAAAAGGGTTCATTTGGGTAAAAAACAATTCTTATTATGAAAGAGAACCACTAACAATGATATTACGTTTTATATTCTGAATTTGTGCTTTTACAGAATAAGGACTCAAACTATATTGAGAGCAGCCTGAATTTACTAGGCGCCGCTCTTCTTGTTGCATTTTAATCTTTTAAAATCTTTTGTTACTTGCACTAAAAGCCGTATCTACTGCGCACTTTGTTCTTACCTGCTAAGCTTGTTTTCTGGCTCCGAGGCCCCGTTCCAACACAGCTTGTTCCGATTGCTTGGAGGGCTATACCGGAAGGCACGGAAAGATCCTCACTTCTGGCGGATGCCGAAAGTAGCGCTCCAGTCTCTCGACTGCCCCAGTCTACAAAGGGAGGAAAGCAAGCGCGCCAAAGACAAGCCCGTCTGCGCCATCCGCTCCTGGACCGTGCCTAGGGCCACAACTTCTGGCCCATTGGCCTCAGCCCTACCCTCTACCTACCACCACCAGCCCCTTAAGCTACGCCCTCCAACAACATGTTCTGATCGTATTTACGATCTACATGAGCCTCTTTATCATCTTAAATCCTGCACTCATTGCGGTTTCAAATTGGAGGCCCCTCAATCAACACAAGCCTACACCCCGTCCCCAAAAATAAGTCCCAAACTCATCAAAGCCTCACTTATAAACCAGTTCGATGCTGATGACGGAACCGCTCCATCATCAGCTGCGGTTGGGCGGTGCTGATGACGGAGCGGTTCCGTCATGGCCCGGCTGCCGCGCCTGCGCGGCGCTGATTTCGCGCCTGCGTAGCGTGTTCTATTAGGTGGGCGGGGCCATGACGGAGCTGCTCCGTCACGAGCACAGCCCAACCGTGGCTGGTGACGGAGCGGTTCTGTCACCAGCATGCGGCCGCCGTGCGGCCGCCCCGCCCTTTTAGCGCTGCGGCGGAATAGCCACTGCAGCGATGTGGCTAATGCCAGATCTTTAAGCAAGCATAAAGAGGAAATCGCTGATTTTATCTGTAGTGAAAAACTGGATATACTGTTTTTAACAGAAACTTAGACCAATCCGGCGTCAGAGCCCGATCTTCTAATAGCCGTACCTGAAGACTATAATATTCTCAGGCAAGATAGGCAAATAAAAACTGGAGGGGGGATTGCCATAATATATTGCAGTCAGTTTAAAACTACTGTCAACCCCTTTCCACTCTCTACATGTGAGGCCCTGCAGTTTTCCATAGTCCTGGGCCCTTCCAACCGCTTTAAAGGTGTCCTCCTTTATCGACCTCCGGAAGCAAAAGTCAATTCCTAGCTACTTTCGCTGAGATGATGGAATCTCTTGCCATCGAAAACACCTCTACTATTCTAGGCGATTTTAATTTTCCTTTAGAAAATGAGATGAACAATGATACCAAAACTCTTATCACTGACCTAGAATCTCTTGGTCTTACTCAACGGATTACGAACAGTACACATGAAGCAAGGCATAACCTGGACGGGTTATTCACAAATGACAACAACTTACTTATCACGGAGATCATCCCATTGGGATGGACAGATCGCCATGCAGTCATATTCACTATTCCATCCCATCCTTTATTAGTCAAGGAACACAATATCCGACGAGTCAAAACCATTAGATCATGGAAACACATTGATCACCAACAACTTCGTGAAATGCTATCTGCTTCTGCAGCTCATCTGCCCCAAGACTCAAACAAAGCAGCCAGAGAATACTCGGAATGGCTTACTTTGACCCTAAATAAATTAGCACCCACTAAAACTATTTCAAAAAATCGTAGTACCCCATCGGCACCTTGGTACTCTGAGGCTCTAAGACTACAGAGACAACTGTGCCGCAATAAAGAAAGACGTTGGAGAAAGACCTACTCCACTGAAGATAAGGAAATCTACAAGAGAGAAATGATTCAATATAAATCTCTCATCCAAAATGCTAAAAGTACATTCTACTCCTGCCAAATTGAGCAAGCCAAGAACTCTAATAAAGAACTCTACAAGTGGTAACCAAACTCTCACATTTGCCTCCCCAATCCACCCCTAAAGCATCCCAAGCATTTTGTAACAACCTGGCCACCCTTTTCTTTGATAAGGTAAACAATATCTACACCAACTTCTCACAATAAACCCACACAGACACCTGCTCGAATGCTGCTCCCATCAATTACCCTATTTTTTCACAATTCCATAATACTAATCCTGTTCAAGTTGTCGAAGCCATGAACACCATCAAATCAGGATCCTTGCCTGCCTCAATTCTCCTTCCCATCTCTGATATTGTTGCACCCCAACTTGCTAATATTTTTAACACCATGTTTAGTACTGGAATTTACCCTGCAATCTGGAAGGACACTCTTCTTAAACCCCTACTCAAAAAGCCCCATCTTGATGCGGATGATTCGAACAACTATCGACCAATAGCCAGTCTGCCATTTCCAGCAAAAATAGTCGAAAAACTGATGGATTCCCAAATTTCTCAATATATAGAACAACACTCTATATTATATGACAGTCAATTCAGCTTCCGCAAACTGCATAGTACTGAGACCGCACTCATCAAATCCACCGATGAGATAAGGAAAGCATTTGACCAGGGAGGTGCGGCCGTACTCATCCTCCTTGACCTCATGGCGGCCTTCGACACGGTCGACCATAACATCTTGATCTACTGTGTCAGTGCCATTGGCATTCAAGCCAAAGCAAAAGACCTATTGAGATCTTTTCTAGCCGGCCGCACCCAGACAGTTTAGTTAGACAGCTTCATATCTGAACAACTGGCCCTACCTTGTGGTGTCCCCCAAGGCTCATACCTCAGTCCAACCCTATTTAATATCTATGTCACCGACTTGGCAAGGGTAATTAAAGACTGGGGGATTAGCCTAACATCCCAGTTGGTTCTTACCATCAAGGAGAATGGAGAGAAAATAGCGGCTAACTTTCAGCAGGGCATGCTGGCCATCAGTAATTGGATGTCAGCAAACTGTCTTAAATTAAACTCCAATAAAACTGAGGTCATGACCTTCGGCAAGCTCACTCCTACTTGGCCAGATGCATGGTGGCCCACGAACCTAGGCCCCCCCCCTCTCCCAGCTACCAAGGTTAAACACCTAGGAATACTCCTAGATAATAAACTCACTTTTTCATCACACGTTAACTCCACTGTTTCATCATCGTTTTTCAAACTTAAAGTCATAAAAAAGATTCTCCCATTCCTCCCTCCCAATTCCGGCAAAACACTGGTCACCTCATTTGTCATGCCCTCAGTGGACTATTGTAACGGACTTTTGGTTAATGCCCAAAACAAGGTCATCAAAAGGCTACAATCTATACAAATCGCTGCGGCCAGACTACTTTCTGGCACCCCTAAATTCAAACCTATTGCTGACACCATAAAAAAATACCATTGGCTCACAGTCAAAAATAGGATAAAGTTTAAGGCGCTCTGTATCGCCTACAAAGCCTCGTGCAAACAATGCCCGCGTTTTCTCCTTGACCCTTTCACATTTCACGTCCCTAAACGATCACTCCGGTCAATGAATAATTTCACCATGACAGTCCCACGTACTAGAACTGTGGCATGGGGTGATCGCAGCTTCCACGTTTCAACGGCAAAACTTTGGAACTCCCTTGAACCATATGTCAGGTCCGCTCCCACTCTGACCATCTTCAGAAAAAAAATAAAAACATGGCTTTTCAACCAGTAACCCAGCTCCCTTTCCCTCTTATGTTTTCATCCATAGCGCCGAGACGCCCTTGGGCAATTGTTCGCGCTCAACAAATTAGATAAATAAATAAATAAATACTAGTATTGATGACATGTCACTCCCACACTACACCTTGTAGTCCTGTCTGATGTAACATTTCCTATACATTGATTTACACACATATGATTGTCTCTGTGCAATGTGTCCGGTCTAAAGTGCTCTGACACCTTACACTGGTATGAGTTATAAAATTAAATGAATTTGAGAGACCGTAGTTATGGAGACTGGAGAGGCACTGTTAAAGGGTGCTACTGAGGGAATCCGTGGCAGAGGTGGTCATTGGGGTGGGGGGCGTCAAGAGACATTGTTGCACAGGGAGCCACCAGCACTAAAGCCAGCCCTGCATATGCCTTGCCTGTAGCAACATGCAATGCTAGGAGGTGGAGTTTGACACTGGTCACAAGTGTGTCCCAGCACCTTCCCAGTACATCATGATATATGCAGTGCAAGGCAGTCCATAACATATAGTGAGTGTGGTTGTTAGTGCGTGGAAGACGAGACAATGCTGTGTAGCCCTTGACGGTAATCTTTTGTTCTTTTGAATGCCAAAGAGTCTATTGGATGGCACATGACCTGCTGCTTAGTGTTGATAGAAAATGCCATGAAGGTTCCAGGTGCAAACTTCTAGTTAACTTCTAGAAAACTGATCCCCAGCCCCATCAAGGGTCAGGAGCTAGTATCGATATTGCTAGGGAGTTAAACCACACACTGGGCACACGTCTGTCCCAGGCCTCCAGCTTGCATTAAGAAACATGCATCAAGGGTATCAAGCACTGGGCTCCACTTAACATACAAGCAACCACTTATCTACAGTGAGTAAAGAGTGTTTTGACTACCTGTACCATCTTACATTTAGGAAAAACTGTAACAGCATTTCCAGTCAGTGTGCAACTCCATTGACTTATATTGAGTGCAGCAGACTCTTGCTCATTAGAGGAGTTTGTGATTTGTTTTTTGGAGCCTTGGATTAGCACCTGAGAGCAGTGCTGGCACTTGAATTATACAGTGGCAAGACAAGCCCCTCCAGCAAGATGTAGTTTTCTGAAGAATATTGCAATTATGATCCACGTGTCAAGGGTTACCAAGCACCGGGCTGCGCTTCAGCATTCAAGTCACCACTGAACTACAATGTGTAAAGACAATTTGTAACTACATGTAGTATTATGCATTTAGGACAGACAGGGATTGTCTAGCCAACCAGCATCCCGCCTTACTAGGGTTGCCACCTGCATGGCTTTTTACCAGCCTGGCTGTATTGTTTTTATTTGCGGGCTGGTAGGAAATGTGGCAATCCTAAATCTCACCACTTTGATTGATTGCAGCATTTTTCTTCTTCATAGGGGTAAGTAAGTAAGTAATAAGTTTATTGTGCAGTTCATTAAAACCATTACAATGATTGACCCACTATTATAAACAATAAAACCTCAATTTTCCTTATAAAAAAAGCTGATAGCCATAGTTAAACAAAAACATGCGTTAAGATTGGGAAGAAAATCCACACCCCCGGCAATTCATAATCTTGTTTCTTCACTTCGGCCGGCGAATATTAGTGGCAGTCCGTGAGATAAAAGTACCCCCCTTATTAAAGTCTTGGCTTCAGAATGATGACAGACCGAGATGCGCCGATTTAAAGTGCATAGTGCTGCCTCGGCTTTCGTTGGTTTGTGCAAAGTATGTCGTATAGTTAGCCTTTCAGTAGTTTCCTTTGAGGCTTGGGTGTGGAGAAAAAAACTTGACATTATATGCTTAAAACACTGTTACGGTTGTGTGCACTTTTTTTTAAAATGTAGGTCAGCTGCAATTAAAAACTTTACCAGACAGCAGCTTAGTTGAGTATCTTGGCCAGAGAAGCTTGCAAGCACCGCTTGTCTGCAAGACCGTATTTGGTTTTTGTTGAAGATTGGTCTGAGTAGTTGCCGGTGCTCCTGCATCAGCTCGCGGCAAGTGGTTATAATGTGGACTAGGTCCTCCTCTCCTTCCCCACAAAGACGGCACACTGCTGGCTTTGATGGGCGCAGCCAAAGGGGCTTGTGGTTAGGTTTGAGGAGCCCGAGTTACCATGAGTGCTGTCCAGAAATAACAGCTATTGAACATGTTCCCGCTAAAATTTACCCTTCTGAAAAATGCTGAACGTATGTAGCATGTGTCAAGGGTTATTAGGCACTGGGCAGCACATCAACATGTAAGCAACCACTTCCCTACAATGAGTAAAGACTATTTGTGACTAAATGTTACTTCATGAAGTTGGGCAGAACTGGGGTAGTTTTGCCACCCTGTATGCAACCCAACCAACTTTGATTGGTTGACGCAGGCTCCTGCTTATCACAGGAACTTATTATTTATTTTGCAGAGCCTGATGTTATCACATCAGAGCTGTGTTTTCACTTATTTATGAATGACAACACATCAATACATAGCAACCTACCAAGACTTACATTTCAGAAAAATACTGAATTTAAGAAGTGTATGACAAGAGCTACTAAGCACTGTTCTTCACTTCAATCAATCATTCAATCAAACATTTGTAAAGCGCACTACATACCGGCAATGGTCTCACGGCGTTTGGGGGGGAAAGGGAGGGCGCTACTGATCGAACAACCAGGTCTTGAGTATCCTCCTGAAGGTCAGCAGGTTTTGGGTCTGTCGTAGGCTCAGTGGGAGGGTGTTCCATGTCTTGGTGGCGAGGTGGGAGAAGGATCTCACACCAGTGGTTGTTCTTTGGATGCACGGGACGGTGGCGAGGGAGAGGTCAGCGGAGCGTAGCTGGAAGTTGGGTATCTAGAAGGAGACCTGTCTGTTGAGGTAGGCTGGGCCGGTCTTGTGGAGTGCGTTGTGTATGTGGGTGAGGAGCTTGAAGGATATCCTCTTCTTGACGGGGAGCCAGTGCAGGTTTCTCAGGTGAGGGGTGATGTGTCTGTGGCGTGGTACGTTGAGGATCAGTCATGCCAAGGCGTTTTGGATGCGTTGTAGTTGTTTGATGAGCTTGGTCGGGGCTCCCGCGTAGAGGGCATTTCCATAGTTGAGTCTGCTGCTGATGAGGGCCTGGGTATCTGTCTTTCTTGTATCTGTCAGGATCCATCTGTAGATCTTGCGAAGCATGCAGAGGGTGTTGAAGCAGTTGGAGGAGATGCCGTTGACTTGCTTGGTCATTGAGAGTGTTGAGTCCCGGATAATTCCCCGGTTGCGTGTGTGGTTGGTAGGTGTCGGGGCTTCCCCTAGTGCCGTCGGCCACCAGGAGTCGTCCCAGGCTGGAGGGTTGGAGCCAAGAATGAGGACCTCCAGCTTGTCCGAGTTCAGCTTCAGATGTCTGGTCTTCATCCAGTTGGTAACAGCCTTCATTCCTTCGAAAAGGTTGGCTTTGGCGCTGATGGGGGAGGTAGAGGATCAACTGAGTGTCGTCAGCATAGGGGATTATGTTGAGGTCGTGCTGTCGGGCTACGTGTGCGAGCGGGCCATGTAAATGTTGAACAGCGTTGGGCTGAGGGAGGATCCCTGGGGTATGCCGCAGATGATCTCTGAGGCGTTGGAACGGAATGGGGGAGGCAGACGCTTTGGGTTCTGCCAGAGAGGAAGGAGGTGGTCCAATCCCGAGCCTTGTCTCGGATCCCTGCAGCATGGAGGCATGCACGTAGGGCTGCAGTCTTGCTGTTGTCCAGCAGGTTCCAGATGTCATCGGCGGCGGCGATGAGGTCAGTCTCAGTGCTGTGGTTGCTGCGGAACCCTGACTGGGAAGGGTCCTGGATTCTCTTTTCCTCGAGGTATCAGGTTAGCTGTCTGTTGACGGTTTTATGGGCCAGAAGTTTTTGAGGTCTCTTGGGTCTGCCTTAGGTTTTTTGAGTACGGCGATGATCTCAACGTGTTTCCAGATCTCTGGAAAGGTTGTGGTCTCGAGGGAGAGATTGATGACGTTGTGCAGATGGGGTGCGATGGAGCTGCTTGCTCTGTTGAAGTTGTGGTGCGGGAATGGGTCTGACGGAGAGCCGGAGTGGATTGTGCGCATGGTCCTGATGGTGTCATCGATGCTCACGCTGGCCCAGGCTAGCAGGGGTCATGGTCGATGGTGCGCAGATGGTCTGTTTGTTGCTGTCTGTTGGGGCTGTCTGGGTGTGGAAGCTGTCGTAGATGTTTGCTATCTTGCGGTGGAAGAAGGTGGTGAGGGAGTCGCACAGGGCTTGCGACAGCGGGATGTCTTTGGTGTTGGAGCTGGGGATGGAGAGTTCCTTCACAATGTTGAAGAGCTCCTTTCTATGTGTGTGCATTGTTGTCGAGGCAGTCTTTGAAGGAGGTCCTCTTGGCCGCCCTGATGAGGTGATGGTGGTTGCGGAGGCGTCCTTGTGTGCTGCGTGGCTGTACGGAGTTTGTTCACTGTGCCATTTCTTCACTAGTTTCCGGCAGGCTTGCTTGATGGCTGGAATTTCTGGGGTGAATCAGCTGGCCCTCTTCAACATACAAGCAACCACTTATTTACAGTGAGTAATGACTATTTGTGACTACATGCACCATAATGCATTGGGGATAATTGGGAAAGTCTGCAGAGCTTGTGGGCATTCCCAGCAACTTTGATTGATAGGAGTAGCCTTCTGCTCATTAGGACAGCGTGTTACTTGTTTATTGTAGCTTCATCTCAGCACCTGGGAGCACTGATGGCATTTATCCATGAATGACTCAGTGGCCAGACAAGCCCTTCTCCCACCAAGAATTAACCTTTCGAATAATACTGAAAGTATGAACCATGCAAAAGGGTTATTAAGCACAGGGCTGCAAATGTTTTAGGCACTCAACTGTCTTTGAGTATGCAAGCAGCAGCTCATCTACAGTGTGCAAAGACTATTTGTGACTACATGTCCCATTATGAATTTGGGGAGAACTAGGACAGTCGTGCCAGCATGTGTGTAATTCAATCCAACCTACTTTGATTAATTGCAGTTGGCTCCTGCATATTAGGGGAACGTGCAATTTAGCTTGCAGAGTCTGGGGTCAGCATATATGATTGCACTTACTCAAGAATAATAATGGCAGCGTCGCAGGCAAGGAAATAGGCAAATGTGTAATGAACGGGCTGCTCCGCTGTAGGACCGATAGCAACACAGCCGAGAACTGTATGCCACCCAAGTAGCACTGCCACAAACTGAACTGAAGGTGAGTTAAAACTTCCGCGAAGACTGCCGTACCTGTGCTTGGTTATAGGTACTGGCGGGAAGCAACAGCAGAGGATGGGGACGATACGCGTGAACTGCCTGCTGCGTTGGTTGGAAGACGTTGTACAGCACCGCAGAAATCCAGGTAGATCCATGCACTATAACGCATCAGAGTATAAAAATACAGAGGAAATAAAATAAATCCAAATCTCCTAAAGAGGTTCACTCTGTGCAGCAAGAAAAGAACAAAGGATTCTATGACTAATATGCAAGTACTCAAAAAGCAAGAGTCAAAGTACCCCTGCATCTGCACTCTCTTGGAGAAAGGCATTTAATTCTAGATATGCCTGCTCTAACTCTAAAAGCTGCATCCCAAATGTTGCATTTAAACAAAATGATCAAAAGAGGAAAGGTGTCAGCGGTGAAAATCATCCTAAGAAGTCACTCCAACATCAGATGGGTCAAGCAGCACAAAGTTACAAGCAGAAAAGAGCAAGCTAGCATTCAGGTGCTTCTGTCAGAAAGGCAAGATGGAAAATGGGCATCTGTCCCTCCCTCCTATGCATCACATGTTCGAAATTGTATTCAGTAAATGTCCCATAATGTTTTTCACACACATACTCAACAGTAGACATCAGCCACCCAATTTTCAATGACGTTGATTCCTTTTCACTGTCGACTCCATGTGCTCCACTCTGCAACAGTTAGTCCTTGGTCTCTTCTCCTTGTGAAGGCACCTCCTTTCATCTTATCTTTGCCAGTGTTAGAAACGGGATCCCTGGCTGGCCAGGGCTTGCGCCAAAGTCAGTCAGAGACCACCACTCCTAAGTCAGGGCCAGGGAGTTACACGCCAAGATAACCCCTGCTCACCCTCTAGGTAACGTGGCGCGATCAGCAAGGCTAAACTTGGAGGCGATATGAGTTAAGTATTAGCGCACGCACCCCAGCAACAAAACCCAAGGCCCACCACAAAGGAAACTCCACACAAGGTTATAAAAAAATAGCCTTTGTATTATGGCAAAAACACATTAGATAACACACAAACTTTACAATGTGCCAACAGGCACGGGCAGAATTTACAAGGGATTATGTACAGGGCAGGGCCACATGGACCACTGTCAGGGGTAGGCACTTGTTAGAAATAATACTTGTAGGTATAACACTTAGCACATAAACATATAATGGCTGTATCAATAAAATAGTAAATGCAGCACACAACCAGTAATCACTGGTAAAGAGTAAATACCTCCTACGCAACCCTAAACACTGTAGGAAAATCACGCAGGGAACTAGGACCTTATCATCAGGACCTATAAAAGAAAAACCATCACCTAAGCAGGTCACTTTTAGCAAAGGGAAGGAAACCTAAACAATCACCTAAGCAGGTCACTCTTAGCAAAGGGGATAAACCATAGAATACCTAAGCAGGTCACTTTTAGCAAAGGTAATGGGACATCAACAATCCTCTAAGCAGGTCACTTTTAGCAAAGGGGATAAACATAAAATACCTAAGCAGGTCACTTTTAGCAAAGGTAATGGGACATCAACAATCCTCTAAGCAGTCACTTTTAGCAAAGGGGATAAACATAAAATACCTAAGCAGGTCACTTTTAGCAAAGGTAATGGGACATCAACAATCCTCTAAGCAGGTCACTTTTAGCAAAGGGGATAAACATAAACACATTGCACATGAGGCATTAAAACACATTCAGAGGTGCAGGTAGAACATTTGCGCAAGAATCAAATATGCAAGTAAATTACAAAGTGCAGGGTGCACATAGCACCACACTAGAACTGTCCCTCAGGCCAACTGGCTTCGCAAGGGGCTGATATGCCCTGAGTCTCAATGTCAGGCAGGCTGCGCAGGCAGCCAAGAACACAATCCTAAACGTGGGAATTGCCCACAAAGTGCTGGACAACTGGTGCAGAAAAAGTTAGGGCAACGTTGGAGCCCCGTGTGCTCAAGAATCACCACTGTGGCACTGCTGAGCCTCTCTGGGCCCTAGGCAAGAACTGGCCCTCCTGAGCCTCTCGCAGGCTCTGGAGCACGAATGTCGCCTTATCGGGCAGGGGGCCCCTCACGGGGGACCCAGGAACACTTGAAGAGCCTCTCTGGGCTCAAGAACACGGAACTGGCCTCGAGCCTCTCAGGGCTCGCGAAACAACATATGGCCGGGAGCCTCTCTGGCTCAAAGAACGATGGGGCCGGGTCTGAGCCTCGCAGGCTCCAAGAACAAAGGACCTGGCCCCTCGAGTCTCTCGGGACTCGACAGCACAATGGCAGGCACGTTGGAGTCCCTCTCGGGGGACTCAGAACAAGGGCAACCGCCCCCAAGAGCCTCTATCCTCCCACAAAGAAAGGCTGCGCACGTTGGAGCGGCCCTCTCCCCCTAACATGGCCGCTCGAAGAATCAAAAAGGACCCGCCCCCGCACTCAACGGGACTTCACTGGTGCTGCGGGAGGCGGGATACACGGCCGGCTTCTCCTCTCCGGCAGCGCGGGGCACCTCTCCACTCGGGGAGCCTCGGGCACGGCCGGCTGCTTCTCTTCTTGCTGCTCGGCTGCGAGGGCGGGACTTCCGGGTCACCCTCCCTCGGGCCGCGCAGCGATTGGCCGGGGAAATGCGCACTTTCGGGTCACCGCGGGCAGTGCGGCGGCTCGCTTCAGACAGGAAGGCGGGGTCCCATTATCCGAGGAGTGGGCTCCCTCGTGATAAATTAAACTCCCAGGACGGGGCAATGCCTGGTGGGCACCGGCCTCCAAAATAGCAATAATCCGAGGTGGGCACTCGGAAATCAAATAGCGAGCACCGCAGTACTCAGCAAACGCCAGGTGGGCACCGGCTCGGTCACAAAGCGCTAGCAGCACTAACAACGAAGGAAAGGCGCTCCCAAGCACCACAGGACAAGATACAGCGCTCACAGCGCTAGGAGCCAAATAAAGCGCTCTCAAGCGCTAGGCAAGGGATTTCAGCGCTCCCCAGCACTGAAGGACAGAGATCAGAGCTCTCAGTGCTATAGGCACAGCACAAGCTCCAGCAGGGTCTGGAGGCAGGCAGGGGGGGCAAGGCTGGGCCCAGAGCCAGCACACTGGGTCTCCAGGCAGGGAGACAAGCCAAGTGGCGGTCCTCCTGGCCCCAGCAGAAGCCCCCTCTGGCAAGGATCCAAAGCAGAACAACATCTGTGGGGACACAGCCCCATTTTTATACACATAATTCCTTTGTCTGTAGGTGCAGGGTGGGGGTGAAACAAGTTGCAGCTGGTTTTGAAGTACCCTTGATAGCTCACCCACCCATTTCATTCACTGGCAGGGCTAGGGTCATCAGTCGCACTACAGGGGGTGGAGCCAGTATTGTGTGGGGAAAGTCCAGCCCCATCAGGGACCAGGTGCACTCCTCCCAAGCCATCAACATGCTAATCTCACACTCACCACCGGGCAGACCCATCCAGCCTTCCTGGAGCCAGGCTCACCAGCCAGCTCCAGCCAATCACACGCCAGGCATATTTTACATTAATATACCAAGTCCTAGAAGTGGCATTTCTTCACATGACACACACATGCCACATACACCATTGCGAAGCATTCATTCTCACGAGCTCGCACATACCAAATTCGAGTCTGCACTCCCCACGCATTAGGAACTACCAGGGACACAGACATTCCCCATGCATTCCTATGGGAGAGCAGGCCAGCCTAACTACATGCACGCACTTTACTCTGGGACACAGGGAAAAAGTGCGCACAGACCACAAAATCATCCACACATTTCACAGATCTAAAGCAAAAAGATTAGGGGTGAACCTGCCAGAAGGGCCAAGTCCAACAGCCAGATTGACCTAACTGTAACTCCTTCATTCCTCAACTATCTACTGAAACAATAACCCTACTCTTCACTAACAGAGAATTTGTCCACCTGTAATGCAAAGCATGAAACAACATTCTACAAGACTTGCATAGGAACCTATACATTAGTTTCAGAAACAAGAACATTCAGACATGCTGTGGATTCAGGCCTACGACTTAGGGTAAAATAATAAATGTGCCATGTTATTCGTGTTTAGTATTTCCATTGTTAGTATCATTTTCAACAGAAACATTTACTAGACTATATTAGTCTATTTCCACTACATTATTGGTCTAATAAATATTCAAAATAAATGTAATGTTTCAATGTATCACATCACTAATGAGCCCCATAGAAATGTGTTACTTTATTTACAAATAGTTAGTACAATTCTATGAATCATTTGTTAAGCTTCACATTGAACCATGTTAACCTCATGATAACGTGTAACCTCGTTCACCTTTACTCTAACATCTAGTCAAACTAATAGCACTGAATATTATGTGAGTGCATCCTACAGGTGGTTACATTGCACTCCTTACTGGTACCCCATGAAGGATACGAATTTCCACTCTATCAACAGTGCGGCACACATGCAAAGTCGGAAAAGCAAAGAGAAATGAAAACATTTCTCTGTTTAAGGCCTATTTTTCAGAGACATTAATTTGTGATGGTAAACTCTTTCTACTGATGTTTGAGAATAGGGTTTAGTTTCAAAAAGCATGGGTGGTAGCACGGTTAGACCCCTGTACCACCCATGTAATGCCCCTTTGACGCAAAGTAATGCAAAGCTGCGCTTTGTGCTGCTTTGAGGTACTTTTCCATACAATGAAAATACCAATTTGCGTTGGCTTGTGAATCCCAAAAAAGGTATATTGTGGTTTTGCATTACAAAAGTACACTTACACGACGCTAAACCTTTGAGAATCTGGGCCTACAAGTAACGCAAAGCAGAACAAAGCATTGCTCTGCATTACTAAGCGCCACAGGTGCGTTACATGGGTGGTACATGGGCGTGCCCATACTATCACCCATGCCTTTTAAGACAAAACCCTACCTACAAACAATTGTAGATAGGGTTTAGTGATAAAACTTAACACCATGTGAAATGAGGCATTAAGAGGAGAAATGTTTTCATTTCTCCTTTCTTTTCCTACTTTGCATGTGTGCTGCACTGTGCAGCATACATAGAAAGTGGGGAAAGTAGTTGAACTTGTCTAGGCATAGTTTTTGTACAGGAAGGGTGCCCTTCCTGTACAAAGCCTATGCTAGACTCAGGCACACACCTTAGTGCTATGGCGCTAAGGTGTGTGCCTGGCGCACGACAGCTGAAATCAGCACCAGTGCTAGGGAGAGGGTAGTAGAGAGATAGGCGCAGATTTATGTTAACTGGCGCATCCCGAGGGAGGCGCCAGTTAACATGCGCCACAGTGCGCCACAGCTACGCCACCCATGGTGCGCCGCATTTATAATGCGGCGCACCATGGTGCAAAAACGGCACAGATGCGTGACGCATCTGTGCCGGAAATGTGACGCATTGCTGGAGTTGCGTCGCAAGCGCGACGCAGCTCCAGCAAGGCTCGGGGTTGCCCCATTCAACTAATGCTGCATCAAGACCTACGCCTTCTTCAAGCAGGCGCAGGGTTTTGACGCAGCATTGGCCAGAAAGTGACTGAGTGAAATCTCATAGATTTCACTCAGCCACTTTCAGGAGGCGTTCCTGCGCAGGAACGCCCCCCCCTGCGCAGGAACGCCTCCTTATGGCGCAGTGCTTTACAACGTGACGCATCTCCTAGATGCGTCACGTTGTAAATAAGGCGCATTGTTTGCGCCGCAGTTGCGTCAAAAAAAGTGACGCAATTGCGGTGCAAAGAGGCGCAACGGCCTCATAAATCTGCCCCATAGTTCTTTGTAGACATGCCACTCCCCTTGTCCCTCCCTGTCACACAATGCAGTGCAGCATTTTTTGTTGTTGCACTGAGTTGTGTGACTTCTTTGTACATCTGCCTGAAGGGTCAACGTCACAGTCATGGCCGGTGCACGTAAACGTGGTGTGACGTAGTGTGGCTCACTGCTTAGAGGCGGCAGACCTGAGAGCAGAGGACGGCCTGGGACCAGGGTTCGATTCCCGGCGCGGCAGGTTTCTGGACCAGGGTCAGCGGACTCGATAATTCTCTCGCCTCGGTGCCCACTCTGATCAGCGATCACACTCGGCAACTCTGGGCATTAGCTTGCCTCATCTTCACTAACGGCCCCACCAGACCGCCGGGGATGCCTGGTCTCACCCTGGAGATACCCATTAAGGGACCATCTCTCAGGGAAACCAGGAAGGGTTTCGCAGCGGTCGAAGCGCCTTGGGACCCTACGGGTAAGTAGTGCGCTATATAAATGCCTATACATACATACTATACATACATGTGACGGTGGAGCTGACTTGGGCGGGCGTGGAAGTCGAAAGACAATGGAATAGGTTTTATTTATTTATTTCATTTTACCTATTCCATCGTCTGTCGACTTCACCCCCTCTCACCATGCCCCGCCCCCCCGCCTCATCGCGCTTACCTGCGTCAGCCACCGGTGTATATTCGTGCCTAACGTAAATTGTTCTTTCTTCAAATATATCTTTAATTTTTGCATCTAAACAGCTAAATATAGGTAGTTTTCCCTATTCCTTATTTCAAATTCCACTAAATCAGTACTGAATCACTGTTTCCTATATCTTTCCCTAGAGCAAAACTGAAACTGCACGTTTCCGCAATTCTTTTTGATAACTACCATGCTGTGAAAATTCGGGTTCTCTTCATTTGTAATATTTGCAAAAAACGTAAAATAATTTAGCTTCTGGTCTGACTGCATCTGATTCCCTCACTTGTGTTCTTCGGTGTGCAGGGTTTAATGTGTTTGTTACTTGATTTGCTATCAAGTTGGCAAACTGTGTAGCTTTCACAATACAAGAGACATATGTTCTTGCAGGAAATACTCAGGGGAACAATGTTCCCGGCATAAACAGCTTTATGTTTTCAGAAGCATATGGTTTGTTTTCCATTCCAGAATTTACTGTTTTGCTACTTGCTTTTTTTTTTATTTAGCGTGCCACATAATCGTGAAAATCCTGAAGTACTTGATTAGATCAGCAATTTCTGTCCTGCAACTTTTGCAATAGAGTATTAAATTATGGCAAGCCATTCTCTTTCTTGTGTGTCTTTGAAAAATTTGAAGTGTTTGCGTTTTTGGCGAAAAGATGTTGCATAGCCCATTGGGTGTGCATTATTTTGCAGCGTAGACACTTGCTAGTTTAGCCACCAGAACGTGATCAGTCCAGAAAGTTAAGTAAAAGCTGTATATACACCACAGGAAAAATCTGTGCTGAAAGCCAAATAGTGTGTTGTCACTGCTGCCAAGCAGGCATGTTATTATAGGCCACCGTCAGTGAAACAGTAACGTTGATGAAAGATTATTATTAACCATGGTACAAAATCCCTCCTTAAACAGTGGAGTTAGGCAGTCATATTGGTGGAAAACTAATCTTCTGCCAGCCGACTAAAGTGTTTCTAGCTAGATCTGATATTACTTTCCCCATGATTAAAGCTATTATCCCTCATTAATATTTACTGACAGGCTGTACGTTTATCACCTGGTAAGCTGGTGTCATAAGCAGAGTCAGGACCCGGAGAAGTTTCCCTGACAATTGAGCGTGCTGACAGCAAATTGAAGTACACTCAGAAGCCACAGATGAGCACACTTTACAGACAAAACAAATGAGGAGCATAATATACTTATCGGTAAATACAAATTAAGCACACTGGGACAGAACACCATAAGTTACAGTACATCAAGCCAGAGCTCTATGATGTTATTCAAGGTAGAATAGGAAAGAGAGAAAAGTCTGCAAAAGGACACCAATAGCAACTGCTGCCACCAGGAAACACCAAGGGCAGGGCTGCGAGAGGCCTGCAGCAAGCTTGTCTAAGGAGCATCAGCAAGAAGGTGAAGCCACAAAAAGGAATTGAGCCCAAATGACATGGAGGTCCTTAGGAAGAATATTTGATGTAACAACGCGATCAAAATGATCACCGTATGTTAAATCGCAGGGCGCTGGACTTAGGAATAGGAAGATTTACTATTCCAACACCAATGTATGTACAGTAGGGAAGGTGTTGGAATAGTAAATCTTATGATTCCTTAGGTTATAGCTCCCTCCAGTGCAAGTCGATGTAACGACGTGCGTTGTAATGGCTGCGTTGCAACTGCATCGCAGTGTACTCACCCTGATGTAAAGGATGTTTCCCCCTTAGGAAGGAAGTTCCAGAGTAATATGCAAAGCTGCATGTCACACTATCCTCGGATAAATCCCCCATTCAGAGAGAGACCTAGAGAAAGGAGGTAGCAAGGTGCAATACTGTTTCAATGTCACTATTCATATAATGGGCAAACAGTGGAAAGTATGTGTGCATGAAGGCATTTGCTGAAACCTTTGTAATGAAAACATGGTTCCTAATGGGTAGCCATTGAAATGGACGTTAGAAAGAACAGCAAAAGGCTGGAAAGCAAGAGCTGCAGTAAACTGTCGAGAGGTATAAAGCACTCAGAAACACACTGTCAGGGAAGCTGGTAATGGTTGTGAGTTATATAATCTGACACCCACCTTGGAAATAATACGAAGAACTTCACTTCTTTCCTGTTTTACCCATTTTAGAATATGGTAGGGACCTCTGGATTAATTGAGGCCTTCTGTGAAACTAAAACGATATATATTCTGGACTTTAAAACACATATTTTTTGTTAAAAAGCTGGTATAATCGACATCCTGACAGATCTACTGTATTTGTGTGCAAATATTTTGTGCAGTCGCAAACATATCATGTATGGGTCAAAGAGTGAAGGTCTGAAGCATGTGTCAGTGTTCAGCAGCAGTCTATTCCCATTCCTTTTCATGACCAGCGGTTAGCCCTGTCTCACTGTCATTTTTCAAGCCTAATTACCCGTGGTACTCTGGTGGTAAACCACCTGACTGTGGGTGCTGCAAGGGAGGGTGGGCAAAGACCTTCCTCCAGACCTAGATCAACATTTCCTGTGAAAGGAAAGTCACACCACTAGATTCATTTGTGTATGTAGTCTTAGCACAGGATGGTGGAGTCACTCACAGGAGGGAAGGAAGTACAGATGTAGAGTTGAGAGATGGATATTTTGCTTGATGTTGATAGAAGAAACCTGGCAGGATTTGGGTGGAGTTTGTAGATAAGAGGTGGACAGAGACAAACATATTTCTGCCATGTTGTTTCTCTGTACTGAAATAAACTCTCAGGTATGTTTTTTGTCAAAGCATAACGACTGACAAGGTATATAAAAAGTGTTTGATTCTAACGCATGGAGGGGTTCTGACTAATTGCAGGCGCGTTTAACGCTTTACATGTTACCAGCTCCTAAGAGAAAACTGCCAGAAACAGATGAGGAGTATTCTTTATTCCGATAATAACTTTATTTGTTGAAACACCAAATAGCAGCTAAATAAAGCACGTCCAGCTCAGGCTTCTTCTCGCCCGCAGCTACTGCCCAAGAGATTCAAGTAAGAATTCTGGAACCTGAGACGCAAACGCTGGACGGAACGAGAGCGTTAGCAATATAAAGGTAAACTTGCATTTAAATAGAAATAATCATGTAACAGCTTGCCTTAAGGTATCCCAGAATATTCTAAAGAACATGACGCATGACAATCTTGCAGATTCCGCAGACGTCTTGCAAGCGGTGTCCACGTATCCTGGGAAACCTTTACTCTGAGGTAGGACACAGTGACATGTCCTGGAGACAATGTAGCTGTGATTTAGTATGAGAAACCAAGTATATCATTTGCAACTAGGCATTTCACCATGTTATACCTGTAAAACGCCTGCTTGGTATCCCTGAAGTGCAAAAGGCTTTGTTGACCGATGGGTTGGTGCTGCAGCAGAGATTTTCAAGGACCCAAGAGGTGGGGAACATTCTTTTCAACAGCTACAACCTATAAAATAGAGCCACCAGAATGTTTCCTGAATGTTTGGAAATGTTTGGACAATGACAAACGTTGCAGCTGTTCAAGTAAAATATACATATGTGTGTTTACATGAAGGGATTTGCAGAGTACAAGCTTATTTAGATCACAGAACAATGAGTGAGAGCTCAATGGCATGTTTCAAGGTCGTTATCAAAAAGCGGATAACTCACTCAATTCCCACTGTGTGGAGATAGTGTTCCTTGTTCGGTTGAGCCTTCTTTTTTTAACGGTATGAGAGTTGAATTACTACTGATGTCAGTGAGGGTGCTGTTCAGTATTCCAGAAGCCAAGAAGGAGAATGCCTGCTGATGGAGAAACCTGTGCGAATTGATACCCCCATAATACATACTAACAGTAAGTAGTTGTAAAAAACTAACATAGACCCAACATGAACACATGAAAACACGTAAATACAATAATATTGTATTAATATTTGTGTTTTAAAAGAAACGAGAAACATTGCATGACCAGGCCACATGTGCTTCAGTAATTCACATGCTGCATCCTGTTTTGGAATAATAAATAATGCCGCTTTTGCAAAGCTTATGATAGGTAACATTAATGGGGAATAGTGCAAGGTGGGTGGTAATCGGTGAAGGTTTCATTATCATATAATTAATAAATGTTCATATTTCATTTGCTTTAGTGTGGGGCAAAGGCGCCATCTTCATGAAATTGGCTGAAATTGGCTGAAGTGGGAGGGGGTGATTTGAGGAGTGAGTCCCTTCTGTCAGAGACGACACAGACGTACTGTGCATAGCAGGAATGTATACGAAGTTGAAGGACGGTGATTATCGACTGCCAAATGATGTCCAAGTCGTGTGACCAGAGTCACATATGCCTCATTTGGGGGGGCGTGGCTTGGCCCCCGATGAAATGGCGGCGCCTAGGTGAAGATCCTCGGGGACTCTGGGTGACTACTATCTTCCCGTGCTGTTTCAGCTCCTCTTCGGACTATTGTGGTCATTTTTGGATGTGAAAAATCAACTTTATAGACAACGTGAATTCTTTGGTCATTGTCGCTGCTTCTCGACCGCCATTTTGTTTCTTCACCAGTGCTGACTCGCCGAATTGAATTCTTCTCTGAAGGACTATGGAACTTTTGCTTTTACGCTTTTTATTTTTTCTGGTTGTCTGCTTCCTCGTGGATATCGTCTAGTTTTTTCCCTGCATGATTCTGATTTTTTCTCTGTGCCTTTCTGACAGACTTAATTGCGGCGACCATTTTGAGTTTTCCTCCTCTTCACAATCCTTTCATTTTTTGGCCTCGCTCTTTTATTATTTTTCTTCATGGGAAGAACTAAAGGCACTCTTCCTTCGAAGCCTTCTACTAAACGCATCTTCATTAAGAATTCGAAGATCTTTACCGAATTCTTTCATCTGAAAGACTCTTCTACGACGATATGGCGGCTTCTGACCACGCTTCGACATCTTCAGGGAAATCTCTGACTAAACGTCTTAAGTAGAATCCACCATCTCCGCCTAAGGCATCGTCACCTGTTTCATTGGAGATCTTATTAGAAGAGATTAGGGCATTACGCCCTTTTATGGAAGACACGAATACGAAACTTCAAGTCCTTATGGACACTTGGATGCAACTTGATAATAGCGTCACCGCAGTCGAGCAATCTATCTCATCTATTACTGCTACTTGTGACAAGTTTTCTCCTCTACAATCTCAAGTGTCTACTCTTCAGCATCAAGTCGTAATAGACGCAATAATCTCCGTATTTACGGACTTGCAGAAGGACAGGAGGGGTCTGACCCCCTAACGTTTTTCAAGTCGTTCATTCCTAAAGTTCTACACCTGCCAGAGGGCACCGTGCTTAACATCCAAAGAGTGCACAGATTAGGACGCCTTTCCTCATCTGCTTCTCCCTCACAGAAACCACGAGGGGTGATCCTATATTTCTTAGAATACACAGACTTATTAAAAGTTCTTTCTGCTGCCAAGTTTTCTCAGCGTGTTACCTGGTCTGGCTCTACTTTGTTTTTCGCCCAGGACTATGCCAAAACTACAGCAAGCAGACGGAAGGCTTTCCTCAACATGAGACCTGCGCTTCGCGCTATGGGCACTCAATATGGCCTTTTTCATCCTTGTCTCTTCAGAGTGACCTATAACAACAGGACAACGACTTATAAAGACCCACTCCGCCTTCAGAGTTTTATTAACTCTCATCACAATGACCCAATGGATGCCTCCTCTTCCAATACTGGCTAACTATTAATTTTTTCCTTTATGATATGGTTTTTTACCCCCTTGTCGTCTTTATTGTTTGTCTTTTTATTCCCTTGTGGTTCGTCTACATATTCATGTACTATGTATCCCTATTGTTTTTTCTTCCCATCGTTCTTTCCTCCTCTTGACGTGATGTTACCCGGCCCCTCATTCTGCTTGGCCCCGGTTATTCCGTCCGCCCCGTCTGGTTCCTTCCTTTCCCTCGTTTCCTTGAATTCTCCTCCTGTAAGGTATGTTGTCAGTTCATATTCATTTTTTGTTGTTTACTTGTATTCTTCTCTTATTGTTCTCTTCGCTGTTTTCTGAACTTGCCATTTTTCTCTCTTTTTTTCTTTTTATCCTTTCAGCCTTCCTATTTCTTCCTTATCTCCTCTCTTTCTTCTTTGCTCTCTCTTCCTTTCTTTCTTCATCTTCTCCCTTTTCTTGCGCCTCTCTTATTATCTTGAACATCCTTTTCTCTCATACTTTTTCTTTCTCAAAGTTCTAATTTGCTTCTTTCAATTGCACCAAGATATAGTTTAAACATGTTTCATGCATTGTATGCTTTTTGTATAAAATGTCTATTTTTATTGTGTTACATTCAGAGTTACCTCATGGAACGTTAAAGGTTTGAATAGTCCCATTAAAAGACAACGAGTGCTATCTCACTTGGCGAGATTAAAATCTGACATTGCTATGTTACAAGAGACCCATCTTAATGATGCTGAAGCTTCTAAATAAAACGACTTTGGGTCGGTCATGTTTTCTTCTCCACAGCTTTAGGGAAAAAGAATGGTGTTGTTATTTTAGTCCACAAAAAGTTTAATGTTTCTGTTATTCATAACAAAATTGATTCTGATGGCCGCTGGGTGATCTTAAAATTGTTAGTTGATAATATACCTATAACTATTTTCAATGTTTATGCCCCAGTATCTGATGACTCTACCTTCTGGCCTCTTATTTCGGACAGGTTAGTCTCTCTAGATGACAACTATATCATTTTTGGTGGTGATTGTAATCAAGTCCATGATCCCTTCCTTGATAGGCACTCCCCAGTTACTTTCTTTAGGTCCAAGATGCACTCTAAATTTACCTCTACCATATGACGTAAATCTCTAACGGATATCTGGAGGCTCTGCCATCCAGACCTCCAAGAATACAGTTATTTCTCTCACCCCCATAAGACACAATCCTTTAATGATTATCTCTTTCTTAGTAAGTCCCTCACCCAATGTGCTCTTTCCTCTGAGATTGGTTCCATCCTGATTTCTGATCATGCCCCTGTTATTGTTGATTTTGACCTGATCCCCTTCTCTCCCTCCTCTGGTAGATGGCGCATTATTAACTCCATCCTGGCTGATTACAAATTCTCTGGCCAATTGAGTTCTTTCGTTACTGACTTTTTCACTACTAACACTACTCCTGATTCTTCTCCAGTTATGATTTGGGGTTCATTTAAAGCTACCGCTAGGGGTTTTATAATTAATTACGTTTCTCAAAAGAAAAAAGGTTTTGAGCAACAATCCTCTCTTCTTCTTGCCAAGATTAAAAAATTAGAGTATTCCTACTTTAATTCGCCTTCTGAATCGTCTCTGAAAGACCTTATTACGGTCAAAGTTGCCTTCAATAAATCCTCTACTGATGCTGCGGCCTCCTACTTATTAAAGAGTAGCGCTTGCTATTATGCGGGTCAAAATAAAATGGGAAAACTCTTGGCTACTTATTTGAAGACTCATCAGGATAGAACTCGAATCGCATCGATAACTGATTCGGCTGGCGTTTCCCATTTCAAAGATGCTGATATCTTACAGGAATTTGTTACTTTTTATAAACAACTTTATACTCCTGAATCCGTCCCTCTTCCTTCCGACCTATCCTCTTATTTTCAGTCACTCGCATCTCCTCCCTCTTCCCATATTGATTTTACCTCACTTGATTCAGATATAACTTTATCATGAATCTCTCACGCAGTTTCGGTCCTCCGACGAGGTAAAGCCCCAGGTCCGGATGGTTTCACTATTGAATTTTATAATCACTTCTCTAAACTTCTCCTTCCACATATGCTTCTACTTTTTAATTATTTTATTTCTAAGGCATCTTTGCAGGGCACTTTTCAAGAAGCGATGATTTGCTTGATCCCCAAAGACAACAAAGACCCTGCGTTTTGTAAAAACAACCACCCCATTTCCCTTGTAAATACGGATTATAAGATCTTCGCCAAGTTGCTTGCTTTACGTATCGACCCCATTTTACCTAAACTTATTGGCCCTGAACAATCTGGCTTCATCAAAGGTCGCCTGTGTCCGACAACTCAAGGGTTTTCTTTAACAATCTTAGCAGAGCCTCCTCCTTACAATATACATTAGCGGCCATTGCCTTAGATGCCGAGAAGGCGTTTGATAGAATTTGTTGGAATTTTATGTTTCGTGCCCTTAATTGGATTGGCTTTCTCCCTAAATTGATCTCCCTCATTTCCCTTTAGTATTCCGGCCCTAGAGCTTCCATCTTTGCCAATGGGAAAATTTCTGATTATTTCTCCCTCTCCAGGGGTGTTCGACAGGGATGCCCTCTATCACCTTTATTATTTATTACAATCCAGGTCCCAATCAAGCCAAATTATCGGTCTATGCGGACGATATCCTTTTTTATTGTTCCAACCCTAAATCCACCATCCCCTCTTTTCTTCGCCAAGTTGATGCTTTCTCATTAGTTTCCGGTTACCATCTTAATCGTGATAAGTGTGAAGTTTTGCCCCTTAATGTCTTATGCCTCCGTCATTATTTTGATCAAACTGGTTTTTCCTGGAACTCAACTAAAATCAAGTATTTAGGATTATGGTTTTCCCCTTCTATATCGGACACATTAAAAGCCAATCTTGAATATATTATTAAAAAACTATCTGATTCTATCACCAAATGGCACCCTCTTTATCTTTCTTGGTGGGGAAGACTGGATTCAATTAAAATGATGTTAGTACCTATCGTTTTATTCTCTCTTTCAATGACACCTATTTGAATACCTGGATATTATTTCAAAAAACTGGATTCAATTCTTTCAAAGTTTCTTTGGAAGAGTAAACCTCCGCGGGTTGCTCTGTCTTCCCTTAAAAAATATAAATCTCTTGGAGGTCTTAAGTTTCCTGACTTTAAATCTTACCATTAAAAGTTGCTGATTTTAATAGCATGTTTGAAAATTTAATTTAAAATCCTTATTTGTGCATTTACCCTGTGACATCTCAAAGATCATTCTTACCTGCACTTTCACTCGCTCGTGGCCCCGTTCCGCCCCGGCTTTGTGCCGTTTGTGCGGAGGGTCAGCTAGAGGAGCGTCACTTCCTGCTCGTGACACCACTTCCGCCCTGCACCTACTCATCGCAGGTTAGCGGTCTAGTGTTCCCTCACCTCCAGTATATAATGGCGGTATGGTGGAAGCGCAGCGGACGAGCGCAGCGGGAGCGCCGACTTCGCGCCGAAGTCACGCATAAGTCAAGCCCGTCTGCGCCCGTCCGCGGCCGACCGGGCCCAGGGCTCCGTCGTAATGCCCATTTCTATACTTACACCTCCACCGACCTCCAAAGACTTAACTCCTCAGGGCCTATTCCTGCCCGCACTGCCAGGGCTGCTCAGGACTGTGGTATTTTTGTCCCTTCTGACACCCCTGCCCTAGAAACCCTTCCCCATCACGATTCCTCCCCAGCCCCTTCCCCCTCCATGTCTCAGAAATCCGCTCCTTTACTGGTGTATTATCTTAATACCCACTCCTTAATAAGCCACCAGTTAGAGATCTTTCAATTACTACACGAGAGCGCCATTGATATTCTCCTCTTAACTGAAACGTGGATAGCTGAGGACTCAGCCCCCGACATCCTCGCAGCAATTCCTACTGGTTACTATATCATGCAAGCCAACCGGCCTGCCGGGAAGACCGGCGGCGGGGTGGCGGCCATCATCCGCTCTGAACATAAATTTTCAGAGCTGACTGTGATTCCTATTCCCAAAACTGACTGCCTCTCTCTTAAATTCTCCTCAGCCAAGTCCGCCTTTGTCTGTGTCCTTGCTTACAGGCCCCCTGATTAGATGCCCCTCTTCCCTCAACTATTTGGCGATTTCATCTCTCAACTCGCGATTCATCATGCTAACATCATGCTCATTGGTGATTTCAACTACTGGCCATCTGATGCCCGCGAAAGCCAATCCTCTACGGAGTTTACAGACCTTTTAACCAGCATGAATTTTCACCAGCACATTAATACTCCCACTCACCACAAGGGCCACATCCTAGACCAAGCCTGGACGTCTAATCTCGATATTTCCCCTCCCTCTGTACTTCCCTGTTCCTGGTCCGACCATTGTTCCATATCCTTTTACCTTTATCTTCATACTTCTTGCCCCCCCCCCCCCCTGTCAAGAATCTTTCTGCTCGTAACTGGAAAAAAGCCAATCTGACTGACTTTCATGCCTTATTGGCCTCCACCGCTCCCACACCCTCGATCTCGGTGGCTGACCAGGCTGCTCACCTCGAAGAATGGCTACTTTTTGCCTGCGACAAAGTTGCCCCTTTTAAAACAATTAAAGCCAAGCGCCCTCATGACGCTCAGCGGTGGTTCTCTGACCAACTTAAAGCGGACAAACTTGCTCTCCGACAGGCAGAGCGCCGTTGGAGGCGCAACTATGATCCCCAGCTCAGACTCGTTTATGTAGACTCCTTAAAGTTCTACAAAAAATCGATCTTGGAAGCTAAAACCGCCTACTTTTCTCAAAAGATAATGGACTCCAACAACAAAGCTAAAGATATCTTCTCCATTGTCAACGAGCTCTCCCTGCCTGACAGGGTTACACCTCAACCCCAGCCAACCCAAACTTTGTGTGATTCCCTCAACTCTTACTTCATTGACAAAATCACAACCATTAAAAATAATATCCCTTCCCCCTCATCCCCTCTACCCTTACCTCTCCCTCCCATGAACACTAGTCGTCTGACAGAGTTACCGCCAATTTCACTAAAAGAATTTTCTTCATTGCTCCATAAAGTCAGTTCAGGTTCCCCTAATGATTGCTGCCCCCCTCAGATCCTGAGGGAGGCCTTCCTGGCCTGTCCTGGCCCCCCACTAGCCTTGCTCAACAACTCTTTAGCTACTGGGGAAGTCCCTCGCTCCTTCAAACAGGCAGCCGTCCTACCCATCCTAAAAAAAACTAATGCCGATCCCACAATCCTAAGCAATTACAGACCGATTTCCCTCCTCCCCTACCTGGGAAAAATCCTGGAGACATATGTCACCCGCTGCCTGAGCTCCTTTATCGAGAAATCCTCCTTCCTGGATGCCCAACAAGCTGGCTTTAGACCCCTCCATTCCACCGAGGCGGTCATAGTAGCCGTCATGGATGACCTTAGGAAAGGTCCCAACAAAAACATCTCACAGGCCCTTGTCCTTTTGGACCTGTCGGCAGCATTCGACACGGTCGATCATACTATCTTGATCGACTGTGTCAATAATGCTGGCATCCAGGGGGTGGCCCTCGATTGGCTTAGATCCTTCCTCGACCACCGATCTCAGGCAGTCCATCTGTCCACTTTCTCTGCACCCTACTCATCCTAAACTTGCGGGGTCCCTCAGGGCTCTGCACTATCACCCTTATTATTTAATGTGTATATACAACCCCTCTTAGCCTCCCTCCACAATATCCCGGTCACAATTTTCAACTATGCGGACGATCTTCAGTTAATCTTTCCCATTGATTCTCTTCCTTCCTCCTGTCTTAATTTCCAGTCCACCATGCTGGCCATTGCAGAGTGGATGTTTCACAGCCAATTGAAATTGAACCCCACAAAAACAGAGCTCATACTAGTGGGGGGTTCCTCTAATCCGTGGAATTCCACCTTTTGGCCTTCATCCCTAGGGACGGCACCCACTCCTGTGAGCACTGTGAAGAGTCTGGGGGTGTTCATCTCTGAAGACCTCTCTATGAGACCACAAATCAACTCAGTCACCTCATCCTGTTTTTTCCATCTAAGGCGGATTCGCAAAATCAGTAGGTTCCTCACCAGAGATGCCCTCATTCTAGTCATCATCGCTCTTATCACCTCCAGACTCGACTATGCTAACATTCTTTATGTGGGGATCCCAGCATTCCACCTCCACCGCCTGCAACTGGTGCAGAATCAGGCTGCCCGCCTGATCTTCCACCAGCCGAAACATCAGCACGTCACCCCCCTTCTCCGCAACCTTCACTGGCTCCCTGTCTCCAAACGCTGCACCTTCAAGCTTGGATGTACCGTCTTCAAAGCCCTTTCTGATTTAGCCCCCGCCTTTATCTCATCTTGCCTGACACATTACGTTCCCCACAGAGATCTCCGCTCAACATCTCTTAATTATCTTGTGGTTCCCAAATGCAGACGAAAAAGCATGGAGGGCTGAGTTTCTCTGTCTTGGCTCCCTCCACCTGGAATTCCCTTCCAACTGCACTTCGTCTCTGCCCCAGCTATGACTGCTTTCGCAGACTGTTAAAAACTCTGTTATTCCAGTCAGCATTTGAGTAAACCCTCCTCCCTGGTCACCGTATTTTGTCAAGAGCGCCATGAAACTGTTGGTGAATGTGCGCGGTACAAATATTTTTAACGTAACGTTTAACGTAACCATTATTCCTTTATCCTTAAACAAGCCTCCCGTTGGTTATCTACGGAGACTCCTACTTACCCTCCAGTCTGGTTGTCCATGGAAAAATCTCTCATTTCACCTTTTGACTTCTCTGAAATTCTGGCCTTTTCCACTAACGTCTCTTCTTTGCATTCTCCTGTCATTTCTCACTCCCGTCACCTCTTGACTCCTTTCATATACTCTACGTATCCTTCCTGGTCTTCTCTATCCCAACAGCCCATTTGGCACAATAAGTCACTTTGAATTAAAAATCGCTCTTTTTTCTGGAAGTCCTGGAGGTCTAAAGGTTTAAGGTGGATTTCCCAGCTACTCCTTGATAAGGTTCCCCTTACCTTTGCTGATCTTCAATCTCAATTTCTTCTTCCCAATAATTTTAAGAAAAAATATGATCTGTTACTTCCTGCACTCCTTCAATATCTTCAATCTCTCCCCCATCTCTTGATTTTCCTCCCCTTTATTTGCATCTTTCTCCACTGTTGCTTTCCTCTCCTTCGGCCTCTTGCATTTACACTTGTTTACTAACCCCCTCTGAACAACTTAAAATGAAGGCTGAATTGGCTTGGGAGCAGGACTTGTCAGTCTCTTGGCCAGTCTCTTTATGGGATAAGCTCTGGGTAAAAATTCACAAAACATCACAAGCAGCCAATACTACTCAGACCCTCTATTTTATTTATCAGAGGTTATTATTTTCCCCAACTAAATTAGCTTCCTTCTCTCCTGACCTCTCTTCTAACTGCTGGTCTTGTCCCTCCCCTGCTGCTGACTTACTCCATATGCTTTTCCACTTCCCATCTATTGAATCCTTTTGCGTTCTATTTGGTCACGTATAAATATCATCTTCAATCTTCAGCTCCCTTTTTCCCCCTCCAATGTCCTACTTGGTTCCCTTTCTCCGGATCTACCCCAATCTCCCGCTCATTATAAGTTACTAGACCTTTTTATAGCTGTGGCCGTCCACTTGATTACCTCCAACTGGAAAGATTCCTCAAAACTTAATTACTCTACCTGGTGGAATGCTATTTGCTTCAATCACAGACTAGATAACAATTTCGTTACCCCTATTTCCCTCGCCATTAAAAGAGATCTTCTTTGGATCCCTCTTACAACTTATTTTTCCTCACTATCCCCTCCTTGCACCCAGATCATTATCACTAGTCCCACCTCTTATGACGAAATCCGTAAACCTCCTTGAGTTTCTTTTGTTGTCTTTTTTACATAACTTTTTGTCATTTTATCCCCTAATTGCTATTTATTTTTCATGATACTTCTATTATTGCTTTATTTATTGCATACAATGTTGTACTTATACTTGCTTTTGTTATTTTACTTCACTATGTGATTTCGTTTCTTCCCCTTTTTTCTCTTCTTTCCTCATTTAGAAGTAAGTGTTTATTGATTCCACTTCATTATACTTATGAATTATATTGTTATGATTTTTTATATATTGCTATATCTTTGATGTCCGAGCCCACGCACTCAGAAGGACACACCCTTGACCCCCTCTTCACTACAGCAAACTCCATCACCTTCAGCCACACCACCAAACTCCCATGGACCGACCATCGTTGCGTCCACTTCACCTTCAGAACACCCACCATCCACAGACACCAGCACCTGCTTCCACAAAGAAACTGGACCAAAATCACAGATGACCAGCTCACCTCCTCACTCTACAACTCCACCCCAACCATCGCGGAAAACGACGACCCCAACCCCGCAGCCCGAACCCTGCATAAATGGATCTCGGACAGCACCAACACCATAGCCCCCCTCAAGAAAAACAATACCCGTGCCAAGAAAGCCAGATGGTTTACCACCGAACTTCGAGAGTCCAGGCGCACATGCCGCCGCCTTGAAAAGGCCTGGAGAAACACCAAATCAACAGAAGCCCACAACAACTTCAGAGCCGCCACCAACGCCCACCATCAACTCATCAGAGAAACGAGGAAAAAAGCGATTGAAGACAGAATCTCCACCCACGCACACAACAGCAAGGAACTCTTCAGCATCATCAAGGAGTTCGCCCAACCCACCAGCGAGTCTACCGACATCCCTCCCTCACAAGACCTCTGCGACAAACTCAGCATTTTTTTCCACCACAAAATCAAGAGCATCTACGACAACTTCGACGAAGACAACCAACACACTGAACCCTCACCAACCACCCCTGACACCCGGAAACCAGCGATTGATGACTGGACAGCCCTCACCACCGAAGACACACTGAAGACAATGAAGTCAATCCACTCAGGGGCCCCCACGGACCCCTGCCCCCACCACATCTTCAACAGAGCCGCCAACATCATCGCACCCATGCTCCGCCAAACCATCAACCGCTCCCTGGCGACCGCCTCGTTCCCCGACAACTGGAAACACGCCGAGGTCAACCCCCTCCTAAAGAAACCCTCAGCGGACCCCACCGACCTCAAAAACTACAGACCCATCTCCCTGCTCCCGTTCCCAGCGAAAGTCATCGAGAAAGCCGTCAACAGCCAACTCGCCACATTCATTGAAGAACACAACATCCTCGACTCCTTCCAATCCGGCTTCAGAAAAAACCACAGTACGGAAACCGCCCTCCTCGCCGCAACAGACGACATCCGCACCTTACTGGACAAAGGAGAAACAGTAGCCCTCATCCTCCTCGACACCCGCACCCTAATACGCAGACTCTACGATGCAGGAATCCAGTACAAAGGCCCTCAACTGGATCTGCTCCTTCCTCTCCGGCAGGACGCAGCGGGTCAGACTCCCCCCTTTCCTCTCGGACCCCACACCGATCACCTGCGGAGTCCCCCAGGGCTCCTCCCTCAGCCCGACGCTCTTCAACGTCTACATGGCTCCACTTGCCCCCATCGTCAGAACCTACGGACTCAACATTGTGTCATATGCAAACGACACCCAGCTCATCCTCTCCCTATCCAACGAGCCCAACACCGCCAGACGCAACTTTCGAGAAGGCATGGAAGCCGTCGCCAAATGGATGAAAAACAGCTGCCTTCAACTAAACACCAACAAAACAGAAGTACTCATCATGGGCCCAAACCCCGACGCCCGGAGCGACACCTGGTGGCCCACCGCCCTCGGAAACCCGCCAACCCCCACAGACCACGCACGCAACCTGGGAATCATCCTGGACTCAAAGCTCAAAATGGACCGCCAGATCATCTCTATCTCATCTTCCTGCTTCCACACCCTCCGCCTCCTTCGTAAGACCTTCAAATGGATCCCCCTCGAACACCGAAAGACAGTCACTCACGCCCTGGTCACCAGCAGACTCGACTACGGCAACGCACTCTATGCCGGAATAAACAAAAACCTCATCCGCAAGCTACAGAACATCCAGAACGCCGCTGCAAGACTGGTCCTCAACCTGCCAAAACACTGCCACATCTCCCAGCACCTGCGCACACTCCACTGGCTCCCCATCGAGGCGAGAATCACCTTTAAGATGCTCACCCACGCACACAAGGCCCTCCACGGCACCGGACCAGCATACCTGAACAGCCGACTCAAATTCCACGCACCCCAAAGGACCCTACGATCAGCCCAGCTTTCCTACGCCGTGGTCCCCCGCACCAGAAAGACCAGATCGGGAGGCCGCTCCTTCTCCTTCCTCACGGCCAAAGCGTGGAACGCCCTTCCGCTCCACCTCAGACAGACAACATCGCTCCCCATCTTCGCAAGAAACCTCAAAACCTGGCTCTTCGACAGACCCCCTCCTTGATGGAATGGAACCTGCACCCCCCCACCCCCCCTCACCCCTAGCACCTTGAGACCCTTACGGGTGAGTAGTCGCGCTTTAACAAACTCCTGATTGATTGATTGATGTGATGCTTCCGTATGTTTTCATGCTTGGTTTCAATAAACTTGAACTTAAAAAAAAAAAAGATGCCTCATTTGAATCTATGAAAAGGAAAAATTGAACGCACAGAAAAATTGACCCCATTGCATTAGGGATTCTGGGTAAATGTGTATGGGCCATTCAAGTATGATGTTATTGAGCATTGATCCCTGATCAATTACTGGTGTCGCGCTGGATCACTACATTCTACCTTTTTTCTTTCTTACTCACTTCTGACTCCTCACCAGTTTAGGAATGCCATGGCTCTTGGAATGGGACTGTTAACCAGAGGTGTGTAGTTTCTTCTAGTGAATAATTGGTGTATTGTTTCTGTTCATCTTCTAGTGAATGCAGATGGTGTTAAAGATGATGTTTGTCTGGGATGGCAGCCAGTATAGTTCCTTCGGGGCTAAGGTGATGGAGATGAATTTAATTAGTTATATGTTAAGAATCATCAAATCATTTTGTATGTCTCTGATTTATATCACAATGGAGTCTAATAGGTCAGTGAGCAAATGGTTACCTCCATACAGATATGAAAAGACCAGACAACAGCTTGAGTCATTGTCCTTAATCCTTTTCTGGAAGGAAATGTTCCACATATTCAGGAGGGAGATTTGGGCCATGCTGCTCCTGGTTTTTATGATAATGTGTTCTTCGAAAGCGAGGTATGTGTTCTGAGTAAATCAAAGTGATTTTTCATTGACCATCAGCTGAGTGGGTTGACCTGTCTGTGTTATGGTTGTATGGTGCCACTGCGGAACAACAGAAACTCAGTTATTGTTGTATTGGGTTTAGGTTTGTACTTGAAATCCAATGCTGGATTATCTCAAGTCAGGTTTTCAGTCAACTAATGCCTTTGGTCAATGACATTTTAACTCATATTTGAGTGCACTTAGTATATTGATGGATTTCATTGTTGTTGGTTAGTAAGAGGGAGAAATTTGGTTCGGAGTGTCACAGGGCAGGCAGAAGGTACTGGAACCCAACTATAAAAACTGGTGTTTTTCACCTCGGGTGTCCTAAGGCCCCCATAAAGCGGATCCACAAACTCGAATGTAAGAAAGCCTTATTAGGCTATGACTCTCAGGGAAGTGAGTAAACAGAACATGATGGCTGGATAGGGAAAATACATATCATTAGTAACAGCAACGCAGTCAATATGTACTACGTAACCACAGTCTTAAGTACCAAAGCAAATTTATTTTCTTTTTATCTGGTTTTTCAAAGTTTCAAAAAACACACGGGCAAACCAAAGACTGTCACGACAGTGAATTCATGGGTACAATATCTACACATATACAAAAGTACAAATATACAGTATTTACAAAATGAATAAAGCACAACGAATAAGGACAAATAGAACTGACACACTGAAAGCAAATGAAGTAATTCAGTATTCAAAAATTAATTGCATTTATATACAGTGAAAAATTCGTGCAAGAAGCAAGGGTACAACCAGTCCATGGGAATGTGAAACCAAGGGACAGGCGGGGACAGATGGAATGGGACGCCTGCCTGCCTGACAAAACTGTGGTTCAATGTTTATACTGGGTTGCACAACTAGGATCCCAAGTGGTGGATAATGTCTTTTCCTAGATGCACCCTTTTGAGTAACCACAGGGTGGAAGTGTTGACGCGTTTCGAACCGGAGTATTAGAGGTTCTCTTCAGGACGGGGACTGGGATCAGTGAGTCTGTAACAATATACAGAATAGGTGTCAGGGTTTTATACCATAGTATTGTAACAAAAACAATAAACAGTGACTCCACACAAGGAAGTGGACTTTTACCTGCACGTGGCAAGGAGTATGCCGTGGTGTCGGTAATTCACAATGGAAAAGTAGTTTCTGGAAAGACATATACAAAGAGTGCTTAGCACACTGGTCCATTACGGAATATTAGGAAATCTAGGCTGGTGCATGTCACCTAAGGCCATAGAGGATGATGGCTCATACCTGTGGTTATCCGAGCGTAATTCTTGTTGATATGTTGCCCGCCGCGCGGTACAAACTCGACAGGGAAAGCGGCTCACTTTGTAACCGTATTGTTTTTTAAGGCTGGAGAGGACACATAAAAATGGATGTGCAAGGTTAGCCGGGCTTTTTTATATATACACCGGCTGTGGCGATTGCGGGACAGAATGGCAAATCCTACCTTGGTAAGTAGCTTAAGCGGAATAGGGCGTCTGAACACAGAGGCCAATTCGGAACCGGCGGGCGGTGTCTCAATCAGCCGGGACCTGCATATGAACAAAGCGAGTGGCACAACTCCGCGACACACTGAGAGACTGTGTGTTTACCAGGCTAAGAGAGATTGAATCCTTCCAAACAAGTAAGTGCAATGCAGATTTACTGCAACCCGCGTTAAGCGCTATACCGCCGTGGCTCCTGAATAACGGGAACGCGTTCTCAAAAATGCACTCGCATTGTTCATATGCAGGTCCCGGCTGATTGAGACACCGCCCGCCGGTTCCGAATTGGCCTCTGTGTTCAGACGCCCTATTCCGCTTAAGCTACTTACCAAGGTAGGATTTGCCATTCTGTCCCGCAATCGCCACAGCCGGTGTATATATAAAAAAGCCCGGCTAACCTTGCACATCCATTTTTATGTGTCCTCTCCAGCCTTCAAAAACAATACGGTTACAATGTGAGCCGCTTTCCCTGTCGAGTTTGTACCGCGCGGCGGGCAACATATCAACAAGAATTACGCTCGGATAACCAAAGGTATGAGCCATCATCCTCTATGGCCTTAGGTGACATGCACCAGCCTAGATTTCCTAATATTCCGTAATGGACCAGTGTGCTAAGCACTCTTTGTATATGTCTTTCCAGAAACTACTTTTCCATTGTGAATTACCGACACCACGGCATACTCCTTGCCACGTGCAGGTAAAAGTCCACTTCCTTGTGTGGAGTCACTGTTTATTGTTTTTGTTACAATACTATGGTATAAAACCCTGACACCTATTCTGTATATTGTTACAGACTCACTGTTCCCAGTCCCCGTCCTGAAGAGAACCTCTAATACTCCGGTTCGAAACGCGTCGACACTTCCACCCTGTGGTTACTCAAAAGGGTGCATCTAGGAAAAGACATTATCCACCACTTGGGATCCTAGTTGTGCAACCCAGTATAAACATTGAACCACAGTTTTGTCAGGCAGGCAGGCGTCCCATTCCATCTGTCCCCGCCTGTCCCTTGGTTTCACATTCCCATGGACTGGTTGTACCCTTGCTTCTTGCACGAATTTTTCACTGTATATAAATGCAATTATTTTTGAATACTGAATTACTTCATTTGCTTTCGGTGTGTCAGTTCTATTTGTCCTTATTCGTTGTGCTTTATTCATTTTGTAAATACTGTATATTTGTACTTTTGTATATGTGTAGATATTGTACCCATGAATTCACTGTCGTGACAGTCTTTGGTTTGCCCGTGTGTTTTTTGAAACTTTGAAAAACCAGATAAAAAGAAAATAAATTTGCTTTGGTACTTAAGACTGTGGTTACGTAGTACATATTGACTGCGTTGCTGTTACTAATGATATGTATTTTCCCTATCCAGCCATCATGTTCTGTTTACTCTGTTGTTGAGATCCGGGCTGGGTAGACGTAGGATCCAAAACCTTCTTTGTTCCACATCTCAGGGAAGTGAGGCAGGGCAGTTCAATGGTTACTCAGGGGACATGTTGTGGAATAGAGACTCAAAACTCAGCAATGAAACAAACAACTCTCAAAAAATTACTTTCCAGTAGATGCTTTTATTTGTAAAAATGAAAAGTACTTTATTACCCATAAAAATTTATACTATGCATAAATTAACAAATATGTACAGAATGAGAGATGAGGATATTTATGGTAACACCCTCTACATGGCCTCACAACCTACAGGATGCACACAATAAGAAAAGGTCACCCACATCAAGTATCTCCTTATGAATATACTCTGGAGCCTAATGCAGGAGGCACCACAGTTATTTGGCCACCAGCCAGTCCTAACTCCCACAACACCCACCATATATCTAATGCAACATGAAGAGTGCATTTAAACCAAGATTGACAAACAACCATATGCTCGAAAAACAAAAGATACCTAAAAAACAAAATCCCCAAACAAAACTTCCTGCTCAGGAAGTTCTTCATCATGTTGAAAATGTAACCCAGTTAAAACTTTCAGTGACAAGGGAGAATTAAAGTGATGAGGATAGCAATGCAAAGCTCCTGTGGGGTTCTACTGCTTGTATTCTTCTCAAAGGCCTCAACGGTACTCTTGCACAGCCTGCAGCACTGCCTTTGATGATGCTGCTGGCTGTGACTTTTTTTTCTGAAACACAGGCACTTGCGGGCGCATCTCTTCTCTTCCCCTGTGGACCACGTTTCCTAGACCGTGCAAGAGGCTATGCCCTTCTCACTTAGGTTGGCACATATGTTTGCCCAGCACACTCCTTCCAGAGGGTACAACCACACTCCTCAAATAAGGGCATGTAGGTCAGGGGCAAGGAAAGCGGTAGGGGCCGGGGGCTCAACACGCCCTAAGGCATTGGTCTCCCTAGGCACTGGCGAGTTCTAAGGATTGACATTGTCCCTCTAGGGGTGCAGTGATGTAAGATGCTGCACTGGTGTTGAATATTGGTCTTCTCCAGTGATGTAATTCAGAAACTGTTTGACAGAGCTTAAATGTATTCAGCCCAGAAGTGCTGCATACCTATTCAGCAGCAAGAGAGACTAATGCCGTTTTTTTGATCTGGCTTCTTACTTTCTTCACCTTGTGATGTCCTCTAGCTGAAAGGAGTGTCCTTTCAGGGTCTTGCTTACACAGCACCACATGACTCTTAAGGTAGGTTTCACTGCCTACATGCCCTCTTCAGTCTCACTGGCATCCCAGCCACTTGCCCTCTCAGGGTATCCTGACCTTTACATCTTTGGAATGATTTGGCTTTTATTTGTAGGAGGCTCCTTTATAACCTCTGGACCTCACAGCTTCATCTCATCAGCAAGGAGCTGCAAAGATTCCAATACTTGCCATTCTGCTTGGGCTCTAGATAGATTCTCCTTAGGCATCAACCCGTGGCACGCAAGAAAGGTTAATTTGCCTTCCTGCAGTGCTTGAAATGAGCCGGTACTGTCCGATACTGAGTACCACGGTCCCTTTCAAGAAAAATACATAACTACAACCACAAAACTACAAACAGGATTGGGTATATTACTGTCCAAATGGAAAATACGTGTATTTATTCACAAAATCGATACACATGAAAAAAACATACAGTAACATAAAGTGAGCAGGAAGTGACAGCAGGAAGTGACGGGGTTCTAAAAACCAACAGATATCCTGACCTCAGGCATATAACTGCAGGGTGACGTATTAGTGATGCAAAAACAACAGTAGTGACAGTAAAAAGAACATCTGGTACTCCAAATAAATCAAGAATAAAAGTATACAATGCCCTTTCCAAAACAAGCATAAGTATATCTAAGTTCCCACCTAATAAAGGCCTCATTAATTTTGACCAATATTGTAACTGACATCTCTCTATTGAAACATCCGGCAGTTAGAAAATCTATTTTATTTAAGAGAATTTAATTGGTCTGAACATGGGACGGAGGGGGTCTTCCCCCTACCCTCTATAACAGATCTCTCCTTATAAGGGACCTGCTTAGCACTAATTCCCAATTTTAATGGCCCCTGCGTTACCCCTGCTCGCCTTTTACCTTTCTTTGTGCACTTCGTAGGGAGGACGGTACCTGGTGACTCACAAGCCAGTGGACTCACCTGTACAGCCTGGGCTCCATGTACATCTTGCTGTTGCTTAGAGGAGGTCTGAATGCGGATGCCACAACCTGAATCCCGGCCCTCCTTGGGCTCCACAGCAGGGGCACCTTTCCCCAGGATGGTAAAAGCTTGACCCGTGCTACCGCTGCAGTTACTGGCCCAGAGGAGCCCGCTACCTCTGCCGCCCCTCCTGTGATGAAGAAGCTGAACCTGCAGGAACCGGAGCTCCAGGACACATACCCCGTCTCAAATCAGCCAAAAAATATAGAAAACAGGAGGGAATTGCTCTGCGCATTCAAGATATTTGACACCGGTAAGACAGATCGCAAACTCCACCTAATGTTTAAGCGCGGAACACAGGCGCCTCCAGGGAGCAAGCGGCTGCTCATGTAGCGCCTCCATGTTCTCCTTGCTGACCTGGTATCAGGGGGCAGGTATCACTACAGGTACGGACATAGAAATCAGTGGCTCCACCTTTCAGCAGTGTGAAGTTAAAGGCAGGAGCATAAAGGCAGGAAGGGCCAAGGGAAATCCCCGGACCACAAAGTTAGGATCACACCCTCATTAAAGTAATATTTTTAAGTGCAACCAACTGTACTTGACGTGGTGAAACAGGGTGAGGTACTTAAAAGGGGTTTGCTTGCTTTGCCAGATTTGCTAGCATCAAGACCCAGTTTGGAGAGGATGGAGGCTTCGGGTGGTCCGTTCTCTTCAGTATCAAATGCAACTTCAAATATAGGAGGTGTTTAAATAGGGGCTCCACCTAAAGGAATGGATAGTGAAAAGCATAAGCCCTCAGAAGTTCAAGGTACGGAAGTAAGCTGTGACGCAGAGCTGGGCAAAGGCTTAAAAGAACATGACATGATGGGACCTTCAGTAGCATCTCTGGAGGCTCTTTTTTCCACCCTCTCTGAAGACATTAAAAAAGGGTTCTCAGTGTCTGAAGCAAACCAGGAAGAGATCAGAAACTTTTGCGAGTTGCTGGAGAGGAAAATTGACCTCCTAAATGCAAGAACAGACACATTGGAGAACACTGTGGTTGATTTAAAGGATGATCTTGGAGTAGCAAAAGCTGACATTTTAGCTCTGAAGAGGGAGGAGGTGGCCTTTGGGATGAGTTAGAGATGCCAGACAATAACTTCCGTAGAAGTAATATTTGCATTTTGAATATCCCGGAGGGGAGAGATGGGGAGGACCTCAAATCCTATATGGTTTCACTCTTGAAAGAGACACTCCAGTTAGAGGAATCAGAGGAGGAATTGAGGAAGGACACCCAAAGGATTCATAGGGACCCTTTCAGAAGGAACACTAACAGGACAAAGCTCAGGAAAATCCTTATAAACTTCTAAACTTACTCTTTGAAGGAAAAGATTCTCAACATCGCCCTCAAGACTAAATTATTGAAGGCCAGAGATTTTTCATTTGAAGTACGCTCTGATCTCGCCCGAGCTACCCAGGCAATGGGAGCTGGGCAGGAAGCTGGATGATTTCAGGAAGCACAGTGCTGTGGCCAAAGTTAAATTTCCAGCAATCTTGAAAATTATGTATAGAAATATAATGTCAGATTGCAATCAGAGGCAGAAGAGCTTTTGGAAAGTTTTTGGAAAAGCGATTTACAGTTGATGAGCTAGTCTCAGACACTCATCTAGAGCATTTTCTGATGGGAGCACTGTGGTTGGTCTCCGTTAGTTTAGCTAAATATACTACTAGGTCCATTGGCTCTCAAAACAGAATAAGTGGGATAACAACAGAAATGATATAAAGATACTCACGGCAACAATTAGCCAGTGGAAGTCATTGGTCAGTCTCAATCTTCTCCTTAAACTTTTCTTGTATTTTTTTCAGTTTTTCACAAGGGACAGTAAGTGATGCCCCAGCGTGCTGTTACTGGACACTTATCGGTCTAGGTAAATGGGGTGAGGGTTCTCCTTGGAGGGGTTAGTAGTAGTAGGGGGGTGCTGGGGTGCACAGGGCGGGGAGCATTGTGATAAAAAACAAAACATTCCCCCATTTACCTTATTGTCTGTTCAGACTGCCCTAATTTTGTTACTGATGTTCTGGTCTGATGCTACCTCTCTCTGCTACCGGATTCGATTCATAGATCTCGCGTCTAAACCTCCATGATAATGATTCATTTCTTGTCATGGAATGTTAATGGCCTGCGTGTGAATGCCAGAAGGGTACAAATTTTACAATACATAAGAGATTCTCCAGCACAGGTAATTTTCCTTCAGGAAACTCACCTTTTCAAGGAAGAGATCACTGAGATATTTAAAAATCAGAAGTGGCTGGACCATTTGATCTGCTCCAACCAGAGTGCCAATATTAGGGGCGTTGCTATTTTAATTAAAAAATAAGCTAAAGCTCATATTTTAAACTCCTTGGTTGACTCATGTGGCAGGTGGGTCATTTTGAAGGCAATTATGTTGGGGTCTTTGCTCACCTTAGTGGGCTATTATGGCCCTAACCAGGATGTCCCTCCTCTCTCAAAACAATTTGTATGAACTTATTGGATCCGGTAATTATTGCTGAGGACTTCAACATTGTATTGAATCCCAAATTGGATAAGTCGGCAAACAGCAGATCCAGGGCAACTTCTAGATCCCAGATGTATCTTCATTCTATGATGGCACAGACTGGACTTTGCGACATTTGGGGAGACAGATTGGGTCATCAATTAGGAGTCTCATATTACAATAGTAAATATGGCCACACGTTGAGAATCAACTACATCTTGGTTAGTCACAGCCTAAGGGGCAAAGTTAAGGACATTGTCTATTTGACTCTGCATTTGTCTGACCATTCGGGGGTATGGATTGATATGGTTCTGTCAGATGGTCAGCATGCAAGAGTTTGGACGTTCAACTGAACATTACTTCTTGACAGTGAAGAGATGAAGTACTTATCCCAACAGACGGAGTGCTTTTTGGATGTTCATATAGGACCGGCCACAATTTCTGTAGTTTGGGACTCCCTAAAATCCTTCTTAAGGGACATGATAACAAGTAGGGTATGCATTAGGAACAGAAAACATAGAGAAGTGGTGGCACACAAGGAAGGAGAGATGAAAGCAGTAGAGTTGGGCCTGAACAGGGATGTTGACTTTAAGAAACAGCAGGAAGAGTTTGGCAAATTAAGAGGATTAAAAGATCAGCTAAATACTATTCTCCACACCAGGGCTACTAGTAGTTGGGAGGAAAGCAAAGTTGCTCATTTTGAGTATGGTGAAGGTGCGGGCAAGTTGTTGGCATGGAAGGCTATGTCAGACAGGATGCGTAACCTGATTAAACAAATTGACAACATGGCCGGAGGTACTGCCCTGTCCACATACAAGGAGATAGGGGGCACCTTCGTTGACTTCTTTCAGGATTTGTATCAAGAAGGGTGGTTGATAAAACCAAGGAAATGGAGTGGCTGTGTGGGAGCAATCTCTCCCCTCTGAATTAATTCCAGAAAGAGGCGCTAGAGCAGGACAGCTCACAAGAGGAGGTAAAAAAGGCCATTCTTGCTTGCAATGGGGGAAGCTGCTGGGCCGGATGGGTTGCCAATAGAGCTTTATAGATCTTTGGGAGAGGTGGTTGTTCCAATTTTGACACAGCTTTTCAATGAGATCCATCTGAAGATATAAAGTGGCCACCATCACTTTGATTTTGAAAGCAGAGAAGAATCACGCGAATTCCCCACACTCATAGTGTGCGATTCGTATTACTGCGTTCAGTCTTACAATTAATACTTGCAGAACTGAGTTCAAAACGGTTTCAAAGATGCAAAAGGTGGCACAATCAAGCATAAAATGCTTTGGGAACAAGTAGTTCTTTTACAAAAAGAACTACAAAAGACTCACGTGATTCATACACTGAGTCATCAGCGTCATGGCGTTCACGTTGTAGGGAATTCATTGGCTGATGAAGCCGCAAAGGCAGCGTCCACACGGCTTCCGTAGCTGCAATCACTCGTTCAAAAACGAAAATAGACAGCGAAATAATGCAAGCTGTCACTGCTTCAGTAAAAAACAGTGGTAAAACACCCCCGAAAGGCTTTCCAGTTACATAATCATATAAACTGATGCAAACAATGTTCCTTTTGCTCGAATCCCTGGAGTGGGGGATAGGGCAATTCCAAACATGGAACATAGGTTAGGACTAATCTTAGCAGCACACGAAGGGCTCGCCTCTGCACATGCAGGTGTTTCCGCCACAGTATCTTTATTAAAACAGAGATACTGGTGGTCGCATATGAGGAAACAGACCAGAAACTATGTTCTAGATTGTGAAATATGCCAAAAAATGAAAGTATCAACAGTGAAACATCCTGCGCAGACACCCCTTCTGATCTCAGATAAACCATTAGAGTGTGATTACCTGGACCACTGTGGTCCCTTACAAAGGGACGGTAACTATAAATATATCATGGTCGCAGTGGATTCCTGCACAAGATTCATTTGGCTGTGGCCCCAGTGCTCGGCTGACGCCAGAACTGTAATAAAAGATTTGCGAGTCTTTATCGGCACATACGCAATCAGCACTCTACATTCTGACCAGGGTCCTGTGTTTAGCTCTTGGGCTTACAAGGAGACCATGGCCAGCTTAGGCATTGCATTGCAGTACTCTAGTCCCTTCCATCCTGAGGGTAATGTGGTAGTGTAACGAAAAAACCATGACATAAAGCAATCTATAACAGCGAGGGTATTAGGTTCGGGTGATGGGTGGGCCAAACATCTAATAAGTGTCCAACGTAGTCTTAATAATCTGGCAAGAAATTCTCTGGATGGAATCGCTCCGTATGAGCTTTTGTTTGGTACTAGAATGATAATCGAAGACCTCGATAGTCAAACTTCAGTGGTGGAACAAAAAACCTTTGATATCAAAGATCGTTTGGCTGTTTTACAGGGCTTAAATGAAACAAGAAGAAGTCTGAGTAACACAAAGCTAAAGCCATCGGCAACTGAAGAAAAAACACCTGCCCCAGCAAGACTTGTCTGGATTCCAAAGATTGGGGATCTGGTCAGAGAAAAGATTGCGGTGAAGAAGGAATTTGGGCCTTCTTACAGAAAAGCAGTACCTGTCTTAGCAATCAACGGAACAAGATCAGTAGTACTACCGCCCCTTGCTGGTAAAAAGGAGAACAGAGTTGTATCAATTGACCTGTTAAATACACAATCATGTGGCCAATAATAAGTAGTAGGCCCAGTGGGCTCCCAAGATGTAGCAGAATACCAAACCTTGCTACAATTCAAGAGTTTAGAACTAAGAGTCTAATCACATTTGATAAACCTGCAGTGAATAAAGAAGGACTATGCAACAAAGCCATGGAACTTGTGCCTCTTGAAACCCAAATTGCAACAGTTCGTCAAGAAACACCTGTCTACAATGATGTAGCCTCTGACTATACTACAATGAAAAATGAAGAAGCAACTACAAAGATTAATAACAATCCTGATGCGATTCCAATAATTGACAGAACTGCCTCTGGATATTTCATCAATTTCAATGACTTTTCTGAAGATCCTAGTGAACATGAAGGAAAGCCAGCAAACAAGACACTCAAAGAAAAAATAACAGAACTCTTTCATCAGCTTGGAGAAATATATCTGATTTCACCATGGATTGAATTGTGGATTGTGTTAGGTGTACTTTTCCTCCTGCTCTGGCTCATTTTGGTTTTAAGCTTGGGAAGAATGATTGATGGAAAATACAGTACAATGGACACAGCAAGTCAGAACATCAACTGGGTCCTAAAGCTTCACAAGTCATCTCATGTTGAAAAAAGAGACCTGTCATCAGTAAACATCACAGCCATTCCTATACCTGGTGGTGTAGCATGGGACGCTGCTGATTACACCATCTATGGCCCGGTTGAACTCTTGAAGTATTCACATCAGGTCAAGGTTTCATTAAGTGACTTTGTCTCACCGAGCAGTTTCTCTGATGATTGGGACTTTGAGTCTATTATTAATATGATGCCTGATTTAGAAATGTCAGCAACGTTTACAAATCATGATTATGTAGAAGGTTCATCTGATTATGAAGAAATGTATTGCTTTAATCATTTTGGGCACCACTATTTGCATAAATCTGCAAAACCTAGAAATGTTTTTACTTATCATCAATGGGAACATTTTCCAACACCGCCAAAAAGCAGCTCGAAAACATTTTATGAGAAATTTCCATACTTCTCAGTGTTTAATGTCACAGATCCAGAAACGTTTTATTTCAAAAATATGAATAAGACAGGAATGAAAAATATGTTAACCAATACAAAACAGATATATTTTGCAAAATGTTATGAAAAACTTTCTACATTTGCTTTTGAATTCTGGAAAGACAACATTGAAAGAAAAACAATCTGGGGTTCAAAATATTGGCAAATACAGGGATTAGAATCATTATTCAGAGCCTGCATGATCCCAGAACAAATAATGTTCCTGAATGACACCATGCAACAAACAACCTGTCTTGGCCTAGCTAAGATAAAAGATTTAAACAACCGGTATATACCAAAGCCTATGCCTGATAGAAATAGCACTACAGATGAGGGGATAGACGTGTCCCATATTTTACACCAAAACAGAACTAATCCTGATTGGAAAAAATGGTTGATCTGGCCCACAGACACTAATAACTGTCTATATAGATTCCTGGATAAAACACAGGGGTTCAAACAGAACAGGCCAGACCCAAGATATTCCCAGAGACAACATCCAGGGATAATAACAACATACAGTGTAGGAAAATTATGCCTCGAGTGGCTACAGAAATCCACACTACCTGAAATTAAGCAACACTTGACTTTACTTAAAGAAGGTGCTGACTTGCGGGATTTCTTATTGGGACCTCGCAAACAGCGTCAAAAACGTTTCATATACGCCGGTATATATGCTGTTTACAACGAAGCTTGGAAAATAACGCAAATTGGAACTGCTGAAAAAATACGGGAAATTGATCGTATTCATTTGTAAAAATCCCTGTCTGTAGTGGACAATGGGTTAACGACTCTGTCCTCCAGAATTTATTCATTGGACAGCATTGTATCATCTGCTATTGATATAATAGAACAGGATATGCTAATGTTACAACATGGCCAGTCCCAATTATGTTCTATTGTACAGTTAGGCTGGACGTTACAAAATCTGCGTTCAGGCTATGTGCTTTGGCGTCTAATCAACACAGCATCATTATTTTCCATCTTTAACCTTACTGATAAACAAATCTCTTTGGCACAAAAAGAAGCAGACTATACGTTGCTGAGCATTGAAAAACTCGAAAGATTACCATTAACAGTTTCCGAGAAACCTGTCATTGAATGGATAATACATGGTACCATAACAATACCAATAACGAGATTCCAGTTTCAATACTGCCTACAGCATATACCAGCGGGCCTGTATGAAAGGTTGGGTAAAGGATACAAAAAGTCGACCTGGAATTTACCTTACACACATAGATGTTGGAGTGGGGGTAACAAAGAGGTATTTCTTAGTGGAAAAAATTGGGAAAAATCACTAAGTGGTACACTTCCATGTCAAGAAATTAATTTACATGGAGCCTGTGAGGGTTCATCTAATGACCTTTCTTGCCACTTGCACGGCACTCCAGCAACACAAATAGAACCTGTTTTCAGGCAGCTTTCCAACGATAGCTACGTTATGTTAAGTGACCACAGCTGTTGTGGCATGTTGCCAGGAACGCCCTATCTCATCAGTGTTACATCCAGGGTCACTTGTTGCATGCAAGTATTGTATCCAAACAGCAAACCAGACAAGGAGGCCACAATTTGGCCTTCATTAAATATCTCTTCTATTCGAATTGATACATTAAGCAGAATGAAAGCCATTCTTTTACAAAAAACTGTGCCTTTGACCTCGTCTAGAGAAACGTATGATCTGCAAGTTGCAAGGACCTCAGCAGAGACACATACATTATTATCAACAAACTGCCCCGTACATTTCATAGAAATGTTAGGTCAAATTTTAAACATGTCAGATACCAGTGGCATCGCACTTGTATTTAAGACACTTTTTTTCGGGACTGTTAACACCCTTTGAAGCAGTCCTGAGCATTTTCCCGAATTTCGTGCACTCTGTTTTCGGTGGTCTGCCTCTCATTTAGGGACTCATAGCAGGAATTCTATTTTTATTTCTTCTGCTCCGATATGGCAAGTTTAGTCACAAACGATTCCCAGGTTACCATGGAACAAGGGATCCAGGCACTGCGGTACCAAAATAGGATAACACAGGTTCTCGGCTTGGCTCGTCTAAGAGATCTGAATACCACATGGTTTCTATCATTCAGACCAATCTGGCAAGATTGCATATTACCTGTTCTACGATGCCTGCTCTTCAGAGAAGAATGCATGTTAGACATCTGTCTCTCACTTCCATCAGCAGTACCTATGGATGTCGATACTTTGCTTGGTTCGGTAACGGCTCATGCAACGTGTTGTCCTCAGTGGCTACCAATTCTGATGACGGCATTTGTTGAGACCTCACCATTACGACTAGGTGGCAGTGAGGTACGAGATGAAAGCGGCACACAGGTACAACTTTCTGTGAACATTACTAATCCAGATAACTCTGACGGTAATGCATCTCACATATGCACTATTTCTACTTTTTCAGAAATGGCCCAACTTTCACCTACTGTGGTAGACGAATTCTTTGCCAGCCTATCTTCTCCTAACAACGAGAATAACTCTTGAGAAACATGTACAAAGCGTTCCCAGAACTCTGATTTCGGCTTCAGTTTTGATAAACAGAACTTCAAAAAATGTGGAACTATTTTTTTACTCCAATAAAATTATTTTTTCTCAAATACCAAAATATTTACCTTTTTGTTTGGCACAGAGTAATCTGCTTAATGTAGAACTATTCCTAGAGAACAAGATTTCTATTTTTTGATACCTAGAGACAATATTTAAACTTAGCCTCTAGCACATGTACAGTATTATGTAAATCTGTGATGAAATGGTCTCGACCTTCTCTTCTGTATTAACAGCCATTTCATAAATGTAAATTCGTGATTCATTCAACAAACATTTCAAATGTAAAACTATATGCATTATTTGAATGATACCACTGCTTTGAAAACGTACAGTACAATATTCATTTTTCATGTGCAAACCATTTCAAATGCATTTTATGTATTTTTGGTGTGGGATTGTAAACACATGCTTAGAAATGTTATAGCTGCTTAGTATTTAGTAAAGATGGACATTCTACGTGGAGTGGGTTTTGTAACGTATTTAGGGCTCTAGTGTAATTTTCCCGATTCATGCCCTTATATAGGTATAACTTATCATATCATTATATAGGCATCAGAATCATAACCATATTTAGGCACAGCCAATGCAGTCCAAATACTGCATGGCTACTTTCACTAAGCTTCTAGAGTACAACAAGTTCTCAAAGACAGACAACCAGCCTTCAGCAGTACGGGACTACCCCGTGCTTCAGTATTGATTTGTCCCAGAACTCCTGAAGCATGTAAACAACTTCGAGTTCTTACTGACATTATTATGTCCACCCTTACATCAAACTCGGCACCTTCCAAGTATAAATATACCAGCATCTGCCCTAGCAAGCCCACCATGGTTTTGGAGCAGATCGACTAACTACTTGCCTGACGCCCTGCTGTATGCGAGTGCCGAAGGAAGCCGACCCTCCCTGCTGACGCACTGAGAGAGACGCTGTATTTTCTCCTGCCGAGAAATCCAGCTCCAGTGTTTCCCTGCTACCCTTGCGGGTTACTGGGAGATTGAGTCCTGAGAGAGAGATACAAGACCTCCTTCATTTTATAACCAAGGTACGGAGCTGATTAGACCCTTAGCGAATTCTTGGATAGATTCTTGGCAGAAACTATTTAACTCAAGCTACACCTCACTTACTTCTTCCCTTGTACTAGACTTAGGTTAGGTACACCGGGGTAGGCGTATTTTCGATGCACCAGTTGAGTACTTTTAGTCATTATTTATCATTGTATGTATTTTATCCATTTTAAGTATTGTATGGCTTAGAAACCATACAAATGCTTTTACTGTATGCACTTAACTTCATAGCAAGTATTACGATTGTTGCAGTTAACTTCTCTTGCATGAGAAAGAGACTGCTCAATAAATAACCTTTTTATTGAAAACGCCCGTCTCTCTATTTCTCTGCACTACTGGTGAAACGAAGCATGCACGATTGACTAAGTGAAATAGCCATCTATTGTTTCCGCGACTCTGGAGATATATTTCTTATTCTTGATGAACAAAGTTGTCATGTTATATGGTTGTCAGAAACGAATCCCTTCTTGTGTATTCGAGAAAGTTTGTAGAGACCTCTGAGCTAGCTGGCATTCACAGTTAAGTCTAACAAATTCAATAGAGACCTAGTCGACCTAAGTCCTACGTCTAAACTATCGTTTATGTTCATCCAATGCGCAGAGCCTATTGGGAATATAGGAACTACACTACAGGATCACTTACCAACTTGGGAAAATGCTTAACTGTTTAGTTTTGTGAGTCTGGGAAAGTCCCTTTATCTAAAAGTAAAATGGGTCCCATAATTATGCCTCCTTGAAAATCTCCTGACTGTGCTGGGCATTCTGGGTTTCCTTTCACGACCAATATTACAGTCATCAGGGTCACCTGAATGTGAGAGTAACCATGCCCCTTACTTTGGGGTCAGTGTCATCCTAGCCTGCTGTGGTACCGGTAGGCGGGGCGCTCCTCCCTGGCCCCCATCCCTCACCCTACACTTATCCAACATCATGCAACGGTACGGGCGGTTGGTATGCCCACTGTAGTCTGAGGTGAATGTGGACAAAAAAAAGAAAAATTAAAGAATTTAATTGGCAAGTGAAACATGTTTCTCTCTAATATAACACATTTTGGGGGACTAATGAACCAAAGAGAGAGTGAATAGTGTTTGCCAATGACAGGTTCTAATACAACCTCCTCTAAACACACCAAAGGATAAAAATCATAATGGCCTGACTTGCAAAGGTAAACATACACTTTTGTATAAGATTATGATTGTTTGCTGTTCACAAAGGCATTTTACTAGCAATATCTTCACAACTCAGAGTCTCCAGAAAAAACAAATGGGACAATTCCATTTGTGCTTTGCATGTATACATAAATCATCATATCAAAGATCACGTCAGTTTCTTTTGCTCGATCCATTAAAATGGCATTTATTGATCTGTCTATAATTTTTTGCAATATTGTGATTTCTACAAGTTTAGACAGCTAAGCTTTGCTTTTCATTAGCAAGTTTAGTTTAATGGAGGTTTGTGCAAGTGAAAGAAGTAAAGTTTGCTAACAAAGAAGTGATTTACCAGTCTCTCACCCATAATTTTGGCTTGACTACAGTCTGAACCACTAACAGATTTATATGAAACTTGGCATGAAAGTAGAAATTGACTCAGAAATTGTGTTTTTCTTAGTTTAGTATAAATCCATTCAGCAGTTTTTGAGATATAATGAGTTAAAGAAAGGTTGCGGAGCAGACTTTAAAGGAATAACACATTTGTATCCCTTGGCTCGCAAATCCGGTCAATCTCATTTATTCCATTCAACTTCCTGCTGACAGAAAAAAAAGCCTTTGCGGGCCAACCGTTGAAGTGACCAAATCCAGGGAAGTCCTCAGGGATACCCAGTGGGTGGAAAATTCAAGGTACACAATAAAAAAAAATATATATAACGTACAACGTGCAAGACATAAGGAAATTGTGAGCAGCCTTTTTAGGTACCGGATTTGATCAACATTTTGAGCATGACTCACAAATCTCTTTGGGCTACAGGGGCATAGATTGATCTCAGGATTACATTGGTATTGTATCACACAGTATGATGCAAAGGCAATGCAATCCTTAGCTAGATTTACCAAGCCACGCAAGGTCACCATATGTATCCTGCATTGCTTGGTAAATCTGGAGTAACACCAAGGCAGTGCAAGTTGCTGCCTTGTGTTACTCTACACCAGGCAGGTGTTCCATGGATGGAGATTGGGTGTTCCATGGATGGACATTGGGTGTTCCCATGCTTTCACCAATGTATTTCAGTGCCTGCCCAAATTTACCTACATATATAAACCTGGGAATACATCAAAACGCAATGCCTTCTCTATAGAGGTGCAACAAGAAGAAATATCTTTATTTCTCCTTATTTTTTCCTCTTCCTAAGAGTGCTGCGATTTGCAGCACACTTGGAAAGAGCAAAACGCCTCTAAGGATTGTTTTGGTGCAGGAAATCATCCCTTCCTGCACAAAAACAATCCTGCCCACAATGAAGTATATGTTGGCGCATGGCAGATTGTTGGTAAAAGGGCCTCCTCTAAATGCTGTGCACAGCTGTGGTTGGCGACCTAGGGAGGGTTTGGTGCCACCCATGGTCAAAGACCAGGTCCACTAACTAACCCCCAGCTGCCCAGAGATAAATAGGCACCAACAGAGGTTTGGGTGCAGGGTAATATAGGATGCTCGCAGGCAGGTCTCTCCCCACGCTGCTGTATGTCTCTGCCTGCATTGTTTTAGCCTAATCTTGTATTTTTCCCCTGTGCCTGACTTGCTTTCTTGCCCAGACTTGTTTTTATTCCTCCGCGCTTGTAATTGCTTTCTTGCCCAGACTTTTTTCATTCCTCTGTGCCTGTACTTGCTTTCTTGCCCAGACTTGTTTTTATTCCTCTGTGCCTGTACTTGTTTTCTTGCCTAAACTTGTTTTTTCTTCCTGTGCCAGTTCACCTGCTGCCCCCATCCATTTTTCCCACTGCTGCGTACCTGCGACCCGCCCCCTGCAATCCCATTTGCCACCCGCTCCCGCCTCCCAGCTGCTCCTCCCTCCCACATCCCTTCATATGGAGGCCGCTCAGCGGGCATATAGCGCCAGGACCCCTGGACCCTGCAAACGCCATGAGGCCTGACACTGCTACGAGGCCAGAACAATCCACGCACTCAACACCGGACGATCACACACCTGCTTCCTGGCCGCCCGAAGTGCACCCATGGAGCTTTCACTTGCCAGAACTGCAGCTTCACAAGCATCTGCCCCAGCATGCTGCCGACCAGGAAAGTACCCAACCACCTCAGATGCATCCTTCTCAACACCCACTCTGCCAAATACGCCATTGAACTCTAAGACCTACTTGACTCAACCCCCCCAGACATCGCCTTCCTGACGGAGACCTGGCTGAACCCTGCCTCGGCACCCGACATCGCCATAGCTGACCCGGAAGGCTACAAGATCACCAGCAGGGACTGCACCAACGGAGCAGGAGGAGAAATTGCCATTGTCCACAGGAACACTCTCTGATTCTTGACCAATATCGACGACACCCTCAGCACCACCAAACACCTGCATTCCCAGATCCACACCGACCCCAACACCACCCTCAGAGGAACCCTCATTTACAGATCCTCCAAACTCCGACCACAGTTCACGACTCCATTGCCGACTTCGTCAGCACACGCGCCCTCACCTCCATCAACTACATCGTCCTCAGGGACCTGAACTTCCATCTCGAGAACAACAATGACACCAACTCCACCCTGATCGACAACCTAGCCAACTTCGGACTCAGACAACTCGTCACAGCACCACCCACTACGCCGGTCACACGCTTGACCCCATCTTCTATACAAGCCCCCACGTCTTCTTCAACCACATCACCGAACTCCACTGGACCGACCATTGCTGCATCCACTTCACCTTCAAGAAACCCACCAAGCACCACCGCACCCAACAGATGCCTCTCCACTGCTGGAGCAAAGTCACAGAAGACCAGCTAACCACCTCCCTCCCCCAGAGCTCACCCACCGACCCCACTGACCCCGACACCGCCACCCGCACCCTCAGACAGTAGATCAATGACTGCACCAACACCCTCGCCCCAATCAAGAAACCCTCCAACAGTCACACCAACAAGAAAGCCAGCTGGTTCACTGAAGACCTCCGGGCCTCCAAGCAAACCTGCTGAAAGCTGGAGAAGATCTGACTCTGTGAACGAATACCGTACAGCCATGCTGCACACAAGAACACCACCCGCAGACACCATCAACTCACCAGATCCGCCAAAAGAGCCTCATTCAAAGACCACCTAGACAATAACGCGCACAACAGCAAAGAGCTCTTCAACATTGTAAAGGAACTCTCCAACCCCAGCTCCGACACCAATGACGTCCCAACCTCGTGAGACCTGTGCAACTTGCTGGCCACCTTCTTCCACCACAAGATCACAGACATCCACGACAGCTTCAACGCCACAACTGTCCCGACAACCACTGGCACCTCCGCCCCCGCGACCACCATCCGCACCAACTGTCTGCTCATCTGGACCAACATCAACAATGACGACACCATCAAGATCATGAACAACATCCACTCCGGATCTCCATCAGACCCATGCCCACACCACATCTTTTACAAAGACAGCACAGCCATTGCACCCCATCTCAAGAAAGTCATCAACACCTCCTTTGAGACAGCAACCTTCCCGGAGAGATGGAAGCACGCCGAGATCAACGCCTTACTCAAGAAACCCAAGGCGGACCCCAAGGACCTCAAGAACTTCTGGTCGATCTCCCTGCTCCCATTCCTGGCAAAATTCCTTGAGAAGACCGTCAACGAACAACTGGCCCGCTACCTCGAGGAGAACAACATCCTGGACCCTTCCCAGTCTGGGTTCCACAGCAACCACAGCACTGAGTTTGCCCTCATTGCCGCCGCTGATGACATCAAGTCCCTGCTGGACAATGGAGAAACGGCGGCTCACATCCTCCTGGACCTGTCAACAGCCTTTGACATGGTCTGCCACCACACACTAGGAACATGCCTCCACAACGCCGGGATCCAAGAGAAGGACCTGGACTGGACAACCTCCTTCCTCTCTGGCAGAACACAAAGCATCCGCCTTGCCCCCTTCCGTTCCGAAGCCACCGCGATCATCTGCGGCGTACCCCAGGGCTCATCCCTCAGCCCAGCTCTGTTTAACACCTACATGGCACCTATTGCCCGCGTCGCCCGTCGGCACAACCTCAACATCATCTCCTACGCTGATGACACCGAGCTGATCCTCTGCCTCACCAAGGACCCCCACACTGCCAAAACCAACCTTCACGAAGCAATGAAGGCCGTCGCTGAATGGATGAGGGACAGCCGACTGAAGCTGAACTCGGACAAGACAGAGATCCTCATCTTTGGATCCACCCCTTCGGCCTGGGATGACTCCTGGTGGCCCTCCACATTGGGAACCCCCCCCAACACCCACAGACCACCAGGGCCAGACTGGCTAACAGGCAGTTTGGAATGCTGCTTAACTTGGGGTTAATTTCGTTGATGGGGACCTGCATGTAATAAACAAAATTAGTTTTTCTTTCATTATTTCGAAGCACATGCGGGTCTCCATGAAGGAAATCAGCCCCCACTGCAATGAAATCAGACCCCAGTTCAGCAGCATTTCAAAGTGTCCGGTAGTCAGTCCGGCCCTGCCGACCACGCACACAACCTAGGGGCCATCCTCAACTCCACCCTCTCCATGACTAAACAGGTCAACGTCGTCTCCTCGTCCTGCTTCAACACCCTCCGCATGCTCCGCAGGATCTACAAGTGGATCCCCACTGAAATGAAAAGAACGGTCACCCAGGCCCTCGTCAACAGCAGGTTGAACTACAGAAACGCCCTCTACGCAGGAGCCTCGGCCAAACTCATGAGACGGCTCCAACATATCCAGAACGCCTCGGCACACCTGATCCTCGACATCCCTCACCACATCCACATCACACCCCACCTGAGAGACCTGCACTGGCTCCCGGTCAACACGAGGATAACCTTCAAGCTCCTCACCCACGCACACAAGGCACTCCACAACACCGGACCAATGTACCTTAACAGATGACTCAGCTTCTACACCCCCACCCGCCAGCTCCCCTCCTCGCCCTCGCCACAGTCCCCCGCTTCCGAAGAGCGACCTCGGGTGGCAGATCGTTCTCTCACCTCGCCGCCAAGACCTTCCTATTTGCCTTCGGCAGACCCAAGACCTGCTGACCTTCAGAAAACTCCTCAGGACCTGGCTTTTCGAGCAGTCGCAGAATTCCTCACCCCAGCGCCTTGAGACTCTCACGGGTGAGTGTGCACTTAACAAATGATATGATTGATTGATTGATGTATTATATGATAAGAAAAATACATTTACTGAAAAAACAAAATGGTTAAAGTGAAGTTAGCTTTGCTTATAACACCTCAATGGATGTTTAAAACACCTCAGAAATTCAGCTTAAAAAACACAAATAGGATTACGAATTAAAACTAAAAATGTCACTGAAAGCTCCATGTTATGGTTAGGAGCACGATCCAAAATTGATACAACAGCAGCCATGCAAACTGTACACCAAATGATATGATTTTGTTCTTATAATATTTAAACCTATAAAAAAACACCATAAAGCCCAATATAATTACCATCACATAATTAAGCCACTCTTTCAAAGTGCTCATGGTCATGTGATATATAATCTTATGTGTGAGATGACAAATACATCTCTTTCATTATGGGTTAAGTTTCGAGCATTGCATTTGGAAGGTATGTGAGGGTGCAGGGGGTTACACTTCTGCTGCAAGATAGTCATATTGAAGATTATTTTGACCATTGGGAGCGAGTTTTTCTCTACCATGATAATGAACTGAAATTTGATTTACGCAATAACAAATCTGTGAATGCATATTCATTGCTATAGTTGCTCTAAATAAGTGTTAACACCCACTTCACTGCCATGGTGTTTCGGTTTTGTGTTCCTACACCCCTATATATGTATGAGTGATTGTATGTGTGTGCTTGTCCACTTTTTGTTGAAAAAGGATGCTAGCAAATTTCAGCAGGTCTGGCCAAATTAGAATTCTACACTGAGCTAAATAAGGGGAAAAAGGTATTACATTGTGCACATCACTTTAATAACCACGCCTTAAAGCAACTACTCAATTGAAGCACACATAAAACTGTGCGCATAGCAAGCCAACTAATACAGCTAAAAACATAGGGGCATATTACCAACCAATAGCGATAATTATCGCTATTGCTTGGTTAGAGACAAAAATTTACCGCTGAGCTGCGGCGATTTTTACCGCAAATAAACCTTGGTATTACCAAGGTTTATCGCAAATGCGATAAAAATCGCTGCAATGCATGAATATCGCTGAAAAGTCAACGATATTCATGCATTACCGAGCTAATGCTCTTAGCCATGTTATCCACTTCCCATTGGATAACATGGCTAAGAACTGCTCAGGGAAGCGCGAATATCTCCAAAAGTTGGTAATAGGAGATAACAATGTTAGCGACTGTTTTCAGTCGCTAACATCTTGGCACGCCCACTTTGCATGTCATTAGTGATAAATATCACTGACATGCAAAGTGGGGCCCAAGATGGTCGCTATCTCCTACTAGCTGTCGCTAACTGGTGTTAGCGACAGCTAGGTAATAGGGAGATAATTTTATCTCCGCTTTCTTGGCTTTTAAAGCCAAAAAAGCGGAGATAAACCCCCTTGATAATATGCCCCATAATTTCTTCACTCCTCTCTTGTTCTACCTTCTCCCCTCATACTCCCTCTCCTTAGTTCCTACCTCCTCTTCCTTTATATATTCTTCACTCCACTATCCTCGCCCTCCCACCTACTGCCCTCCTATCATTGATCCTACATCCATCTTGTGTCTCTGTAGAAAAAGCGACTGCCTGTATCCATGTCATTTTTGTAGATAGCTCTGTTTTGCCTCTCTGACATATGTAAATTATATTTATTCTATTTACTCTTTTTTACCCTAACCTGTTTGAATTCTACTTTATGTACAATTTTTGTTCCTCCTGTACTATACTTTTAATCATTTAAAGCCCCCTGATATACCCGGGTTTAGCCAGCGCTATATAAAACCTTTAAAATAAATAAATAAAAATAAATACAGCCTTTGCTGTAATAAATATACATACACCAGAAGAGATTACCACTAGCCACAGATCTAAATATTACCAACAAATCTCCATTTAGAAAATCTGCAAAGTTACTAAAAAGTATGCAAAGGTAATGCCGAAGTAGTACAAAATATGGAACAGTTAGTCATCTTTTTAAGGATCAATTATCACTGCTTAGAATATATATCAACACCTGCTATACTATTTGCTGCACAATGTAAGAAAATCAGATCGACCCTCGGAACATAAAAAGTCCGATCCACATGAACAAATTAAAACAGCATGGCAATAGACACCAAGCAGACTCGAGAAATATTATGCAGGCTTGGCATGCAGGTGGGAGCCATAATCACACAAAGAGTGTGCGCAAAACAGAGCAATCTTTTCTGATAGACTTATTTGTTTAATTTACTAAGAATGCGTGCAGAGAGCCCCCTATAGGTCATACTTAGGGAGTCATTCGGAGTTTGGGCTTGGCTGTAATCCTGAATCGATGTGGGTGCAAGTGTTAGAAACGGTGCACTCGACACAGCCAGCAGATGGCTCGGAGTCTGCAGCCACATCAGGATTCTGAGTAGTGCACATAAATCACTCTTCCCCGTTCCCCCACCCACAGATGTCACCTTGAAACACCTCCGTGGAATGAATGTGATGAAATAAACAGTATTGAAAGTTTTGCTTCTCGGAACAGGGAAAACCCGGTATTACTTTGTTTATTCCCCATTCCGAGGGGCAGAAGTAAGAATGGGGTCTTATGCAGTTTGTGAATCATGGTGCGCTATTGTCGATAGTTACCGAACTAGATATAACTCTTTTTCCCACCAGAAATTGTTCCATTTAAAACAAAGGGGATTAGATCAGTGCATTCTGAGTTTTACAGCTCGCAGTGAGGAACACCTTAAATTACTGTTTTACACCTTATGTGGAGGCGCACAGAAGTAGGAAAGCAGGGTAATACTGGGCTCGGTAAACACCAAACCCAGCACTGTAAGTACGTCGAGTTAAAGGTAAACGCTGAATACAGCCACAATAATCACAGTATAAATAAATACAGTCACCTTATCTTTTGAAGATCCTCAAATGTTATTAAACAGAAGACAGTGCTTTCCAGTCATGTAATTACTGTCCTGAAAAAGATGTGCTCGGAATATGTAATCTACAAACAGCCGGAATGGAAGGCAAGGAATATTAAATAGATACTTTCCATGTGACCCAATTTAGTTAAAGAAAGCAAACAGACCAATTTGGATGAACACAAGGAAAATACAACAGCATAATTTGACACCAACAACTGGAACTACTAAGTCTCCAAGATAACTCAAGCAACCTGAGCAGAATTTATAAGGGAACAGATGTGTGGAGCTGAAAAGACAAGGGCACCAATGGCACAATACACCCACATAAAGAGCAGGTAGCAGTAATTTCATGTTTCACTACAGGAAATAGAACGGTGTGTCACTGTGCATGCAGGGAACTCGTGATGTGCACCGCAGACTGCACAGGCAGAACGACGTCCACTTTACTCTCCACATTCCATACTTGTCTTTTGCTGTACGCATGAAAGAGATTCAGTGGGGAGGCCACACTAGACATATTTATGCAAAATTTCCCCGGAAAGAAAACACACATGTTCCACCAATTGGACCACACAGGGTTGTGTTGGCCACTGTTTCAAAGACTAGGAAATTAATAAACTTTATAACATAAAAATGTTAATGATGTGTTGTGCTCTGAAAAAATAACAGGCAAGTATGTTTGTTGTATGGGCTAAATGAAAAACTATCATGCATTGAGAAAGTGCTATGGGGCAGAAAGGCATGTTTTAGGTAGATGTGCGCCAAGTTGTTTAAATGTAAAATGGAGTCATGAATTGTCATGTGCCTGAGTTAGGCCTTGTAGGAAATAGTGCAATTTTTCATATACACTGTCTTTTCCTAAAGTTGCCTCCACTTTTTCACATCGACTTTTGACACACATTTGTGACAGTTTGGTTCGTTTCTAAGAAACACCGACCTTGTTGACACAAAGAACTTTGTGAGAACATTATCATACTGCCTTGGCATTATGTACAATACCTTCAAGTGCATGATACAAATGTGAATGTTATTACATCCATATGGCGACACAGCTATCTGTGGAATATAAACAATAGGCAGCCTGATCACAATCAGGCCCAAGGCAAGGATGGCACTTTCTGTATGCATCCTTTCGTTTTCCAATAGAGGATTGACCCTTAAGGGGTCTCTGCATGCTGAAACTTTCGCCTAGCAGCTGACTGACATCTCCATGAGAGGTGTCCAGTTTGTGACCAAGACATGATCCTACATTCTTACCCACCAGGTAAAGGGGTTACATCATCCATAAGGGGTTTCTTAGCAGAGCTTACATTCACACCCTAGACACCTAGGTTAGGGTTTGCATCATAGGAGTACACTAGATTGTTATAATACTGTATATGTATGCATATATAAGGTTTCTCAACAAAATAGTGTAACTCTTCATTTCACTTATTGTTTTGACACTCAATATAACGTTTGTCTGCTTCTGCCTATTATTCACTGCAGCACATATTTTCTATACAACAAATATTAAAAAATGTCCCTTTGTATATTCTTTGTATATTTTTCTGAGCAATTTTTTTTCTTTCTAAAAGTATTTAATCATTTTTTTTCATAGAGCGATTATGATACTCAGGTAAGAGAGAGCACTTCACAGAGGAAAGGCAAAGATATGAGGCACTAATCTGTGCAAAAAGGGATCATGCCGTGAACAGATACTCAATAGTTAATGCAATAACATGTAATACGGTACATTTTCTTTTGTCAGAAATATAATAAAGACTATGATTATAGTATTAACTGTCCAGTTGGTTAGATATGTTGATATCACAAAAGCAAATAAAGTGTTTCAGTACAAAAGGTATTTCTGAGTTATGTCATGCTGGGTTTCAGTAGGTACATAGTAACTGGCTCTTTAAGCCCAGCCTGATTCTTTTCAGGGAGGTATCAATGTAAAGGTTTCCTGAACAAGTGCTCCAAATGTTAGGGGCATTACAACCAAAGGAGCACTTCAAGGGAGAACATTTCTTAAACGTGGAGTTTAAGTCTTTGAGGAAATATTTCCTTCTTGATGATCCTTTCCTCCAAAGATGGTTTATGTAGCATGCATTGTGGGGCGTGTGAGAAATCAGGACCCCCTACCCGTTTTTCCACTAGATGCTGTTTTTTTTACTCTGACTGTGCCCTGGGCTCTGCTAACCAGCCCAGGGCTTGTGTTCTGTTTAAAAAGTGCAGAGTCATTTGGTATATTTACAATTGGCAATGACAGACCACTGACAGACCACTGCCACACCCTAGCATATACTACAGAAGGGGGAATTCAAACTACCTAAAAGTCCCTAGTATATATTAGTACAGGGAGGCCCAGTAGATTTCTTGCACTGGAGTGTTTGCTACTGTGGGACCTGCTGTAATTTTAAAAGCCAGCCCTTCCTTGCAGACTGCTTTTAAATTGAAATGATATGCAAATTCAACATTGGATTTAAAGGTACTTCCAAAGTATTATTGTGCCTCATGCACCCCTAATATCTACCCTAGATGCCTCAGGGGTAGGTTGCCTCGTAACGATAGGCATGGACATTATAAAAGATGTTTTATAAGTCCAGGTGATGGATAAAACTGCCAATTCAGTTTATCCCCATTGTAGTGAATGGATCCATAGGCCAACAGTGTAATACTTTTCTTATGATCCATATACTTCAAGGTATAAAATGAATAGTTGAGATACATCAGAAAACTTGCCACTGTTAAATTTATAATAACTATTACAGAAAATAAGTTATTAAACTTTATTTTCTGTGAGCCAAATTTCAGATTTTCAGTACCCTCTGCTGATTGGCCAGCATTTGCCAGGCTTAGCCAGAGCTGCTTTATGAACTGTGAAGTTTCCTGTCAGAGTAGACACGGATTTCCTTTTGGTGGAGAACTTTGGCGGTTGAACCCAAAAAGACAGGAAGGGGATGGTGAGCCAAACTGGTCTTCAAAGGGAGAATGACACATCCTCCTCACCCCCCAGCTACACAGGAGCCTCAGTAATTAGATTGAGAAGAGGTGTTGAAGAGGAGTGCTAGTAAAACTTAACCAGGCTTAGACCGATCCAGCTCATCTGGCGAGATTTCATCCATGATGGAATAAGAGAGAATGGTGCTTTCTGGGCCAAGAATATACCATACCTGGGTGGCACCCTGCACCCCATTGGTCAGGGGTGCCCCACTGCTTAATGCCGAGAAACTGTGAATAAATATGGGAAAGCTGCATAGCTCCTCAGATCTGCTGCCTGAAAGGACGAAAAGAAGAAGTGCTGCCCTGCTGACTCCCTGGCCTGCACCAAGAGGACTGCACTCATAAAGACTGCACACTGTGGGACTCTGCACCAGAATGATTTTGCCGGCCTCTGAAGGTCTAAGGAGTGGGCACTGTTAAACTGTAGCTTCCAGAGAGTCCACTCCTTAGACTTTGCATTATCTCCACCAAGAGTCCCCATCCTGGAGTGGGTCCAGTGGACTTTGAAGGATTTGGAAAAGTGCATTGAGGGAATTGTAGTACACACATCCCTAGGAATCTCTGAGATTCTGGACCCTTCGATGTGTGTTTTGGGCACTTTGAACCCTCAAAAGAAACTTTAGGAAGAAGTTCCAGAAGTCTGCAGAAGTTTGGAGCAACTTTTTGAAAGCGCTTCATAAGGGGACCAACTTGACATCAAGAGTCAAGCCAGCAATCTTCAGCTGGACCCGTCCTGGATTTCAGGTTTATCCCGCTGGAAGATCTTGAGCTCCTGAATTTCGGAATTTGACCGTGGCCTCGCAGAAAGTCAAGCCAGTGAACTCGCACAGAATTGGGCCTGATGAAATACCTTGCTCGATGTGGAGGGAAAAGGTTATGTGATCCCAGGCATGGATTGGTGTCAGTACAACGCGAAATATTACATCGCATTCTGTTACAACGGAATTATTACAACGCAGGATCCATTACATCGGATGCCATTACAACGCATGGCATTACATAGCAGATGGTATTACAACGCATGGCATTACATCGTAAGTATAGGTAAGTATACCTTTTTTTAAAAATGTTATTAAGTTAATAAAATTAAATAAAATACATTTTAAAATAGCCATTAATTTAATTTAATAAAATAATATGTATTTAATAAATGTAATTTTAATAAAAAATGGGAATAATTAAATTTAATTAAAGTAATAAAATTAACTTAAAGTACATATTTTTATAATTGATAATAAATTAAATTAATTGAAATAATTTATTTAATTTAATTATTTTAATTTAAAAATGTAATTAATGAAATAAAATTAATTTAATTTATTAACTATATTTTAATTAATTTAAAAATGGTAAATATAATTTAATTAACCCAAAACACAAACCCCTGTACCCCAAAACCCAAACCCTGCCCTAAAACCTAAAAACACCCCTGTACCCCAAAACCCAAACCCTGCCCTAAAACTTAAAAACACCCCTGTACCCCAAAACCCAAACCCTGCCCTAAAACCTAAAAACACCCCTGTACCCCAAAACCCAAACCTTGCCCTAAAACCTAAAAACACCCCTGTACCCCAAAACCCAAACCCTGCCCTAAAACCTAAAAACACCCCTGTACCCCAAAACTCAAACCCTGCCCTAAAACCTAAAAACACCCCTGTACCCCAAAACCCAAACCCTGCCCTAAAACCTAAAAACACCCCTGTACCCCAAAACCCAAACCTTGCCCTAAAACCTAAAAACACCCCTGTACCCCAAAACCCAAACCCTGCCCTAAAACCTAAAAACACCCCTGTACCCCAAAACCCAAACCCTGCCCTAAAACCTAAAAACACCCCTGTACCCCAAAACCCAAACCCTACCCTAAAACCTAAAAACACCCCTGTACCCCAAAACCCAAACCCTGCCCTAAAACCTAAAAACACCCCTGTACCCCAAAACCCAAACCCTACCCTAAAACCTAAAAACACCCCTGTACCCCAAAACCCAAACCTTGCCCTAAAACCTAAAAACACCCCTGTACCCCAAAACCCAAACCCAGCCCTAAAACCTAAAAACACCCCTGTACCCCAAAACCCAAACCCTGCCCTAAAACCTAAAAATACCCAAACACCCCAAAACATATACATCAGTACCCCAAAACATATACTCCTATACTCATACTTATTTAAAAAATTACTTAAATTAATATATTTAATTTATAATATTTAAAAACATAAATAAATATTTTTATTTATAATTAATAATAATTAAAACAATTTTATAATATTAAATAAAATAAAAAAAAATTATATACTTACCAAAACTTACGATGTAATGGTATGCGTTGTAATACCATCTGCTATGTAATGCCATGCGTTGTAATGGCATCTGATGTAATGGATCCCGCGTTGTAATAGCTGCGTTGTAACAGCATTACGTTGTAATAGTTGCGTTGTAAGTGATACACACCGCCAGGCATAGTTATGTGACTCCTCAGAATCCCCGTAACATGGTGCCACCAACGTTTGGTCTGGTACTTACTCATGGGACCCCTGAGTAGCGCTTTTGCTGTTCCACAAAACCCTTTCACCATTTCCCAGAGAAGTCCTTGGTGGGAGGGCTTTGCCTCCTCAGTTTTTTGGTATAACCTATTGCTGTAAGTTTTTCAAGCTCGAAGTTTAAAAGGTTTTTGACCCGTTTTGTGCCTCTGTTTATTTCCCTTGACTTTTAGTGATGGCTCAACTGATTGCAATTCCGGCTCATTGCCCCTCGGTGGTTACTCAACATTTGTTGCAGCATGGACCCCCCAATACAGGGTCTCCAGTTGTTTTTGTAATCAAAGCGGATCCTGAGTACCATTTAGAAGTGTTTTACTTCTGGGTTACATTTCCCACTGTGAATGCGAATGAAAATTCTTTCCATGATAATACTACTGCCGCTGTTCTGGCAGCTTATCACCCTGATGTGGTTGTTGAAGTTCTTCTTACAGCCTGGTAGCAGCAGATTTGATTTGGTGCCCTACCCCATCCTGTTTCTTTTGTTCATATGGGCGCCTTAAGTATTGATGGGGCCACATGGCCTGTTTTGGCCACTTTTACTTCGCATCCCAATTATCTTAACGCTAATTTTGCAGAATTTTGTTTGTTGTATGATCAGGTGCTTCTTCTTTATTGGTGCCCGATCCAATTTGTTGCCTGCGCTTTTCTAGCGGCTCCATTTGGGGCTGCACCTCTGGTACAGGCTGCACATTGTGGAGGTCCTGGAATTAGCACCGTTATTAATAATTCTGTTATGGGTAAACTTCCTCAGAATCAAGAAGACTTGCTATTTTGAATTGCACAGAAGATTGAACAGCTTGATGCAGTTCTCCCTCTTACGGGTCCTGTAGAGAAGCACATGATCCTTACTATGTGCTTGTCTAGTGGTGTAACTCCACCTATGGATGACTGCAACACCAGGGGGATGGTGTTTGCATCAGTGTATACACTCTGTTATGGCACCCCTTCAATGAGTATTCTTCCAATCATTCTCAAACAAGTACAGAATGAACATAGGGCAGGTCCTGCCGTGGATGTGGGGATGCAGGTATTGAAAATGTTTCCTGTGGTCTTTGAAATGATTATTTCTAATATAAAAGGTGAAGCAGACCTTTGATGGTTCATCAATGCTTTTTGGTGGTGGCTGACATTGATCAGGGACGTCAGTTGCCAGTCATTATTGCTGACCTTTATACATCGTTAGGACGCAATAATTTGGGGGTTAGACCTCAGTCTCAAGGTTAGCCTCCTCCTGAAAAGGAGGGATGGCCGGTCTTTCTTAAGAAGACATGGGACAAAAATAATGAGCAACAGAAGCCTAGGTCTCGGACAGTTCTGAACGGTGATATGATTTACATGATCGCTCTATGACTCAAACGCCTGAGAGTTTTCAGGTTCCTGAACCTCATTCTCTTCATTCCTTTCAGGAATCATCTGATCTGAGGAGGATGGCAAGAGCGCAAACAGGGCGAGTCAACATAACCCAAGTGGGACTGGCAGCACTCTTTTGACATGACCGTCAAGAGAGAGGAACCACCTCCGTATAGACCCTCATCACATAAGAAGAAAAAAGTTGCATCATTGACAGCAAAATATGCCCCAGACGGTGAGGACCCTCCTCCTGGACCGGGGTTGGGCGATGACTCTCCTCAACAGCGCCGCAGAAGTTATCGTAGTGCACAAGACACTCCACACATTTATGGAGGTGAAAGCATCTGACATCTATGTAACTGTTGAAATCGCTGATACCTGCTAGACTTTATCATGTAGAAAATCAGATTGAGGGTGACATTAAGCACACACTAAATGCTATTTTTTGGGACAATATTATGTCTTCTCATGACATTTTATTGCTCCCCCCATTTATTCTTGCTTGTCCTTGAAGCGAGGATGTGATCATTCCTTCCTTTTCACAATACGTCACTGATGAGACTAAAAATGCCTATGCTTCAGAGGGGGCTCTTACCTCAGCGCCCACCTTATACTGCAACCAGGCTGGTTGGGATAAGGATTCTCCCCTGCATGTTGTGCCCGTTCGCTCTGCTCCTCAGGCACACCCTCAATATCTAATTAAATGTGACTCAAAGCCCTCCGTTAAGGAAATTCTGACTCAATTGGAGTATCAGGGTGTAATTGAACTGTGTGTTTCTGAGATGATCAACACTATCTTTCTGGTTTTGAAACCTGATAGTTCATATCGCATAGTTTTGGATTGCAGACATTTGAATAGTCATACCCATACTTATGAGTGCAAAACCCACGTAGTACAGCATTAATCAATATTATTGTACGTAAAAGATTTAAAACTACTATGGATATTTCAATTGGCTTTTTAAGCCATAACCTGGCTCTTGAGAGCCGGGACTTGCCCGCATTCTGCTCCCTTGTCTCCCAGAGGCGCAATGCGAAATTGCCCATGAGGTATAAGAATGGCCTGGGGTTTTTGCAGTATGTACTGCGTCCCTTTTGAATAAAATTGATCCTGATGCCTTTTCCTATGTCAGTGACATATATATGATGGACGATTAATTAAATCCCCATCTTGCCCGTTTCCCGAGTGGATTGTATCATCACACGATTTGCAGATCTTGGCTCTAAAATCAATTTTGCAAAATTGCATAATGGGTTTCTGGCTTTTCTCTTTCTTGGCTATGAATTGACCAATGAGGCTAGCAGTTTAGCCCGCCATTTTTTGGAGAAGTGTGCTCAACTGCAGCCTCCATCTACCCTCTAGAAATTGCACCCATCCGTTCCTGCTTCCTCTTGGCTTCCGGAACAAAATGCAGTCTGACCTACTTGCAAAGCAGTACTTACAAACTAGATTGAATACTACAAATCTGGTCATCAGCTTTAATGAGGCTGGCACAGTCCCAATCAATTCATAAATCACATCTGTGTACGTCTGCAGAATTGCATTTTTCTACTACTGAAAAGATTCTGACTGCTGGGCCGATGGCTGTTCTCGAGGAACATTCTCTGGCACAAGGTAAGCGCATTTTTGTTGTTTCTCTTGTGCCCACCTTAGAAGCGGTCACAAAAGAGATTGTCCCAAATTATAAAGCTCTGAATCCTCATTGGATTCAATAGGCTACGTCATTGACGTCGGCTGATGTCAGTTTTGTTTTTGACCCTTCTTTGCAAACACAAGATTTTCTTCAGGATAAACATTTTCACCCTCTGCTCTCTTCCATTCTTCCTCTGGATGAGTAAAAATGTCTCATTTACACTGATTGTTCAGCTCAACGGGCCATTTGTTCTAGCAGGCTTATTTAACCGCTTGCGTTATTATTGTAGGTGCAATGAAAGATGGAGTTTTTAACTCTACCTTAGTACACAAGCAGTCTCTTTGGGACGGCACACCTCAGTTGGCCGAATTGCAAGCGCTCCTTTTGGCTCCGGAATATGCTGATCCTGACTTTCCCACCCTTGTTGTGTGTGATTATTTTTACTGTGTACAATCTTTCAATGACTATTCATATTTTTCTGCAAACAAAATGGTTTTTGAGATTTTAATGATAGCACAATAAAGCATAAAACGATTTGGGTTCTAGTGGCAGCCCTTAGGGAACACTTTCCCCTTAAACATGTTGTTCGAACAGTGGGACATCAACATGTGGGAGCGCATTCTGTTGGTAATGTGATAGCTGATGAAGCAGCCAAATCTGCAGTTGACAGTAGCTGCTGGTACTTGTTTAATGACTAAAATTGACAATGGCATTTTTTGGCTATTGCTGTGACTAGGTAGAGTACTCCTTTTCCACAAGGTTTCCCTTCTCACTATACTTATCAGTTGATTACTGACAAGGATCCCTTTTTTCCTATTCCTACAGTTGATGATCGCGTGATTCCCAATCTGGACCGCTGACAGTGTCTTATAGTGGCCGCCAATGAAGGCATGGCTTCTGCTGACGCTGGTGTAGCATCTACTGTTTCTCTTTTACACCAATGCTATTGGTAAGGCGGGGTATACCAGTAGGCTTGCAAATATGTCCTTTGTTGTGATGTTTGTCAACAAATTAAGAGTTCCACTGTTTTGCGTCCACCGCAGACTCATCTTTTTATATCTAAATGTCCTTTTGCTTTAATTTACCTTGATCATTGCACCCCTTTAATGTCCCATACTGCTTTCAAATATTTTTTGGTTAGATTTGATTTTTGCTCTTGATTCCTCCGGGTTTTGCCACAATACCCTGCTGAAACTCACACTCGTTTAAAGGATTTGCATGTCATCATCATCATAAAACTTTATTGAAATATGTTATACAATATATTGCATAATACATCAGATAAACCTTCCTTTGTACAAATCATCTTGTTATCTCATTTCAATCAACTTCATAGACTAAATGGTCTAAATATACAAGGGATTTCCTTCTTTGTATAGCCCTGCTTCTAAAACCAGCAACAGCTCTACAAGTTAATTCATTATCAAGGGTACAAATAAATTTCATAGCATTCTTGTAAAAGAATAATTTTTATACAATAAAAATTGCCCATAGAATTGTAAAACTTGCAAAACTACATAAAGTGCATCATGGACTGAATTGCTTTCCCATCACCTGGGCATTTGTGAACTATTTTCTGCCATTTGTTTGTGTTTTGGAAAATCCATCAGTTTATGGGCTGTGCTTAAATTCAGTCTTGTCATATAGAATCTGTCCTGAGTGTTTGCAAATTTAACCAAATAATTAGGTAGACCAGTTGACCCAATGCCAGCCATATATCTCAATCCGCGTGTTTTTTCCTCATCTCTCCTAGCCCTCTCTTGGCTTTTTTTCTCCATGTGGATTTTTTTAAATTTCACTTTTACCAAATTGTAGGATGTCTGTGGAATTTTTTACCAACAGGTATTTGTCAATAATTTTCAGCAACTTGCCCACGAATGCTAGTCATTGGATTCTGTAAGTGTGTTCCAATGCTAATTGGTCCTTAATTATATCCCTTGTGAACTTTGGTCCCTCCTTGCCCCAAATGTTGTGCCAGGAGCACAAAGCTCTTACTTGAATTAGGTCAGCAACATATGGAACATCCAACTCTTTATGCAATAGATATGTGGTGGTGGATCTTGGTACGGCCAGCATACAGCAGAAGAAATCATTTTTACAAGATTGTAATATGTTAAGATTGGCATTTCCTACACTACAGAGCCATAGGTTGCTTATAGTAGGCATTTACTACCGTACATTTTAAGCATATGTAAATGTAAATGTAGTAGTATTTGTATAGCGCACAGAATTGACCCCCGAAGGGGTATCTCAGGCGCTTGTACGCATACCGCTATGGAACCCTTCCTGGCTTTTCCCTGTGAAGTGCCCACTCCTGGGCACCCACAAGGTGAAGCCAGGCATCCTAGCGTTGTTGAGGCAGTTGTGGAGATTAAGCAAGCTATTGCCCAGAGTTGCAGAGTGGGACCCATGATTAGAATAGGCACCGAGGCGAGAACTATCCGGTCCGTGGAACTTGAGCCCAAGACCCGCCGAGGCGGGAATTGAACCCTGGTCCCAGGCTAGACCTCTGCATCAGGGTCTGCCGCTCTAACCATTGAGCCACACTTCTCCACTTTATCATATCATAGATAGGTTTGCTACCCATCTTGTTACACAATTTCAAGATCACCTCTATAGTTCTAATACATGTAAGTCTAGACTGGTCTAAATGAGGACCACAACCACTATTAGAAGAAATAAAATAACTAGGTAGGAGCCGTTCTGGACTTCAGGAGTGAGAATAGTAAAATATATATGGTTAAAGTGCAGCACCTTCTCTGACTTTATACTAACTGGAGTGGGAATAGTAAATTAAAACGTTTTAGTGTCCAGCACCTTCTCTGATTTTAACCTAACTGGAGTGGGAATAGTAAATTATATTTGGTTAATGTCCAGCACCTTCTCTGAGTTTATACTAACTGGAGTGGGAATAGTAAATTATATATGGTTAATGTCCAACACCTTCCCTGACTTTATCTTAACTGGAGTGGGAATAGTACATTATATATGGTTAATGTCCAGCACCTTCCCTGACTTTATCCTAACTGGAGTGGGAATAGTAAATTAAATATGGTTAATGCCCAGCACCTTCCCTGACTTTATACTAACTGGTGTGGGAATAGTAAATTATATATGGTTAATGTCCAGCACCTTCCCTGACTGTATCCTAACTGGAGTGGGAATAGTAAATTATATATGGTTATTGTCCAGCACCTTTCCTATCTTTATCCTAACTTGAGTGAGAATAGGAAATTATATATGGTTAATATCCAGCACCTTGCCTGACTTTATACAAACTGGAGTGGGAATGGTAAATTATCTATGGTTAATGTCCAGCACTTTTCCTGATTATTATTTAAGTCTATTGGGATTAGTAAATTATATATGTTTATGTACAATAAGTTTTAGACATTATTAGTAATGTATATGCGATTTTAATATTACATATATGTTATTTGCTGTGTATTTAATACATGTATATTAATAATTGTAGTAATATTACAATATATTTTATATGTTAAGAAATATAAGACATTTTTATTATGTTCAGTGACAATATATTTGTATTGTGCAATTGATGTATATTTTATAATTTACTAATAAAAAAAGAAATTCTTACTTAAAGTAATTTAAGATAGTACATTTATCAAAAAATACATTTTAGTTAAATATCACATAATAATACATACATATAACAATAATGAGGCATTTTTATTTTTCAAAGAAGTTTTTTTGTAAAAATTAAGAAAATGTACATTTTTATTTAAGAAAGAAAGTTTATTTTGTACATATTTATTAGTTAATGCAATATTATTTGGAAAATAACATTTGATGATATAATTATATTCTATAACAGAAGTATTAATATTTTGATACACAAAACATATCTTTTGTATATTTTTAGAACAGTTGTTGGAAAATAATAATATATTTATACCATTGATACAAATTTTTTTAACATATATTCATAACATAAATGATTGTATGTTTGATATTTAAATAATCTTATAACAATATAACGCTGTAGTTAACAATCTTTAACATTTGACAAATATATTAATATCATGACGTGATTATAAATGTAATAAATATTAATAATATATATAGCATATTAATAATATTAATTATTACATTGTTGCATTGTATAAATATACATATGTTAAACAGGTAAGTTTAATTTTACATTTTTACATATTTAGGTGGTCATTAGGATGTCGGGTGGATTGCCTCCGCCAGGCTGGCAGTAGCCACCGCCGGCCTGGCGGAGGCAATCCGCCCGACATCCACTGCCCAATTCCCTCCCGCCATATTAGGATGGCGGGGGGAACGCAGCAGTGTAAAACACCTCCCGCCTGTTTTCCGCCCTGGTCGCCTTGCGGCCGGGGCGGAAAATGTTTAATATGGTGGCGATGTCTGTTAGACACCGCCAGCCATATTACAATGGGCAAATTGGCATGCCTTTCGGTGGTGGCAGAAAGGCAGGCGGTCTTCACTCTGGGGGCACCCTGTGGGCCCCCAGAGTGAAGGAGAATGGGGGGGTTCACACGGGGGGTACCGGTGGTACCCCCCACATTTACATAATCAAAGTGGCAGGCACCGCGCGGTGCCTGCCGCTTTGGTTATGCAAATGCTGTATATCATTTTCAGTATTGTGGCGGGTGGTGCAGAGAGCACCGCCCGCCACAATTCTGAAAATACAGGATGTGCCCGCCACTGTGGCGGGCACATCCTAATTCCCCCTACGGGACCCCCTCACTTCTGGCGGGCAGTCCCGTTCTCTGTTAGGGTGGCGGACGGACAAAGTCCACCCGCCATCCTAATGAGCCCCTTATTATCTATTTTTAATCATGTTTAGAATGAATATAAATACATACAGAATTATAATAATAATATGTTTTTATATTAATTATTAATATACATTTACAAAGCATAATACATTATAAACACATTTTAAAAAAATATAGAAATAGTTTTATAATAAAAGGAAAATGTATGTAACATTTATTGTTTAGCATAATGCATGTTATTCACTGTATTCATTTCTTTTCATATATTTATTTAGCCATTTTCATTTCACAGGGACTAATGTGTAACCGCGTAATGGTATTTTGGGTCATTCAGGACCGGAGAAGCTCACGGTAGGAAGCTGCGTCGCGTTGAGCGAGGTAAGGGGAATTTTAATAAATATATCTTACTCAATACTTATGTTTAAGTGTTGTTGTATGTACTTTATTCGATATAAAAATATCATGAAAGCATGTACAAACGTGATTTAGCAATCAAAGAAAACCATCATTACATACAACTAATGACAATAATAATTTATCTAAAAGTCATTAAAAAAAATCATGCAGTATATACAATAAAAACACATGTCATATAACGGGCGCAATAATACAGATTTGGGACCCTTGAATCACTAACTCTTGTTGTGTTTTAGCAGCTTAGTTCGTATCAACCAGGCACTGCCCAAGTATTTGGCTACCACACAGGTCATACTGAGAGAAGAAGGATCTGTTTTAAATGTGCGTAATGCTACCCTGTAATCCATAAACCCCAGATTTTTACAACTGGGTTAAAGCCATTTCCTCCTGGCCGCCCTATATGCGAGACAAGCAAAGAGGAAATGGGGGATAGATTCTGAGGGCGATTGACATACGGGGCATCTCACAGAAAATAAACTATTGCTTCTCCAGCCCGCTACCAACTCATTAGCAGGGAGAATTCCTAACCTGAGCTTCATGTATAACATTCTATCTCGTGGAGATTGTATATAATCTAGATAGTATTCAAATCTAGTATTGGGCATATGCTCCAAAAACTGTTCAGTGAGAGTCACCCAGTTGGATTTTCGCGTCTCCTCCCCTTTTACCCATTCCCAGTATGCCTTCTTGATTATTTGCTTCGCTGGTGGGGTCTGACTTGCCCATGAATCTCCATACCCTATTGCTGTTACCAACTGTTTTAATTTGCAGATCCATTTGATCTTGCTCCCTGTGTCTAAACTGATAATCTTGCTCAGTGCAGCAGTATAGTTGGCCAGTTCTGGGGTCCTTCTTAGGCGCACCCAAAAAAAGCAGCGGGCGCAATCTTACAATCTCTGAAATGGAGTGCTTCCCAAAATTCATTCGGAGTGGCGTTAGAGGGGTAGAAAGAGGAAGAGACACCAGACCTCTGTAAAACTTGTTTTCTGATTTCTCTAAGTCGTTGACATTCTCGAATCCCCATAATTCCGACCCGTAGAGTGCTGAGGGCAAAGCTTTACTATCCTAGACCACGAGAGCCTGGCCTATTGGCTGCTAGATGAAAGCTGCTGTTCTCTCAAGATTGCCCCCACCACCCGCTTGTGATTAAGGAGCATCTTGGCCAGATGGGCATTCCACTTCATCAAGTTGTTCATCCGAATGCCCAGATAGTCAAAAGACTCTACGGTTTCTAGGGGTGTGCCATTCAAAGAGATGCCATTCTTAAAAAATTTTGACCTGGAGAGTGTCATTAATTTCGTCTTACTAGTATTAATGGAAAGTCCCCATAAATTGCAAAACTGACTGAACCTGTCTAACAATTTTTGTGGACCACTAGGGCTTTTTGATACCAATGTTTGTGTATGTTTAAGTGTAGTTAGGATGTATATAGTGTATTTTTTGTAAGGTCGCCGTGTTTTTGGTGTGCTATAGGTGTTAGTTACATTTTAGTGAGATGTCGTGAGTTAGTGTTTGAGGGTTTGAGGCCTAATGTAGATAGATGATATTGTGAGTAAATATGTGTTGTACTGTTAATCGATGTTACGTTGGAGAGAATGACATGTTTTTTTTTAAAGGACTGTGCTTTAGAGGAGTGGCGTGGCTCACAGTTTAGAGGCGGCAGACCCGGAAGCAGAGGTCGGCCCGGGGCCAGGGTTCGATTCCCGACGCGGCAGGGTCTTGGGCCATGGTCAGCGGACTCGATAATTCTCGCCTCGGTGCCTACTACAACCATGGGTCCCACTCAGCAACTCTGGGCAATAGCTTGCTTAATCTCTACTAACGGCCCCATCAGCTCCGGGGATGCTTGTCTTCACCTTGGAGATGCCCAGGAGGGACCATCTCACAGGAAAAGCCAGGATGGGTTCCCAAGCGGTATACAGCGCCGGAACGCCCCTTTGCTGGGGCAGCTGTGCGCTTTACAAGTATTTAACATTTAACATTTAGTTGGTTCAACTAATATTGTTATCATACTTTCCTTCGTTTTTCAGGATTTCCTGGAGCGATTTTTATATTTTTATATCCTTTTGGGGTTTTTGAGGGTTTCGAGTACTTGGAGTTGTCGAAGATGGATTTATATTGGACCTGTTGGATTTTTTCATTTTTTGGGGCGTTTTTTTTAAATATCATGGATTAACAGACAGATGCAAGGATTATTACTTGTTGGAATATATCGTCTACTGCTACGTAAATCATACGTCTATTTTCTTCTATTTATTTGGGTGGGAAATGTTGTTATACATAATTGTAATATATAGTATATATTGATAAATATTATTTAATTGTAAATATATTTAGTATATTAAAAAAAATATGCCAATTAAATATTATTTGTGAAAATATAATATTAATGTATGTGTGTAAAGTGTTTTTTTTTTTGTGAACGAAATGTCATTAATACTTGTGGAAATGTAGTTTATGGGATGCTTTTGGCTATTAGGGATAGGTAGTCTAGGCCTCCTGTTGATGGGTATGGAGTAACCTGACTTTGGAGTATTTCAAACATTTTTTGAGTTTGCTTAGTAAACTTTGGACCTATTAGAGTTACGGATTGTTCCATCCGTAATTCTTGATAGCTTTGTTCTCTCTGTATAGATTCCAGTAGTTTCTGTAGAGTAGGTTTACCTTTGCTTGTAGTTGCTTGGAAGGCATTATGCCATCCTTCAACACTATTATTTGTTTTGGATACTTTGTTTAAGGTGCTTAGGTACACATTCCACCAAGGAATGTGAAACTTAGCTTGTTTTCTATGCCATGATCTGTGTAGTCTTCCCACGCAGATGTCCTCAAAGTAGTCTAGGAGTGGAGTTAATTTGTCTTTGTTCCTTTTGTAATAGGGGCTCTCTATTAGAGTATTGTAGTGCTCTGCTACATCAGTGACAGGTACATATGCTAGTGCTATTAGTTTTTTAACTTAGTAGGCGAAAGTACTATCTGTAGCATATTGTGCACTTAGGGTTGATTTTTGCAGCTGTCTTCACAGACTGGTTAAAATGATAATAGCAACCCTGGATTGCTGTGTGTGGCTAACTTTTTAGTATAGCATTGATAATGGCTAGTTCGAAATCAATATTTATTTTTTGACGAAAATAATTATTGCTTTCTTGTTTTGTTTTAGTTAGTATATCTAAGTAGGTAGTTTGCTGTTTATTTGGTAATAGGGCATAGATGAATGGAATGTTTGAATGTTGGTACAATCCATGGGATCACTGACAAAATATCGACCTACAAAATATCGACCTACAGGAATATCGATGCAAAAATATCGAAGGTAAGAATATCGACATCCTATCTACAACATGGTAAGCACAAAAATATTGAAAATAAAATATAGATGTTAAAAAAATCGATGTTAAAAATATCGTTTTTTTTCTGTAAAAATATAAATGTAAAATAAAGTAAATAACACTAATAAATAAAATCAACATAGTTAAAAATATCTAATAATGTCTAAAATGAATTAATAATACATATATAATAATAATAATACATTAATTAAACATATACAGAAAGTATATAATATATATGTACTTAACAATAAGTTGTAGTAATTATTTTAATAATTTATAAATGAATAAAAAATAATATAAATTACAAATACATTTACAAACATAAAGCAAAAACATAAATAAAAAGGAAACAATTATGTTTAATAAATTCAAAAAATTAAATATACTTTTAATATTTTTAAAATTAATTATATAAAACATTGGATAGCGTAGGGGTAACAATTACTATTCCAACTCCAAAAAGTGCAACAGTAAGGAAAGCGTTGAATAGCGTAGGGGTAAAAATTACAATTCCCACTTCAGAGAGTGCAACAGTAAGAAAAGCGTTGGATAGCGTAGGGGTAAAAATTACTATTCCCACTCCAGAGAGTGCAACACTAGGGAAAGCTTTGGATAGCATAGGGGTAAAAATTACTATTCCCACTCCAGAGAGTGCAACAGTAGGGAAAGCATTGGATAGTGTAGAAGTTCAATATAACATACTTATAAATAATTGTTCTAAATAAAATATTTAAAATTGTTATTTTTAAATAACGACATAATTTGCAAATCCCCATTGATAATTATTAAAAACATAATTACAATTAAATAACTAATTAACAATAAATTAACAATAAATACCAATAAATATTAATTAATAAATATAAATAACTAAATAATATTGAACACTAACATATTTTTCTAAACAAAAAACATTAATAATTAAAATTTGATTAACAATTAAAAAATGTTAAACAGTAAATTTATTTTTGAATAAAGTTTTTTTAATAAAAAAATATTTACCAATTAATAAAATAAAGTTCCAAATAAAAATAAATGTACAAAAAAAATATTATTTTCCAATTTCAAAATATTAATTACCAATTAAAGCAATTAATTGACAATTAAAAATTGTAATTACCAATTACAAACCTTAATTACAAATTAAAAAAATTAATTGCCAATTAAAAAATGTAAATACCTATTAAAAACATTAATTATCAATTAATAAAATTAATTACCAATTAAAATAATTAATTACCTATTAATAATTTATTAGAAATAAAATAATTATCAATACCAATCAATAATAAATAATTACTTAATTACAATAAAATTACTCCCCACCCAATTCCCCTATAAACCCACAACCCGCTACAGAACTTAAACACAAAAATTAATTAAAATTAATTTACAATTACTAAAAATGTATAAACCCACAACCCGCTCCAGTACTAAAACATAAAATTAAATTAAAAATAAAATTTGTAATATATAATAAATAGTACACATATAATTTAAAACAAATAAAATACTTAACAAAAACATATAACACATACATATAAAATACATAATAAAATACATAACAACAAACAAATATCGATATTAATAACATCGAAATTAGTGACATCGATATAATCGATATCGATATTACTAACTTTGATATTACTTACATCGATATAAGAAAAATCGATATTACTTACCTTAGAGTCGATATTCTGTCCAACGATATTCTTGACCTCGATATTTTTCACCTTCGATATTTACAACTCGATATTACTGTAGGTCGATATGAGGGAATCGATATTTTGACTGTGCACCCAATCCATGCATTATGTACAGCTGGTAGAATGGTTTTGGACTGACTTTGAAAGTTCTATCCATCATCCAGATGTCAAATTGCTGTAATTTAACTAAATTGTTTGCAGTAGCAAACATAAATATTCTTTTATCAGGGCATTTGATATAAAAAAATAAATGGTTCTTTAGTGTGAGTAATGCTTAATTCTGGGGGAACAACTACTGCTTCAAACGTTTTGGGGGCAGGTATGGTACCTGCAGTTGATTTTTTTCTGTCTGGTAATAAGTTATTTTTAAAGAATCTATTGAGGGTAATTGTCCTGATGCATGTTGAGGTACCTTTAATAATTGCTCTTTCATTATTTGGGTGGTGGGTTTATCAGTACTAGTACTTCCTTCTTTAATACTTACCAGAGTATTTCTAACCTCAATCTCTGTTATTTTGGGGGATGATTATGTTCTTTTACAGAAAGAACAGTAGTTTCTGGAGTAATGGAAAATTTGTTTCAGGGAATAGTGGGGCAGAGTTTCACCTTCCTCTTTATTTTAGGTTAGAATTGTAAAAGAGATGCAAACATGTCATGCTTTTATTAGTTAATTGTTTTTATTGTTTTGGCTGTTTGTTTCCATATAAGGGAAATGCTAATTAATAACTTGTTAGTAGAAAAAATAAATTATGAAAGATTGTTTTTAGTGTGACATAATGCAAGCATTATATTTTGCAAAACTTTTATTTTATTATTATAATTGTTATGTTGCATAAAAGTTCAAGTTTTATATGTTGATGTGTTTGAAAATAAGTATTTTATGTCATTCAAGTGTTTTGATGTATTATAATGTAAACTTATGTTTGGTGATAAAGATATATTTAATTTACCTGTTTTTCAATAGTCGATATTATTTTTTTTTAAAATGATAATCATGTTGTCTATATTTTGGTATTCGACATTTTTGTTATTTTGTATGTGTTTTTAAATTTAACGATATTTTATTTAACGATATTCATTTATATGATATTGTGGTGCACAATATTTTTTATAGACGATATTGTGTACTCAATATTTTTGTATTTATTTAAATCAGTATTGGTAGTCGATATTATTGGAGTCGATATTATGACAACGGTATTTTGTCCATATGATATTTTGGTTGTCGATATTATGTGAGTGATCCAGGAAGAAGCTACTCTTTCCAAGCAGGAAGTACAGCTTAAAATGTATAGGGAATTCTAAGGAATCCCCAATGCTAGCCTATGGCAGGAGTAGGTTTTAAAACAGTAAACAACAAATTTAGCTGTTTGTCACTGTCAGGACATGTAAAACACAATAATACATGTCCTGCCTTTTAGGTACACAGCACTCTGCCCTTAGGGTCACTTAGGGGCTACCCTTGGGGTGACATATGTGTGATCAAAGAGGAGTTTAAGGCTTGACAAGTGGTTTTAAATACCACATTGAAGTGGTAGTGCACTGCACTCCTAGTCCATGCAATAGCTGGCCTGAGACAGGTCTGAAAGACTTCCTAAGTAGGTGGCGCCATCAGTGCCTCAGACCCACTAGTAGCATCTATTTTATAGGCCCTGAGTATAAGGTATACCACCTTACTACAGACTTACAAGAACATTAAATATGCCAATTAGGTATACAACAATTATATTCAATATTTAGCGAATCACATGTACTTCACTACTGGCCAGCAGTGGTAAAGTGCTCAGAATTCTCTTTTACCACACAATGAGAAGCATCACTGCCAACTTAATCCACAGATGTTCAGTTCTGGGGAGAAAGAATACTAACCTTATAACTTTAGTGAAAAATCTTGCGTGTCATAAATTTTCAAGCACTGCTCCATTTTCTTGATTAAACTTTACAATTTTACAAGACAAATATTTCTTCTGTACATTCGGTGTCCTGTCATCACGCTCTAGCCTAAAAGAGGTATTTGTAGCCCATGTAGGTATTGCATTCTTAATAACAGCATGACAGTGCTATACCATTTGAATTCCAGAGATGTACACAAGTATATTTTAATCAATTTTTAACATCCATAGTCCATAATGTACTGGAAACTGCACAAACTTCTAAACAACTGTTGTAAATGTTTCAGTGGCATTTCGTGGTCAAGCATGAACGGAATTTCTTTGAGAATAACAGGGGACATCAGTGGGGAGTCAGATAATTCCTGCAACCTCATGTAGGTCCTTCTAGGGCTCGCAAATTGTATCACACTTTTAAGGCTAGACTTAAGGAGATATCAGAAATGTGTATTTTTCTCCATTATAGGCCAAAAGGACATTTCCTTCTTTTAAAATAAAATACAGTGTAGAGAAGGCCAAGCTGTTAGGGAGCATCAAACATTTTTTTGAAACACAGAGAAAATAGCCACATTTTTTATGTATAATTTCTAGAAATAGTGGCACTGTGGCATAAGAACATCTAACTATCAACTGAAGTCTGACTCCGTTTTTAGAAATACCATTGTTTGAAAAGTCTTACTAGTCGAAGGCGGGCAAGATGGCGGCCGGTACGCCGGTCGAATGAGCTGACCACTCATTTTCTCCTGCTTTGACCTGTTTAAAACAGCGATCTTGGACACTGCGCCTAATGAAGTCTGTTTGTTCGACGGAATAAGTTAACGTTCAGTACTTTACTCACACTTTCATCTTTGTGCCGGACTGTGTTGATGCTCTGGAGGTCATGGCTCTGGTTGTGGGGGTCCCTCTCCCCTGCCGATTGGCTTCTATAAGACTTTTTGATGCAGCACACAGATTGGCTCTGATAGCATTGGGAGACCTGCCCCTGCTCCTGCTGGCCCTGCGGAAGGTGGAGAAGGTTGCGGTAGTAAACCGCCGATCCGGATTGGAGATGCGGGATGCAGACGAGCAACAGAAACTTGCAAAAAATGGGGCTGTAAGGCAGCAAGCAATTTGTGCCAGCGATGTTTAAAGCCCAGGCGGTGAAAGGTAAAGGCACTGGCAATTCCTTTGGTGATGTTGGAATATCTCTCGCGGGAAAAACAACGGGGGCATATTAGCAAGAACCTTGTTAAAATTATTGCCTTTTTAGCTGGAGGAAACTACCGCTAAAACGGGGATAATGGGCTTGCTAATATGCGTTATAGAATTCCAATAGAAGCCCAGGTTAGATGTGCAGGACATCTAACCTGGGCTTCTATTGGAATTTTATAACGCTTATTAGCAAGCCCATTATCGCCGTTTTAGCTGCAGTTTCCTGCTGCTAAAATGGCAATGATTTTAACGAGGTTCTTGCTAATATGCCCCATGGTCTTCTGGTCTTCCGGTCCATGGGGAAACAGCTGTAATGTTGGCCTTTTATTATTGGAGAGAGGGCAAATACAGGAGGGGTATCAAGCCAGGAGAGGGAAGATCTTCTTGAGACTATCTTGCCATCTATTACTGCTTCTTCGGATGTTGATTTAGGTAATTTGGTTCATGTTGATGTCACTGTGAGTCCTTCTCCATCGCTTACAATTACTCCTTTAATTCAACTGCAGCAATTGCAGTGCATTGTGAGAAATGAAGTCCATTCCGATGACCTGGCAGACAATGCAGTGGATGCTACTCAGCACAATAATGTGGCTGTTTTAAGAAAGGAGTATGATTTTATCTGTAGTGAGGAGGACACCATTGATAGGTTATTTTCGTTATCAGATCATTTAAACTCTGGAGATGTTTGTCTTGACAAAGATTGGGCCGAAAAAGTGAGTGATACGAGCAGTCTGCATTGGGAGGAGGGGAGTGATTGATCGATGCTCAATCTTGCTACGGTTAAAAAACTCTCTGCTCTTCCTATGCAACGAGATACAGGCAGCATGTTCTGGGATAACTCTCACTCTCCAATTTTGGGAGAGGCAGCGAATAACAAAAAGGCAGAGTTATTGGCAGAGTCGGTTACCGTGTCCACCAGCACTGAAGTAAATACATTATCAACAATTTATCAAGGGATCATGGCACATTGAGCAGAAACCAGGGCAGGGAGCTATCGCACACAAGAAGAATTGCTAAGACCTGTGCAGACTTTTCAACTAGGGTTGGAGAGGCTGAGACTTGGATTTATCAACTTGAGAGAAAAAAACTGAAAGAATGAAATCCCTGAGAGACGACACTCTTCCAAAACTGACCGTTCTTGAAAACAACTTGTGAATCCTGGGAATTCCTGAGGGGAAGGAAGAGGTCTGATATTTGTCAGTTTGTCATCGATCTTTTTTTGAAGCTTTCCCCGACCTACCCCAATAGGATTAGAAAACTCAAATTTAATGAGCTCATCGCTTCCTTTTACTCAGCGGAGATCAGAAGGCCAATCTGCTTTTTACCCATGGGTTATACTGATCACTCTGAATAATGTTTTGGCTAGGGAATCTTTATATGACCTTGCCAGACCAAATCGTAAAAGGGCAGGTAAAGGCTGTGATTTTTTGTCAGCCCCAATTTCTTTTAAAAGACAGTTGAAAAGCGCTGGCTTCTCCGTCATTTGATTCCGGAATTCCAGGCCAAGGGGGCTCAGGCCTATCTCCTAAATCCTGAGAAACTGAAGGTAATCTCTCAAGGGCGTACACAGTATTTCAATCAGAAATTCAGGCCAAGGAGTTCTTATTATCACTGAATTTATCATAAACATGTTGGGTCTGAACAATGGGGTTGATTCTACTGGATAATGGACCTCTTTGTATCTTGATTCTTATGGACTTTATAGCTTTCTCATGTTAGGATTGGCAGTTTTTTTCCTTTTTTCCCCCAAGCTCTCTTTTTCTCTTCCTTATAGTGTTCATGGTTGCTGTGTCTTTACTCTCATGAAGTACACAGAGTTTTGGGAAAAGATCTAGCAGGGTGGACGGGTGGGTGTGCATACTCAACATCACCAGGGGCAGTTGGTCCCAATGCCTCAAGTAGGTGGGGGTAGGGGATGTGGGGGATGGTGACGGCAGAGGGTGGGCCTTCCACTGAGGGGGGATCCAGGGAGGGGGGATGAAGTTGGTGGGGGGACACAAGTGTTAATCTTTTTTTTCAGTTATGACAAATGCAGCAAATCCAATAATATTTAATAGTCTGTTATGCTTTTTTTCTCCTGTAATCCCTCTATGGAAGTTGGGGGCAAAGTCTTTGGGATACTTTGGGCTGTCAATAGGAGCCGGTTGGTATGGCGGATAGGAATAAATATATCAGACTTTGTTCACTAAATTGTTGTGGCCTGAATGAGAGAAAAAAAAGAGGAGTACTTGCAAAACTTATTAGATATATGCGGATTGATGTACTCTGCCTTCATGACACCCACATCTGTTGGAATAATCGAAGTTGGTTAAAAGATCTGGGTCTCGACCTCCTGGCATGTACTCCGCAAGCTACAAATACACAAGGAGTAGCAATAATGGCAAGCCATGGTATCCTAACTTGTAATCGCATTAAGGAGGACAAATTAGGGAGATTGGTAATTTTAGAAGCAGGCATCAATGGTACATTATATACCATATGTTCTTTCTATGGACCGAACCTAGATGATCCCGTTAGCCTTGATTTTTTAAATATTGAGCTTGCTTTGTGGCCTTCTATGATGGTGTTCTGTGGAGATTTTAACATTCATTTAAATGCCAACTTTAATCTTCATTGTAATACCCCTTACTCTGGCAGGAAGGTCCAGACTTTCAAGGCTTTGCAGGGGGTGTGTTAGGAGCATGGGCTGGTTGACATCTGGCAAAATCAACACCAGACTGAGCCTGTATTATTTTTTCTTGTCTAATTTAATAACTGGAAAGATTAACTGTACGCTCTTCCCGAAATATTATCAGATCATAACCTATTAGTAATCCAACTTCCAACTGGGAACTTGCCTCACTCAGTGGCAACGTGGTCATTTGATAGTAAGTTATTATTAGATCCAGAATATTGCACATATATGGCGAAGTGGATGGTGGAGTTTTTTTAGAGGAATAAGGGCTCTGCACCGAGCTAATAGTCTGGGATGCGTTCAAGGCCACAGTGAGGGGGGAGACCCATAGCATCTCTTTACATCAACAAAGGAAGATAAAAGATAAGATCAATGATTGGGTAAGCCAGCTGCAGGAGGCTGAAGAAGAGCTCATACGGGTAATATGTGATCAGCAGAAAAGTGAGGAATGTCAAAGAAAGATTGCGAACTAAGATACACCAATATTATGGGGAGGACTTGGCTGCCAAATACCGGCATCATTGGGCTGACACCTATGAATTCAGAGAGAATACAGTTAGATTATTAGCCAAGCGTATTCAGCAAAGAGCGGCTATGAATAGAATTTGTTGAATAAAAGATCAAAGGGGACAGATTCAGGATATCCTGGTCAAGGTCCTGGAAGTGTTTCAGGAGTTTTATCAGGGGCTGTATTCTACTGAGAAAGATGGTCCAGTAATATCAGGAGAGAACTTTCTTTCTGATTTCGTAACTTTTCGGATTACTGCAGCACAGAAGGATATGCTTCTTTCCCTGATCTTATAAGTGGAAATTGAATCGGCTATTGCTTTGTTGGCGGCTGGTAAGGCTGCAGTCCCCAATGCAATTCCTTTGGAATTTTTTCACACATTTAGATAAACTCTCAAATATGAACTTGATTCCCTATTTCTAAGTGCACAGAAGGGCCAGACTCCTGACTCTTGGCACTAAACACCCATCGTAGTTTAAAAAAAAAAGAATAAGCGAGAACTTAATCTGTCATTTTACTGTCCTATTTCCCTAATTTGTGTGGACAGTAAGATCTACACCAAAATATTAGCACTGAGGCTGGGAAAGGTCATTGCTCCCTTAGGGGCTCATTAGGAGGCCGCCTGCCACCTTAACGGAGAACGGGACCACCCGCCATAAGTGCGGGGGTCCCGTAGGGGGAATTAGGATGTGCCCGCCATAGTGGCGGGCACATCCTGTATTTTCAGTATTGTGGCGGGAGGTGCTCTCTGCACCACCCGCCACAATACTGAAAATGACATGCAGCATTTGCATAACCAAAGTGGCAGGCACCGCGCGGTGCCTGCCGCTTTGATTATGTAAATGTAGGGGGTACCACAGGTAACCCCCGTGTGCACCCCCAATTCTCCTTCACTCTGGGGACCTGCAGGGGGCCCCCAGAGTGAAGACCGCCTATCTTTCCATGGCGGCATTGCCGCCACGGAAAGGCATGTCAATTTGCCCATTGTAATATGGCTGGCGGTGTCTAACAGACACCGCCACCATATTAAACAATTTCCGCCCTGGCCGCAAGGCGACTGGGGCGGAAAACAGGCGGGCAGTGTTTTACACCGCCGCGGTCCCCCCGTCATCCTAATATGGCCAGGCCGGCGGTGGCTACTGCCAGCCTGGCGGAGGCAATCCGCCCGACATCCTAGTGAATTTTTTACGAGCCAAGGGAAGGAAGGTGTCTAAGGCTCCTAGTAGCCATTTGTTAATCTTAGTGGCTACAATCTCTATGTCCTCAGTATCAAATAATTCATCCAGAGGTGCAGAGTCTAGGACGGACATGAAGTGATTTATGTCCAGTTTCTTCCAATTCCTTTTACCGGACTGTCCTGTCCTGCCGGAGGGACTAGAAGTCATATGGTCAGACACGCTGAAATTAATAAGGAAGTGATCTGACCAGTTTAGGGGCAAGGCTGGATGGCTGAGTGACAGGGGAAAGCTGGAAAAACTTGGGTCCAAAAGGTGGCCTCCTTTGTGTGTAGCTCCCGAGTTCCACAAACTGAGATTCATGGCAGCAAGATCGTGAATTAAGTTTATGCCAGGTTTGTCAGATGGTCGTCAAAGTGTATATTTAGGTCCAACAGGGTAATAGCCCTGTTGGACTGGGCTCAGGCCTTTAAGTCACCTCTGGGGTTGATCCTGTTGGATGCCGAAAAAGCATTCAACAGGGTCTCCTGGGTTTTTTTTTGGCTGATGCTGAAGACCAAGGGGTTCCCGCATGAATTTATTACAGCTATACAGGCCCTATATATTTCACCAGAGTCCCGTGTCTGGATTTGAGGGCAAGAATCCAATTCACTGTCTATTGGCACAGGAACCCGGCAGGGGTGTTCCTGTTCGCCGCAATTATTTTCAATCTATATTGATCCTTTACTAAGTAAGATTGATGCAGATTCACAGATTACAGCGGTGACGGTAAATGAGGTTACTTATAAAAAGCTGGCATATGCAGACGACATTGCCATTTTTACAACTAATGTAAGATATGCTCTTCCGGCAGTATATGACCTGGCGAAACAATTTGGCTCTGTTTCAGGCTATAAATTTAACGTGGATAAAACCCAGGTCATACACTCGGATACTTTAAGACCGCTTGATATACCAACAATATCATTAGCAACATATCTGGGTATCAAAATTACAGCTGCAGTCAAGCAGATACCTGAGATGAATATTATGCTGATCATAAATAGTGTGGATCAGACTCTTACAAGACTTGATCATTTTCATTTCTCATTGTACGGACGGTGTAATATAATTAAAATGTTAATCTTCCCCAAATTCTTATATCTGTTCAGGACAATACCTATGGAATTTCCTGCTTTTTGTATCACTAGAGCAGAAGGAGTCTGTATCAGATATTTATGGGGCTACCACAAAACCAGAAGGTCAGCTAAATGGTTAATCCTTCCAAGATTAAGGGGCGGCTTGGGCATACTTTCCTTTAGGTTGTATTATTGGGTAACCTTACTACATCAAATGGGAATACTGTTGGTTGGGAGAAAGTCAGTAATCCCAGTACCAGTCAGACCTACAATTTTACTAAGTCCTGTTAGGGGAGGATGCGTTACACTGCCATACTAGAGTAATAGAGCCCAGCTATTACAAGAAAGTCAAGTTTGAGGTTATTCAGTCCGTGTTTTCAATTTGGAAAAAAATACGGCATCGGTTTGGGATTGCGAACATTATACTCCTGTGTTCTCATTCTGGTTGTTACCACCAATTTTCTTATGATCTGATAACTACGAATTGGAGGGTTCTTGGAATCAATTTTTTGGGGGATTTATTCAGTGATGGTCAAATCATGAAGTTCTCAGAATTACAACTAAAATATGGGCTCACAACACCTTAATTATTTTTGGGAAAAACGTTTGTTGGGAGTTCTTTTTATTCATTTTATCATACCTCTGGTCTAGGTATTGTCATGTTCTAATATGATGTATTTTATTGCAAAAATAATTACATATACAACCAAATAAACCTTTCCCTGTTTTCCCTTTCTTGTATCTTCTCCAGTATCTAAAATCTTTAAAAAAATATTGAAATCTTTCTTTTTTTTTTAAATACATTTTTATTATTGCAAGAAAGACAACTTAGTACATTTCACGTAACATAAAATAGACAGATAAAAAGAAAAAGTTTTCAATTAAATCAATAAGTTACATCAGAGACAGAGGATCTGCAATTACATATTAGAAGAGAAAGTATAAATTTACAAGAGAAGTAAACACAAATTTTACTGGCCTCAATAAGTAAGATATTTTACAGGTCAAAAAAGTTTCGCCAAATTTTTTCCTTCTTTTATAATGCCTTGGGACCTCTGAGTTTAGCTAACGAGAGTTCCATTACATTTATTTCGTTTATCACGGTCCACCATTCGATAACATTCGGAGGTTCTTTTGATATCCATGATCTTGCAATAACTAACCTAGCACATGCAACTATTATAGTTATTAAATCTTTGTATTGACAGTTGAAATCCTGGATATCAAGTAAGACCAAGTGTGCTGTAAGAGTTGGAGTAATAATTTGTTTACTAGCTAGAACATCCATTGTCCCCTTCCAATATGAAGATAACACCGGGCACAAAAAAAGCATATGTTCTATACCTGCTGCATCCATATCACATTTCGGGCATTTTGTTCTGTCGTTAGGTCGGTTCCCCAATGCCCAGCTAGAAATTCTTTGAGGAGTATAATATAGCTGCGTTATTGTTCTATACAGCTGTAGCTTCAGGTTAGAGGACTGGACTATTGAATTTATATGGCATAGCAAAAGAGATATCTGTGTGGGGTTAATATTCATTTCCAGCCTTGATGACCATTTAGCTGCTATTTTCATAGTATCATCAAGTTTGCCTAATATTAAATATCCATAGCCCAAGCTGATAAGTGATTTTGTTTTATCTGAGTATAAGCATCTTAATGTGTCCGCCTGGGCCACTTCGGCTATTTTCATTTTACAGTGCAAGTAATCTCGTATTTGAATGTATTTAAAATACATATCATTGTTTAGTTCATAAGTAAGTTTTAATGTATCAAAATCCATAAGCCCATGCGGTCCATATAAGTCACCCAAAGTATTAATACCGTGTCTGGCCCAAAAGATTTCCTACCCCATCCGAGAAAATATCAGGTAAGCCTGGATTGCTCCATAATCGAAGCTCAGCATTAAAGAAAGAAATTTTATCAATAATCATAATTTCATCCCAATTTTTTTTAATTTGTCTAGCTGTCTTAAATTTTACTCTTTTGTAGTAATTAGGATCGTTAACTCGAAATAAAAATTGGTTACAGTCAGGTCCCAACATATATTGATGATAGAAAAGCGAACTTTCATTTTTCATCAGGCTTCGTAAGCGGAGAAAGAAGGTAGCACAAAAGTATAGCCTAAAATCTGGAAATGCTAATCCCCCCTTTTCTATTGGTAACTCCAAAGGTTTTATTGACCTACGTGCTTTTTTATAACCCCACAAGAAGCTACTACAAATACATTTTTTCAAAGTTAAGGGGATTTCCTTTTACAAAGAATCATAGTTCATATTTAGTACCTTATCTGTACTTGCAGCTAACTTAATACCTAAATACGTTGCACTTTGGCATATACCAGAATCGTGTCCGATTGTTTATAATTAGTAATGACCTGTGTCTTACTTACATTTAGTTTGTATCCTAATACATTACCAAACAGTGCAGCTTCTTTAACTATTTCTGGGATAGCTCTTACCAAATCTGTAGTAAACACCGCAATGTTATCTGCAAAAGCAGTTCTTTTTAAACTCTCCCCGCCATGCTGTGTTGGGATGATATTAGCTTGGGAAGACAGTGCGTTTAAAAATGGCTCCAAGGATAGGGCAAAAAGCAGAGGGGACAGAGGGCAACCTTGCCTAGTTCCCCTCTTTATCAAAAACTTTGCTGATTCCCTTCCCCCATAACTAATCTTGTCCAGCCGATTGTCGTACAGTGAACATACCCAACTTAAATATTGGCCCTGGATGCCAATCTTCTTTAGCACCTCCCACAGGTATTCACACCCCACTCGATCAAATGCCTTTTCAGCGTCTAGCATGACCATTCCGAGTGGGGTGAGAGTAGTTGAGGCTACATCAAAAGCAGTAATTGCAGTGTTCACATGAGCCGTAGTATCTCTCCCCATCACAAATCCATGTTGCTGAATGTTAACCAAACCAACCAAGCATGATGGGGGCTAGGCGATTTGCCAAAATTTTAGAAAAGATTTTTACATCCGAGTTTAACAAGGAAATCGGCCGGTACGAGCCACATTCCTCTGGGGGCTTGTTCTTTTTAAGAAAGAAAACAGTTTTAGCTATTTTCAACGAGCTGGGAACCTTCCCAGACTTAGCGATAGAATCGATGACCATTTCTAAAAGAGGCAATAGTTCCTGTGCACAAGTTTTATATAGTTCCATGGGTAGACAGTCTTCTCCAGCAGCTTTCCCCGAAGGTAAAGCTAGCATTGCAGTGTTTATTTCAGTTAATGTAATTCTTAGACTAAGTTATTGGATAGCTTCC